>NC_089795.1:86314229-86449229 GCF_040412425.1 Macrobrachium rosenbergii
GGTTAATTCAACTGTTGAAGGCGTAGTTAATTCAACCGTTAAAAAGGAAGGTTAATTTAACGGTTGAAGGTGTGGTTAATTCAACCGTTGAAGGCATAGTTAATTCAACCGTTGAAGGCGTAGTTAATTCAACTGTTAAAATGGATGTTAATTTAACCGTTGAAGGCATGGTTAATTCAACCGTTCAAAGAGATGTTAATTCAACCGTTGTAGGCGTACTTCATTCAACTGTTGAAGGCGTAGTTAATTCAACCGTTGAAGGCGTAGTTAATTCAACTGTTAAAATGGATGGTTAATTCAACCGTCAAAGGCATAGTTAATTCAACTGTTACTTAAAAGGGAGGTTAATTTAACAGTTGAAGGCGTGGTTAATTCAACCGTCAAAGGCGTGGTTAATTTAATCGTTGAAGGTATGGTTAATTTAACCGTTGAAGGCATATGCCCATGAACTGTGTATAATACACGAAATTAAACCTGGATGCGGCAGACCACGACGTTTGTGATGCCACTTCCTCAGTGAATAGAGACTTTGATTTTGGATATTTTTTTTTATCGTGATAAGCAAGTATTAATAGCAGTCGAGGAAAAATTGTACCTGGAAAGTTTTCTCATTTTGCAATATTTGGAAGATAATTTTGAGTTCAGGTATAAAAGTACGCACTCTTTGTAATTATAAACTTTGCTTTTAAAAATAAATCTATACTGCAACCAACATTTCTGTGTAAAGTGACCTGTTCATGCTCTCTTGTTCTTTTGCCTCGTATATCTCTATTACTCTATATTTTCACTGGAAGAATGTGTCTAACAATGTACTACATTTACTTCCAGCTCACTTCGTATTTCTTAGATTAAAATGATCAATTTAAAGGTCATGGAACGCGCTCATTCTCTCTCTGTGTGTTCTACCCAACAGAACTGACAGAGTCCCTAGACCTAAGCTTCCAGAAGTGGGACGAAGTGACTCTCTTCAGCTGTGACGGCGCATTGGAACAACTCCAAAGAATACTCACAACTTTTAACCATCTGGAGAGTCCCAGAATCATTGTGGTTCTCTGTTCTTTGGTAAAGACCAAGGACTTATTTCAAAAGGTTAGTTCCCCCTCCACTTGGTTAAAATGAAACCTGTTATTGGTCACGTGAATACCGCTTCAAGGTTGGTAGGACTGTGACATTCCGCTTAGATTCTTCCCCGTATAGGAGGGAAGCGCTATCAGTGAACCTCATGGGGTGCACTGTAGGCATTATTGAAGGTTCTTTGCAGCGTCCCTTCGGCCCCTAGCTGCAACCCCTTTCATTCGCTTTACTGTACCTCCATTCAAATTATCTTTCTTCCATCTTGCTATGAACCCTCTCCTAACAATTATTTCATAGAGCAACTGCGAGGTTTTCCTCCAGTTACACCTTTCAAACCTACTTACTCTCAATTTCCTTTCCAGCGCTGAATGACCTCATAGCTCCCAGTGCTTGGTCTTTGGCCTAAACTCTATATTCCATTCCATTCCGCTCAGATTTTCTTGTTTCTCAATTGTTTAAATTCATATGGTTAAAAATCACGAGACTTCTTTTTTCCAGTTTTTAGTAAATGTGGGCTTAAGTCATTACTTTCAAGGAAAATTATATTTGTAAATAACCATAGTCTCTGAATGGAAGAGATTACCATTCTCCTTTTCCAACTGACATTTAAAAAAACGATATTTTCAAAATATCGTCCAGCGACTATCGTTAGTTTCTGAATCATTTGCTGATGAGGACAAATAAATAACTAGCTTCCAAAACAGTAGCCTAATAATTCTAAAAACGTTTTCTTTTTGTCTAATGCTACAAAAATGATTATAGTTTCTTCTAATAATTCACCAGGCATTTATTTTATTTCTAGAGTAGTTTAAAGTGGTAGAAAATTATAGCTTTTTTTGTGTCAAATCTTTGAGCCCATTATTGATTGCTTTATAGCCATATACATTGTTTAATTCAGATTCGTGAAGAATATCTAGAGTCAGCCGTAACTTGGTGGCTCGTTGTACTGCAAACGGACACTTCGAGTGATATTTTGGCTAAAATTAGGGAAGGGACCAAGGTAAATATAAAAAAATACACACACACACACACGCACACTCATGCATGCCAAAATTACCATTGTTATCCATTGATGTACAATGACAACCAAGCTTATTCAAGGTGAAACTTCAAAGATCATGATATATATAATACACACACACACACACACACACACACACATATATATATATATATATATATATATATATATATATATATATATATATATATATATATATATATATCTATAATAAAGACAGATATTCTTCCTGTGGTACTACTAACGACTATAATGTGAAATGAACACAATAAATCTCTGTTGAAAAAAAAAAAAAAATTAAAAATGTAACAGAATTATAAGACACGTCCTTATATAAGAAAATCCTAACAACTTACCGTTACTTGGTACATTTACAATTTCACAGGTAACATTTGCTGTAAGGAACGATACTGAAGACAACATGTATCTGTTGAAGACATCTTACATCAACATCACCAACTCGGTGGAGTGAGTACTTACGAATTTTTCTTTTTCACAGAGGCTTATGGGTACTCTAGCCTTTCAGGCTTATTCTTTATGAGTGGGATTGAATCTTAACTAATGATAATACCTGTGATAATATCACGATGTCACTTGAAACGAACTCAGTAATTTGGATTTTAAAGCAAGTACGATATTCGTTAAGCCTGTCTGATGATGTCACTGAATCACTTCAGTGGTTGAAACATCTAATGACTGAACATGACAAGTGAGACAATAAATAAATTTTGGAACTCGTATAGACTGCTGTTTATCAGCCTTTGAATTACATAAAGAAATAAAATCACGGAAGGTAAATGGCATCAGTATCTAGATCTATGTTCAGATAATTGTCTAAAATTAGCTGAATAAACCATTAAGAAAAATTCCTGTCAATGCAAATACGTGTGTTAACTACACTGCATCAGTGGCAACGAGAAGCTGTTACGGGTTTTAAATCTGAGCATTTGGAAAACCGTTAAAATTCAAAAGATGCAACATTTCCATCAAAATAAAGATTCGACGGTATGCAAGTAACGATAAATGCATGCTTAAGTCTAGGCCTATACGCAGACACGCATGCATTTACAGCGAATGTGCGGCACCATCAGTTTACACTCAGCATATCAAAATAAGCTACTCTTTTATAAGGTGCGTTATTATAGATGATGGAAGCTCCCTAGTGAAAGTAATCTTGATCTTAATGGCATATAGCACTACAAGTAAAATCTCAAAGCCAATTTTACATTATACCTGAGCGAGATAAACATGACTACAGTAAATTCCAAGTGCCAAAATCTTTAACAAAATGCTATAAATAGACCAAAGTCTACCAAAACAAGGCAATAAAAATAAAGATATTTCAGAGTGAAACATAAAGCAAGAGACGTGGTATGTTACTGAAATCGGTTGAACTCTGCTGATCACTTTAGAGTTTGTGTAAACTCTCTACTTGAAGTGAAGGTAAAGAATCGTACAGTAAGAATATAATGGGTGCTTACCTTTAAAGGCCAAACCTCAGCAAATGTCTCATGTGGAATCTGAGACCGGTGGAGAATAAAGGGCATTTGCTTACGATATAAAACCTGAAAACAGAGAAACGTTATCATGAGAACTTCTTTGCAGATGAATGAAACTAAGGATAACAAGGAACAGACAGAATATAAATTGAGGGAAATCTCTGAAAGAAATCATAACTGTAACTCACAACAAAGACAGGTAAGTGACCAAGCCAGAATTTCAAAGAATAACTGGATCGTCGCAATTTCAAGGGGTACATTCATCCAGTTACCAAAATCTTTCTTTTCTCTGCTTCCAAAGTTTGAATCAGTTAGTGTCAATGGCAGAATAATGGTGAATGCAGCATTTTTCAAGTATGGAGCGTGAATAATATCCTTGTTTCTTCTTCGTGATTATCAACTCGAACTTGTGGTATGCTTGTGTGCTAACATTTAATTTTTATTTTGGCTTATTTTTCGTATAGATATATGTTATTTAAAAAAGCTTTAGAATGGAAATAGTAAAGCTAAATGAACTTATTTATACTTCTACTACCACTGTCCTTTCCAGTGGGAGTTCTGGTGACTGTAAAATGCACTTTTCTTATGATCCTTTTCCAAATTTCATCCAGCTCAATTGTACAGTATTTTATTTTGTTCCTTTCAGTCTTCAGGATATTGGCTGGTGGGCCTGGAACAAGACCTCTGGAGCAAAGATCTCGCTGAGGGCTCCTCTTTACCGTCCGATCAAAGATACATACCGTGACTTTGGGGGAAGGAAGCTGAAAGCCACAGTGATTGAGAATTGGCCCTATTGGGTTTTGAGATACCCGGGAGATGGACGAGTTGAACCAACCTCAGGAATAGACTACAACGTGCTTAGTACTCTCGGGAAGAAGTTTAATTTCACGTAAGTGCGCATTTCTTGCTTAAATTGAGAATATCTGCCTCGCTGAAGAAAATTAAGTTCCTGATAAAGTTTTTGAAAACGCTACACCAATTTCTAAGATTACCAAGGCCCCAAAATATGGGATAGCCAGGTTTCTACAGATTCTTGGCAGTGTGGACTGAAACTCGCTGATGAATATGGATTTTCTTAAAACTTACTGTATGCTTATATTTTATCTTTAGTGTTGCGTTATGGCTCGGGAATCACGAATTTCCAAACCATATCTATAAGAATGTGTTGCTGTTAAGTTCTAAGTGGCAGGGAAATGGCGGGATACTTAACAAAGCAGGCTATTGTGATTATACCCAAGGAAATATGATATCTGACATATAAAAAGTCAACTTCTTATCCGTATTGTAAAGTTACAAAGATACTGATCTCCGAACGCTTTCGAACTACGCGACATATAGAAAACGTCAAAAGTACTCCATCGAAAATGGGACATTTTAAGCTTAACTATTACAAACTTGAATGCGCAACTATACGAAGACAATAAGCAACAGACACCATTGAATAAGCCGAATTACCTTCAAATTGAAAGCAAGAACTTCGTTTGACCAATTTAAGTAGTTATTGAATCTTATCACTGCAATAATTTATGAAAGGCAATATTTAATGAAAGGGCTGGATAGTCCCACAAAAGCCAGGATAAATATACTTTAAAAAATTACTGCTTTACTCCCCAGCACCAGCGAGTCGCTCAGACAATCAGCATACAGAATTCAAATCCCCACAAACTGAGCTCATCTTGCTGAGTATTGGTTATTATGGTGGTATGCCGATCCTAGAGTCTTTGCCTCAGCCCAAGTGAACCTTTTTGGCATTACTGAGCAAGCAACTTTATGTCCATAACAGTAACTTGCAAGGACATGTTATCAAGGTTTTAGTATTTTCCACTTACATACTGAAACACAGTTTTGAGTTCCTGAGAGGCATCTCCACATTTTTACGATAACTTGAAGCCACTGAATTCCCTTGTACTGAATGTCTGTCTTAGGCATACCAAAAAAGTCAAGATATATTAAGTTATATTTCGAAAGTAACAGGGGTTTTATGTTATTGATAACCCTGTCAGTCTTCTAATATGAAAATTTTTTATTTTGTTCCATCCAACATGGGAAACTTAGAGATGTGATTAATTCTTGCTACAAATTCTCCTGTGCCAGTTTCTTTGTTGTTCAGTATACTTTATATACATATGTACGCACTGCATGGTTCTTTCTTTTGAAGCTTTGAAGTATCTTTGACGCCCGATAAACTATGGGGTGGCGTCCTGAAGGATGGGAGAGTAACCGGGATGGTTGGAGCAGTTCATCGCTTTGAAGTTCACCTGGCTATCAATGAATTGACGATCACAGGTAAGACAGGTAAGACCAGACTGACTGGAAACCACAATAAGTATTAGACAGTCTGTATTTTTATACAAAAGTGTATACAATGCCAATAAAGAGTGGAATAGAATACAATATACAATTTTGACCGAAGGCCAAGCGCTGGGACCTATAAGGTCATTCAGCGATGAAAGGAAAATTGGGAGTATGAGGTTACAAAGTTGTAACAGGAGGAAAACCTCACAGTTGCACTGTGAAACAATTGTTAGAAGAGGGTGGAAAGTAAGATGGAAGAAGAATATGAAAGGAGGTACCGTTTAAGTAATGAAAGGGGTTGTAGCTAGGGGCCAGCAGGATGCTGCAAAGAACCTTAAGTACCAGTGAAGTGAAATTATAACCTTCATGACACTGCATGATAAAATTGTCATTAAATGCTTAGATAAACTGCTAATCATTTCAGTAATTCTCTTATTAACTACACATTTGATTTCAGCTCCCAGAGAGAAAGCAGTGGATTTTACAATCCCTTATTTCTTGGAGTCCACAACAGTCATATCCCCAGCGCCTACCAAAATTCTCAGCCCAAAGTCTGTATTAGAGCCATTTAAAGCCGAGGTTGGTTAATGGCATGTGGTTCCTTGTTGCGAACAAAATTTTTCTCTTAGAACATAAAAAATCAGAAAGAAACTTTACCAGTCTGAATGAACAAACTGTAGTGGTTTGGACATAAAGAGTTTTGTCTTTTCTGTAAAAAATACAAATACAAAATTCCTGTGAATGCACAAACTAAGTTTGTAAATGCACAAGCAATAACAATTTCCCTGTCTCTCTCCGTAATTGACCATCTGCTCTTCTCCAGGTTTGGCTTCTGCTCTCCTTGCTTACTCTGGCTATGGGACCAACTGTGAAACTCTTTATATGGATGAGGAAATATTTCCTGAATGAGAATACAGAGAAGGACCTTTCCCTTAATGACCTAACCTTCGGCATGTTCAAGCCAATGGTCGTACAGGGTTGCATGATCCTGCCACTGACCTGGTGTCTCAGATGCATTTTCGTCAGCTGGTTTGTCTTCAACACCTACGTCTTTGGTTAGTTGTCGCTAGAAGAGATATGACTTTTCATTTTTATTGTTTACTAATCTGATATAAGTGAGTGCCCTCATTAATTTTATGACATCTAGATTTCATCATTAATAGGTTTTTTTATAGAAGCTTAGTGGGATGAATTCTCTACTTCATTGCTCTAGAAGAAATTAAGAGAGAATGAGTCTGGATAAAAGCTTGGCATCTTATTCTAATGAGACTAACATACCCACTTTTCTTGAGAGAGTTATGTGTATCAGTGAAGACATAAAACTGGGAGAAGCCATTACACTTAGGCAGTGAACTGGAACAGCATGTAAAGCTGAAACTAAGTGTAACCGATTATAACCTTGCTCAGATTGTATGTGCATAATTGCTGATAAGTTTGGTACAGTTAAGTACAATATGGACTTAACTGTAAAGTACAGTATAGTATGTACTTTACAGTTTACTTTACTACCAAAACTGCTATTATTTTACTTATATTCTTCCTAAGGGTGCTTATAAAAAGCATGATCATGAGCTGTCACACTTTTTTAGAAATTAGAATTTGCTACTGGCCACAAATTGTTGTTGGAAAAAATTCGAAATCTTCGCGGAATTTAATATTTTTTACTAACTTTTCCAAGTCATAAATCGTTCCGTAAGGGTGTCTAAGAGCCCTGCACACAAAGCAGAGGCCATTTGAAAGCCACTGGTGCAGAAGGAGAACAAGTCTCCTCTTTCTGCGTCTGTCTTAGCAATTGCTGATATCCTTGTTTCTCTAAGAATAACAGAGAACAACAAGAACCATATGTATACTACGGATCAAGATCGAAACTGTAGACTTGTTTGTTGAAAAGGGTGATGACAAAGGGCACCAACCCCAAAACCTCATTGGAAATAAGGAAGCCTACCCCAGCACTCTTGAAAGAAATATCTCAATCTTCAATTCAACCACAAGAATGAGACCCAGCCCTAAGATATCTAATGAAACATGCATATGAGCTCTTGGAATGAACTTTCTTCCAGGACCTGAAATACTGCCTTCCTTTTTGCCTTTGTATCAGCCAGCTGAATCACAATTTAAAAGAATCAGTATTATCAACTTTCCAAAATAAAATTAACGCAGTACAGTATGTGCAAAACTTTTCTTTGCACACACAAGAGAGACATGATGGTGCTTACAAAACTAAAGCAAACCATATCAAACCAGTCACTTTACAGGTTGTTCATGAGCAGCAGAGACAAGGGACAGGCCACTGTGCTGTTGCATATTGCGTAGACCAAACAAATACATAATTATGATCTGTGTCCAAGTCCCCTCTCCAGTCAAGCTAGGACCTTGAGGAACCAAGCAATGGCTGGTTATGACTCAGTAGGTACAGCTATGGGTCCCTCAAACCTGTCAATCCTAGATCACAGGGACAGTGATTCTGTGTTGACACCAAAATTTATCTTGCCCATAATCACATACATTTTCTTAAGAATCTTGTGATTCATAGTAGTCCTGCTTATATTATGTTTATAGTATGTGCTGTGTTTACAAAGGCAGTGTATCACAGGTGAAAGATGAAAGGGAATATCCATTTATGCTTCCTACAGTCCACATCATTTCACTTTTTCATTCCAGCTTTATACTCAGGCGTCTTGACATCAGTATTGTCAGTGCCATCTTATGAGAAACCAATTGACTCTTTATACGACCTCTTGGATGCTATTAGGCATCGAGGGACAAAGATGCTTACTGTGTGCGGATCCAACAATGAATACCTTTTCAGTGTGAGTAGCAACAAGGTGTTTTCATTTCTCTGACAAAAGACGTCCATTTTTTCTGACAGTTTGCTATACAAAGAATATTTGTTTTTTCCTATATTACCCAAGTAAGGAACAAATCCTTCCTAATTTTCATAAGCTGCTCTAATTTGTTTTGATTTCTGCTTTTGAAATTATGTAATACTGTATCTGTGAAGTGTAACTGAATTCATTTACATGTCAATATTCTTTTAAGGTTGTGGCTAGGATGATCATAAAACTTAATATGAGGTTGCAGATAAAAGTTTATGAAATGTGAAGTGCAGTCTTGTAGTCTACTAGTGATAGTCATTACAGTATGATATATAATTATGAAGGAATTAATTCACTGTAGCAATATCATCCTTAGAAATAAAATAGTATGCTGTAAATGTATGGTGCAATGCAGAGTTGCACCAGCAGATTTGAGATTTAGTTTTTATTGTAATTAATTAGAAGTTATTAATTTGTAAACTTCCAAGCCATTTTCTCTCTATATTGCAAAGTGCATGCAGTCATAAATTTGTAGCTTTACTTATCTTTATAAATATATTTTAATTCACTTCCCTCAGATGACGACACAAAAAGTCTATGTTGACATTTGGGCACTATTTGACTACAGCATTGGTTGTGTCAAGTCTTGGGATGAAGGTGTAGATAAGGTGAGAGGCTGAGTCTTTGGCAAGGTTTTCAGGAGGAAAATATATAAACATAATCCATGAAACAGGTAAGAATGACAAAAATTGCAGAAAGATTGACTGATATAAAATGTCACTAAATTTTAGACCAGTAAACCAATGCTATAGAATACTGGTGCAAAAACAGGTAGCTTTTGTGCTTTCTTGGCTTTTTCATCCGGTTGTCAGTTTATGCTGTAATATGTATTCTTCTTCTTAAAAATATTCAACAGTTCAACCTTTCCCAAAGACTGGTGGTCATTTTAATCTTAATAACCACTATTAATGGAGTCATAGTAACTGTGGTGATCTTTCATTTTCTGAGACACTGAATGTATATAAACCTTCCTTTGGTACATTATCTCAGCCCACCACTCGGTCATTTTCCTTCAAGAACTGGAAGAATTTTGTCATTGCTCATAATAATTCTAATGAATGAGAAGCAAGGCTTTGTTAACCAAATACTTCTACATACTATTTGATTTGATGATAATCTTCAAACTTCAAAATGACCCGATGTTTTTTACTTAGGACTCATTTTGTGTCAGTGAATGACTGGCATCTTGTTTCCCTTTGGAACAGTGTGTAACAATATTTTATTAGTGTCTTTTTAATGATTTTAATACTGTACTTTAAAATGAAGGATATAATAAAATCTAATTGTTTTCTGTTTGGAATCCTGCAAAATCAGGTCATTACAGGAAATTATGCATACATCAACAGCCACATGGGAGGGCAAGTGCGTGCCAATCTGCGAGGAAAACGAAAGTTCCACTTTGCTAAAAATGAATATAATGCCCATGGATATGCCATTGCCTGTCCCAATGGTTCTCCTTACAGGGAAGCCTTTGATGATGTGTAAGTTAAATTAAGTGTTTTTTGCGTCACTGTGTTCTTAAAGACACTATACTAGTCACATGGTTACTCCTGAAACATATGAACGATACTTGCCTTTCTTATAATACTATTGAGCACATCATACCTGTCAAAATTAATGCAGTTACATTTTGTATTTAATGGTTTATGATTTAAATGCGGCATAACTGTTGTTATCATTGATGTTTACAGATTAATTTGGTTGATGTCAACTGGACTAATACAAAAATTCTCCAATGATGAGCTTTTGAAAGCTCAGAGGCCTGATGTCATCGATAGTGAGAGCCCTGAGCCTTTCACAGTGTTGCAGCTGCAAGCTGGTTTCTATCTGCTTATAGCAGGGTGGATGATCGCAACTGGAATGTTCATTGTGGAAAAGCTCTTTCATAAAATAGTTCAAAAGAAATGAACAGAGAGAGAGAGAGAGAGAGAGAGAGAGAGAGAGAGAGAGAGAGAGAGAGAGAGAGAGAGAGAGAGAGAGAATAGGATACAAACACTATGCGGTATTTACTTATAGCCTGTACTGCTTATGTGCTGTTATATAAAATATCAGAATGTATTATTTCATAGTATATACAATACACATGATCAGGAAATGTGACAGCCTAGTCACATTTCTAAGTTCACATAAAGGTGTGATCACACTGGGGTAAAACATGTCATAAATACATGTTGCCAATTTATCCCACACACATCACAAACAGGTGTAATATAAGTCAACAGCTTATTGGTATTTCTAACACATCGTACACTTATGTAGCATTTTCCAAAGGTTCATTCGCCACTGACGATCGTGGACTTGTTTTCTATCAGTTTTTGATATGCATGAAAAAAGTTGCAGATGTTTGTTTATTTTATGTTTTGCTTTAGTGTGGACATGCACTAAGGCTTGCATCACGGATTTACTCTTCACTGAAAAGTGGAAATTAGAGCATGATAGTCTAAGAAATTGGACAACTAGGTGGGAGCACACCTAAGGAAATGGATGAAAACTATAATATGGCAATTTCAGCTGGGGGCTGAAAGGAAGCTGCAAAACATTTACTATTGTCTACAGTGTGCACAATGTACTTGGTACACTAGGCTAAATAAAGCTCCTTTATATGTGATAGCTTTTGTCTGTATTTAGGCCGCCCTGCAAGTTCAACTTTTTAACTGTTCTCTGTTTCACTTGATAAATAACTTTGGTACCTTAACCACATTCTCCTTACAGTATATAGAACCACACAGTACAGTACATTATATCACTTGTCCAAGACACAGCAATTCAAAAAATGTCTCTCTCAAAACTGTGCTTGTTGCTCATCATTAACTTCTGACAGCAAAGTGTGATGCATAATGAAAAATACATTTCAATATACCTTTTACTGATGATGTGGTAAAAAGGTTATTTGAAATGGTGTGGTATGTAATCACTTTATACTAGTGACAACTAACATTTAATGGCTTTCTTGAAATATTTTGTTTTCTAACATATATTTGTATTATTTACTTCTACAAGTCATTTCAAGGTTGATTCAGATAAGTTTGCTGGTTTTGGACATAAGCACAGTGACAGCTTGTAGACTTCTAGCTGCATTGTTAACTCAGATTTAAGGTGTCCTCATTGATTCTCTTTATGAAAATTGCAATGATAGCTACACAACACCAAAAATAACCAACACATCATGGGATTAATTTGCCACATTGTTTTGTTTCATTTCTTGCTGTTGTTTGCACCTTCATCTAAGATATATGTGGTTTGTGATAATCATAAAAGAGAATTGTATATCCAGTATGGTACAAGACTATGATACAGTAGGGGTTTCATTTTTGACCCCTTTACTTGGAAACTTACTCCGTTGTCAACCTTATAATGATCTGGGTATTATTCTTTTGCAATTCAGTAATGGTGACAGCTAAACTCTCCCAATATATGAAATTTCTGATACTCATGTATTGATACAGGTATTCCAAGTCAAATTAGCAAATGAAATACCAAAATTTCAGAGCAGGCTATAATGAAATTTTAGTTCTAATTCAATTGTATTGACAGTAATTTTTCTTTTAAGAACTTAAACAAGAGATGAAGAACCCTAGTCATAAATCTGTATTTCAGTGACTAATCAGGTAATAAAGTTAATTCTAATGTTCAATAACAGCCAGCACTCTATCACAGAGAAGCTGAAATAATTTTATCTTACTGATGAGTGGACTTCATATGCATTGCACCATTAAAGGCAAATAGGCCACTGTTCAGCATATTTAAAACAGTATGGAATTTTTCTTTTCAAAGTGATTCAGTCCAGCATGTTAAGGTAATGGTGATTACTGTACAGTGTAGAGAAATGATGAATCTTTATAGCATCAAATGGCCTGAGGTTATGTAAAGTATTAAAAAGTTGTTTACCAAAAACACAGAGTTGGCCTTTCCATACTCTCATAAGGCTTGTCCAAGGGACTTACTCTTTGGTGAGAAATGAAAATCAGAGCAAGTCAATACTGTACTGAGGAAGTTGGACAGCTGAGTGGGAAGATAACAAATTGAACAAAATGGAAGTAAAAGGCAGGAAACAATGCAGTGGGGGACTTAAGGTCGCTACAAAGAACCTTTTGTATTGTGACACATGCTCAGTGACAACCAGTGTAAGTTAATGGTTTATGTGGACTATACTTTCTATAAATGCCACATTTCACTGATTCCTGAGAATATTCTACCCAGTTGAAGCAGTAGCACTAATTTGTTCTCACCATTCTCAGTAAATGAAGTTAACTTTAGGTAAAAGGGATTTGTATCTACAGTGTGTGAAAAGCAAATGTTAAGAAAATGACAAATTTTATTGATAATTTTCCCTTTACAAAAGTCTAGGATTGATCAGTGAACAAGCTCACGGCAAAAAAAAAAAAACCTGGCAAGCAAACAAGGGGAAGCTTTTACTTTTGTAAAGATAGAGCTGTGTGCTTATCTCCACAATAACCTAATGCTTCATACATAAAACGAGTGACGTAAGGAAAGTCAAACATACAGTATTACTGTGCGTTATTAACACAACATTGAGCAACATGTAAATATCATAACCACACAAAGTGCATTTTCATTAGTGGAATATAAAAATAAATTAAAATTTGTAGGAAACTACCTAACATAAAACTACAATAATGAATAATTAACTTTTTCCAACTGTGTAATCTCATTAGCAACTAATTTTTTATCATAACTGTGCATGACACACATTCTACATGACTGGTAAACAGTTGTTTCATTGTCTTTTGGTTTAGAAAGTGTTTGTCTCTTAATTCATGTTTGTGGCTGTCCTTGCAAATCTCACGGCATTTCTCATTTGATCATTTAATATCTTTTCAGAAGTTATATGAATATTCCAACACAACTCGAGATCATTTATAAACGTAATTAAAATCTGCATGGCGCTGAGTAGTTAAATATCTCTGAAGACTGACCTTATTGGCTAAAATTGAACTGAATTTTTGCAAAATATCATGATATAAATACCTGGTCACACACTCCTCTATTAAAAATACCATACTTCTGCCATGAGGAAATGCATCCAAGATTCGTGTAAGTTTATGACTACAAAATCCAACACTGATCTTTACCAAGACTACAGTTTCAGACTCATCACACATTTTCTGATGCAACCTTCTCTTTTAAATACAGTAAGACCTGTCAGTTGGGTGACTTACATGAAAGGCACTTTCTCTAGTTCAATACTGTAGTAAACTGTAAAAAGGACAAGATTTACAATGGCAAACAAGACATCCAGGGGAGATAGATCAAAGAAAATGAAAAGAAGGGACTTTATTTATAAACATCTGTTCACAAAAATTATTCAGTTCTTGGGAAACTGCTACTAGTCTTTTCAGCCAAATGGTCTTGTCTAAAGGGCTTAAGGTAAGTGATAAAGCTAGCGGCATTTAGAAAGGAGATAAAACCAGTGTGACAGACTGCTACAGTGGTAATGCCTTAACACAATTCCCATCCCTTGCTCTCAAGTGATATCTGTTTACAGCACTCAGAAAGAGCCATCCTACACTGATGTTTTCAAATCATTTACCTAACAATGATACCTTAAAAATTTTCACATCATTGGACAAACAGGATATTTACAGAATGTTCCCAATGTCAGGTACCAAATTCAAATATTTCCATTTAACTCATTTATCAGCTTATCTATTATAACCAGTTACAAAGATGAAAACTGTGACAAGCAGGGCTAAGATAACAACTTAAGACTGCCAAGCACAAACTGCACAGAATAACAAACAAACCTAAGGACATTTGGTACAAGTGTAGTCAATATGTTAGTGCTATATCAAACTACGACTACCTTGTATACTGAAGGATCATTGCATCAGTATCAAGAAGCCTTCCAGCAGTGCATATTGCTAATAGAGTACACTACAGAATTTATAGCATGCTTTTGCCATCACAACAGAATGGTATTGAGGTCATTTCATAAATAATTTTGTTATTAAAGTCAGTAGGCATGACTGACTTCATCTACCAACAAAATGCAATGGCAACAGTCAACAATGAGTTCTGGGTTAACCTTTCTAATCTGGTTAGAATCCCCAATGCTGCTAAATAAACATTAAAGAATCTAGCTTTCTCTGTGCTTACTGAAAAGGAATGATTTTTCTCATAATTATTATATACCTAATGCAGCTACCTTAATCACCACCACAGGATTGTTCCAATGGGTGCTCTATTTACTGCTGATGATCACTGACAAATGAACTAGTAAAAAGCTTTGCTCATTATTCCTAGGCATCAGTAATCACTGCCATTCAACTACATTCCTGGGAAGTAAAAGGCATTGCAAAGGTGGAGGAGGATATTAGGTCGATACGTGAAACATGAAACCACTGATACCATTTCCCAGCTTCTCCCAGTGTCACACTCCTCCATTAAGTAAGAGGGCTGAAGGGAGTTTATCGTGATTAGAATACTGAAATCAAATACTTTACCGTTTTAAAAACAAAACATTTTAAAACTAGTTTTTATATAAAGCCCCATTATTCACAAACTAACCTTATTCCATGAAAAGTGGACCCAGTCAGAATGACCCTAAGAGTTGAAAGAAAGGTTCTCCCATGCATGACTAGCCCACAGTCCACTGTCTGCCTACATCTTCTCTCATCCATTCAAATTCTCATCAGGAACAGCAAAGGAAAAGGAGGGGGCACTAAAGGTTATGACTAATGGGTTTGAATTAAAACTTATTTGAAAACCGTTTCCTATACAAAAACCCATTAATTGTAATTTGCCTGAATTGTAGTTTAGGAGGATGAAGCAAAAGAGCCTCTGAAGAGAGAAGAAAATTCCGATACAAGGAGTCCATTTCCTGTTGTTGGCGGACAGCAGAGCCAACGACGAGGTCTGAAATCTAAGGTGCAATGGAAGACATATCAGCAGATGGTGCATGCACCAAACACCTGCGCATATGGGCAGGTATTCCATGGACAACATGCCCCCTGGTAAGGTTATCCAGCAGAGGAGAGGAGAGCACTTGAACCACAAAGGTGATGCTTCTGAGCTGGGTGAGGGCCACCTGAGAGGCCACTAAGAGCAACCAAGAAACTGTGGAAGTAACACAGGAGAAAAGTCTTGAGAGAGCTTGATTTTGGGGACTCAAAAAAAATGATGGATGTCAGAAAGAAGGCAGGAAAGACACTCCTGGATGTATGACTTAAGTGACCCCAATCTGCAAAGAACTCTACAGCTAACAGTATAGTAGCCCAAAATCAACTGGTGAAGCCGATACGGTCGCCATCAAGAAGTGACTTAAAGGTTCCTGAATGTCTGAGGAACTGCATGAGCCAAATGGCGAACAACCACAAAAAGTTCTGCTGCTGTTAAGAGTCCATTCGTCTACAGGCAACCTGAAGATACATATGTGCTAAGAATGTTGAGCTATAAAACTGGAGATACTAGCCAGTATGCAAAGTAAATTACAAAGGAACTCATGAATATCAAAAGAGAAATAGGGCATTCATATGGACATGGTGGCTATCTGACAAGAATGACACCAACTTAAGCAGAAAGGCATGCAAAGAAAAATCTAAACAAACCCTTACACTCTAAATATTAAGGGGAAGGGAAATAAATACACAAACTTTCCAGAAAATGTAAGTGAAAGAGCAAATAACAGAGATATATATAAGAAAGCACAAAAAACAGGTTAGGACTCTGTGCCCACTTTAAATAAACTGCAAACCTCTGATGGGGCTGCAAAGAAGAAAGTTATGTTGTAGGTAGTGAGCAGACTAATGACTGGGCATGAGGGTGTAAATGTTTCTTCTAAGATGGTGGCAACTGGGTTCAATTGACATAAAATGAGGCTAATTATGATTAATGGGTCTCAATATAATGAAGGATAGCAAGTTTTTGAGCAAGAGTTGAAAACTATGAAGCTGACAGAGGTGTCAATGATATTTACAGCGGCTAGGTTTAAGGCACAGGATGATTTTCAGTGTCAAAGAAGCACTATAAGATTAAAATCTAAGGGCTATATCCTATTTTGGAGCAACCACAACACACATCACACAGTACGAACAGTATCATGTTATGTCAGTCTTTGGGGATAAGGGCGTAATGAAACATCTTCACAATAAGCATGATAAGTAACAGTTAAATCATGGAAGAGAACACCATATTTCTGAAAAAAAAAATAAGGAATCTTTTTGCCAGAGGAATTTGTTTGAGGGATGCAAGACAGCCACATAAAACTGAAACTATTAATCGAAATGCTCGGCGGGGTCTTATCACAATCTAGACAATGTATACTTGTCATATGCATTTTAAAATAAATAACGTAAATCAATCAGGTTCTATGAATATAAAACTTACAAATATCTTGAACTATTATGCAATGATAAGTAGTACTATGGGAGCAATACATATATATAGATGAGGCAATAATTGCATCAATAAAAAATCAATAATACTTTATATCTTTACAATATTAACAGTTTTTACAAATGTATGTAAAGTACAGTACTATGTTAGGTTCGCAAAACATGCACACAAGGCTGCTAAGGTTACTTTCAATAGTGGAATCCTTAAAACATGCACACAAAACTGCTAAGTTAATTTTCAATGGATGAACCTACTGTCAATGATGAGTGTACAGTCTTCAAGGAGTAGTGATGACAAATGGCATATCGAAAAAAGTACATTTTTCCGCAAATGTTTGACAATTAGGTTGAAATAACTTGCAAAAAACAAAATATACTTGAGAAATGTACTGTACTTCTTTCAACCTGAATGCTTTAGCCTTAGTTTCTTAATTCCAAAATCAGATCGAAAGTCTGCTTTGATAAAAACAAACTTTTTCTACTGTTTCATATTAATCCTAATTTTTGGCACACCTCATTATAAACATAAGATCGATACTGTAATTTAATTCAGAAATAAATTATAAAAGTAAAAACTAAATTAAGGTATCAATTCAGCGTTGGCCCTAAGCAAACAAATTACCACTCGTAACGATTCTCTATTCTTTTTCCAAACAATTTCAATCAAGCATAGATGGTAAAATTATGTAAGGACTCTGAAGCAAAGAGTAATATTGTTCACAGGCTAAAAATACTTTCTTGTGTATGGTGGCAAAGCATGAAAGATTCAAATGGGTTATACTTTTTGTAACATTATATGGTTGGTTCTTAATTTTTGACGCAGCAGTAACAAATTTTCGCTGCAAGAGACATGTACTCGTATGCTGAAAGATTCTAAACATTCAGAAAAGGTGAAAGACCAGGGATTATTCAGATGAGTGCAAGCTTCCGTTATTACGATGAAGATACAGGAATATTCTGAGGAAGTAATAATGGCCAAATTTTTAACACAATCAAACCAGTTTTGATACAAAGTATACGTCTAACTAGAACTTCAAAATAAAATGCACACAAATCATTGAAGGGTACAGCTTTTGGATGTTTGATGATTAAAAAACTCCAACTTAAAAATCTAGATCTCCACAAGTAGTTTCCTTTGGTTGCTGTAAATTTTTTCTCTGAACCCTGCCACAGCACATGTTTTGCATTAAATGCTGTACCTTCCTTGATGCAACAAATATACAAGCTTCTTGATATCTTACTCTACTGTACAATGACTAAGGTGGTTATTCCTGTGTTTAAGAAATACTTTATAGTGAAACATTAATGGAGTCAACTTCAGTCCTGCAAGACTTGTTGACAACAATGACTAAGGTTCTCCAGTTGAAAGTGGAATTACACAAAATTGCACTAAAATCTTTGGTTACTCTATACAGTCCTTAGTCAGCGAGATACTGACCGATCTATGTCCTCATCCATCCATGCCTCAAAAAGTGCTCGGAACTCTTGAATAAAGTTGTATTGCTGAAATGGACAAACAAAGGATTTGTCACATTTTCATGAAACAGTTTAAGCAAACCAGAGTCATATTTTTAGACTTGGCTGACTGCATGGAAATTAAAAGTACTGTAGGTGAAAGTTGAACTCGGGTGGCCAAGGCAAGAGAGAGAGAAAAGGAAACAAAGGAAAAACCAAAGATGGAATGTGCACCAACAGGCACGCTGTAGGACCTTCCCCATTAATTGGGAGGAAACTCCATACTAACTCACACAAGAACAACGGTCTTGCAGATTATGTAGATTTACCTCCTAAGGTTTCAGATTTTGTTAATGAAGCAAAATGACAAATTCCAGAAAAAATTTTACAGAGTATACTGTACTGTACAAGATAAAACTGGTATTTGCAAATTGTTTTCAAGCATATATGGGATACATAATGAAGGCACATAACATTTGGTAACTGCGTATTCATATAGCAGATGAACTGTAATCTTAAGGACGGTTTGAGTGTTATGTAATGGAATATGTCACATGCCAGAGTTTGCAATTAACAGAGTCCTAATTATCAATAATTATTAATCATGGGCAACTTCAAAATATAATACACATAGAGCCCTTTACTTGAATGTTTGAAAAATCTCAATTTTTCACTGACAGCCAATACAAAAAACCCATTAACTACGTATACAGCACCTGATGTCCTGTGAATAAAAATCTGTCTGGATACTAGCTGGTATTAAGCACTACAAATCGGCATTAGATGAGAGAGGAATCGTTAACTAAGTACATACCTTTACAGTTTGAACTGCCCTTGCTCCCCTGAGATCCCTTATGTGACAAATGGTTTGATCTGGCGTTAAGGAATTGTTGAAATATTGGAGAAGACAGGATGCAATGACACAAGCTCGGCCAAGGCCACCAATACAGCTGAAGAGAGATGAAGCATTTACTGTACGTAGCTACTCAATGTACTCGATAATACTAATGGGATCAGCTATTGAAAAATGGGTCTGTTCTGTAGAATAAAAAAGAAATATGTAGGGAGGAGCAGGGTTTTAGTTATACTGTACTGTTAACATCGTATCATAAATATTCGGTACGATATTTTCCTACCAAAGCACAGGCTAAAAGAACAAAATCAATATTAAAATACAGCCAAACACCAAATATTAAAATCTACTTGAATACCACAGTTGTTATATCAGCTCGGATACTTTCCTCCTCCCTACTTCAGAAACAAAGTTTTGTGTGAATTAAATTAATTCTTATCTTTTGGGAATACATTCCTATTAAAATCTGCACACCAGTTTTCCTAGTTCTGTAGGACAACAAAGGACTGGCACTAAGTGAAGTTTAGCACTAAGTGAAGTTTATGCTTAGATACAGGAAATCTCATGAACAGTGAATGTGAAATTATGACAATTCATGTCATGTAATTTATGAATTTAAAGGTAATAACAATAAATAATGAGCATATAAAATATTCAATTTTGCTACATAATTTGAATGATTTAGCATGCTTGGATACATACTGTATAAAGTGGTACAAAATTCAATGCAACTTACTGAATTAAGATTTTTCGCTTGGCCTCCAAAGCTTGCCGTACTAAATCGATAATATCTACGACAGTTTCAACAGGTGGCGCTGTTCCGTCTAAAAACGGGAAGTGGTGGACTGTCAAACCTCTCATTTCGTATTCATTCATTAAGTTTGGAACTCTGTACTTTCTCAGTTCCCCTTTCGTCATCAGCATTACAACATCTGTGATGCCAAAATATTCAATTTTGTCTGAAAGGAGAAAAGCATCATGTACTGTACCATTTATTATGGATATAAAACAAAGGAAGGTATCAACTTATAAAGCACCCACATTTATGCATTTGACTAAAATGGAGACAAAGTACAGTATCAGTCTTGTTACATAAAATTATCCAAAACAGTTCTCTGGTTAAAAGAGATTTCCTGATGATTGTGACACCCTGTCACCAGGTTAGGGGCAATTGCCACAGGAAGCAATGTTACAGTCAATTTATCTTCTAGGTTAAATATCCATTTCACACGTTATAGAACTGTGATACTGATTCCCAACTACAGCAATGAGAATCATTACTTATTTATTACAAGGATAAGTTATTTCAATTCTGGTGTAATGGTCACAGCTGCAATTGTACAAAATCAATAAATCACAAGTATCTGTCTTATAATATTGTAACATATAAAAGGCACAATATAATGAGCAAGACAGTTCAGTGATTAAGCAGAAAGCAAGATATGCGCATGTAATTACAACTCAAAAACAACAATTTTACTATTACTGGATGGTAAGACAGCAATTACAGACTATAAAATCATTCTCTTCTAATTCAGATAATTAGAGATTTATCATGTGTGTAGATAAGTCTGCTTCTAAGAATTATAATTTCTACCTACTTACAGAATGCCATGACAAAGCAAAGATACTCATGATAATTTGAATTTTTTACACATATACATGCCAGAACTCTGAAATGGCTGCAATTAGATGAAAAAATTGAAATCTTATCCTTACTACATCCAAATCCTTGGGGTCAGCCCTGCGAGAGCAAAATTAATTAGCTCAGTGTTCTGGTTAAACTAATGTACTGTACTTAATATATGGGCCACCTTCAGTGAAGGCTGGTCTGGCTGTTGAAACGCAGTAACACAATAGTCAACTACAGCAGCATCAGTCGCAGGTGAGTAAGGGGGAAAGGGGCTCACCTAATCACTCACCTATCAGTGCCACTTATTCCCTCAACACAAAGACAAATGTGATGTTACTTAAAGGAGGGAATGAGATAAAAGGCTTCACATTTGTACATCTAACAAAAATGAATGCTGTCTTGAATTTGCAATTTCTTTCTACATCGGTACAAATACTCATCTATCATATGGAGATTCACTCCCTAAATGACTTGTGCTGTTCTTCCCGCCTTGAAATGTCAGCTTTCCATCACTTATGTGAACAGATGACTATGAGGGAACTCAATACAGCACACAATTGATGCATATGTATGGAAAAACTAGTTTTGAGCTATAAAAATTCAATCTGTTATCTTACAACTTCATCAATCATATGTGTGACTCCTGTATGCTTGAGTATGCCTGTAGAATCAAGGAGATAACTTGGGGATTAAGATTAATGGACCAAGAGCCTGATAATTCAAGAGGGTTTTTCATAACAGGAATAAACTCATAGTGCAAAGCAAGGAGCTTGCATCTGGCAAGTCTCCTATGGTTTAGCATTGAAACACACCATTTACAAAGTGTAGAAACTAGTAATCCCAAAAGTCAATGTTGCTAGGTTTTACCATGAATGGCTGAATGAAGATGGAGTTACGAAGAAGATGAAAAATGCTCAGTGTCTTCCATCACAGGTAACAATTGGCCTGCCACAACTATTGGTCCCAGCAAGTACAAATCCAAGCATTTGTGAAGGGTATCTTTAGTAAAAAGTAGCAAGGGTGGATTGGCACCAATAGATACCTGTACAGTAAACCCCCTCATGATTCATGGACTCACCTTGCTCAGAACATATCTAGCCATTATTCACGGTTCGCCCATTTGCGGTATTTTTCACTGAAAATATTCACTGATTACTGTATTTTCATAGAATTTTCATGAATAAATGCACTTTTTGTGATAAAACTACAGTATTAAAATACTCAGGTATATGCATTTTTACAGGGTTTTTCAGTGTTTAGACTAGCAAAGTGTTTTTAGAGGGTTTTAAGTATTTGCAGATTTTAGCTATTTGCTAGATCCCCGACCTGTACTCAAATTAAAGGGCAAAACCAGCAAGAAGTCAAGATGGTGCTGATTTCATGGACCAGCAATTTTGCCTGCTCTGTTTCATCTACTGATAAGTTAGTGCAGGCTTTCATGATTACTTACCATTGCCGGTGAGAAATTGCATTCTTCACACACTGCTTGCTTTTCTGCCCTGTAAAGATTACGCAGTGCTGAACTGCCCTCACTGGACAAACCACTGGTCTGTCTTGTTACTTGTGACAAGACAGGAATAAGATGACAAAGGGTACTTGTCATCTGCATATCTCCTACATCCTGGCTACTTGTCATTTGCATATTTTCTATGGAGTAAGGTATAAAACAACAGTCACACCATTACTCAATCTAGCGTGTGTGGCTTTAAGGCCTCATAGTGCATGTATCTTGGTGATGCAGACACTAACATAAAGACTGTTTTCAATGTGACCTCTAGCAATGATACCTCTTGAACCAGATCATACTGAGGCTTTATTAGATTGAAACTGTTCCCAAGGAGCATCCTTTTCAAAGAGCTGGATGAGCTTTTTCAATTCCACTAACTGAAAAATACCTGCCAGAGGGGGAACACAAAACCCATGATATATGAGACAGAATAACTTGAATGGTTCAAAGAAAAATGAAATCTGTGATCACTGGAATAGAGGACCTGACTGGACGTATGCCCATTATTACACCAACAACAAAATCAGCGTCACTTAACCTAGTAGAGGTTGTTGGCTGAGAATTTACAGTAGCCAGCAATGGCTGTGGGTACCATGGGACATAAACCTGGCACAATGTACTAAAATTCAGGCTGCACAATTAACAAGCAAGAGTTGTGAGACTGAAGGTGATTAGTGTGAGAATTTTCCTCCACCTACATCCAAATCATGTAACCACTATCTCTTCCCTTAATACCCTCAACATCAATTAGCGAATCAGTGCACAACAATCACATTCAGGCAAATGGACTACTTATAGTCACATGCAAGCTTGCCTGGCTAAGCAAAAGTAATTAGAACAGTGCTTCCTACCCAAATTATGTGCTTCATCTTTGCTCTAAATATTGAATCCTTCACATAGTACACTGTTTTATGCACACTTTTGTGATTTTGTGAAATTATATTTATTTAACTTCTGCAGAGAAAAAATGGTGAGTTAAAAGTGTGGTTTGATTATGTACGAAGTGGACAAGAGAGGGATTCCTGCACAGCTTCAAAAATAAATTTTCACTTTAGAGAAAACTTACCTAGGTCTCTGGCAAGGTTCTGCCAAATATTTCTAAAACGACATCCGGGCAAACCACTGAGAGCTACGCTTTGAGGACAATCCATGAACGACATATTAAGCCTGTGAAAAAAATAACCAACATGAATAGGAAATGTAAATAAAAGAAGAGAATTATTTTTGAAATATATCATATGCTGCACAGTTTGTTCACGACATACTGACCTTCCTACACTTTTACTTGTGCTACTTTATAACTTTGTAACAGTACGGACACAATAGTATATAAACAGTATATTTGCATTAATGGATAATTCATCCTAATTTCTGGCTTAGTGAGTTATATAAATTTAGGCCATACGACTACTTGTCCTAGGATGTACAGTATAGTGAAGAATGAATTCTGAAAAATTAGGGTTTGTGTCACTTTAATCATCAGCTACTTCTCTCACAGTTCCCTAAACTTTGCTGGAGCTCCCAGTTACAAGTAAAAAGGTCAAAATAATTCACATATATGCTTCTGGGTGCAATATTTCCCTGAAGATATGCTGAATACACAAAATTTCAAGAACAGTTAAACTGGACTGTAGTTACATTTTGCCAATTTTACTACATTAGTTAATGTAAACATTAGCATAGCCTATAAGTATTCCATTTTCATTGTGAGGCATCTCCATACTGTATGCATAACAAATCCTTCCCAACATCAAAGTAAATATTAAAAATTTAAAGTTGAAAACAAAAACATAGAAATAAAAATACAGTAAATAAGAAAATTAATATGAAAAATATAAAACAATACTGGTACATGAAACATATATTTGGACATTCATAAAATAGATGAAAAGAGGGTATGATAAAAAAAAATACAAACATTAGTCAATCCAGTAGTGACAAAAAACATCTGTTCTTAACGTAGGAAGTGAGCATGAGATCGATCACATCCCATTTTGGCTACTTCTTGGACTACCCAACTATCACTTAGTATGGGTTAAAGAAACAATTCTGACTTAGCAATTAGTAGAGAAAAATAATGGAATGGTAAATCAATACAGTGATGTATATCTTGTACAAACACCTGACAATCTTCCCCAAATCAAGGAAACTTCTGTACACGGCACCAAGCTTACCCATCCTCTATACATACAGAATGTATCTATGGTAAACCATTCAACACTTACAGTACTTTGTATCAAGACCTACCAATCAATCTTCAATGGCTGTGTTGGTGGGGCAGCTGCCGAAAGCCCTGGCTCCTCTTCATCTGATGAATCAAACATAATGCTGTCCAGGAACTGAAAATGAATAAAATCTTCTTTACTGTACGTTATTTACAATGAAATGTTAAGGCAAAAATATATGATACTGCTCAACCATGCCCATTCTTACATTTGGTTTGCTTTACAAAAAAAGGGCGCTAACCTATGACCAATGTGCCAGATCTTAAATAATACGATACTGACTATCAATATCTATCAGTTTTGGTGGAAACCAAACAGTTTATGCAACTTTCTTACACCATATAGGCCTACAGTTAGTGAAATATTTCAAGGATAACTCTTGTGAACATGGCACCTCAATTATTCAACAAGCTGTCGCAAAAATTAAAAAGACTTTAATATAAAAAGTTTTAAATGATGAAATTATATACACAGGCCTAAACTAGCAACTGAAAAATGTATGAAACAAGAGTTAAAGTTATTCATGAACTATCAATTTCAACAGTTAAGCATAAAGGGGTTCACTAGGCCTAGATAAACACAATAAGATGGATGATGGAATGAGTCTAGTCTATGTAACCATCTGAAAAGGAAAAAGTAAGCCTGAGGACATGATTCATTCTTAGTAAAGATTTTACTTTTAAAATAATCTAAAGACTGGCCTATGACTAACTAGGCCAGACTAGCCAGTGACACGAAAGACAGTCCTTGAACTGATGTCTACCTGACTATAAAAGTAATGAGTCTAATTGCCTAACAACTTTATGTTGCTACAAAATGTGGAGTTCTGTTAGGCTTAGTAGTCCTGCGTCAAGTCTGGTACGAGCATAAACCAAACTTGATGATGAACAATGATGCTTAGGATATCCTTAACAATCTGTGATACAGTAACCAACATGGGTAGAACTACAGAACAGCTCTGCATGGGGTATTACCTTGGAAATTGAGTTTTCCTATAGTATTTTGGCTGTTTATCAAGAATTTACTGTTATTTTTTGTTGGTCAACTGTAATTAAGCTCTTTTTTTGTTGGTCAACTGTAATTAAACTCAGAAGTTGTATGCTGGCCTTCCTGGAATGCTATCCCGCATGCACAGTGTTATGGGGGAACTTTTGGTAAAACGAGGAGTTTCCTTCACCAGGGGGTCCCGGGGGCGGGAGGCCCCAGTCTAAGTAACACGTCCTACTAGGCTAGGTTAGGTTAGTATAGTTCTGTTTATAATAGGTTCCCTTAGCCAATCCCTTCTTGAACATATGGCTCCCATTGGCTATGCCATGCATATGCACGGAACCATTCCAGGGTGGCCATCATAACAATAACATATCCATTCTCTCTCCCTGTGTTTTACCCCATCCAATACCCTGTTCCCAAAGGATCCCCGATACAGATGTGAGGTTAATAATAATGACCGACAATAAACAACCCAGCCTCCTTCATCTGCAACACTAAAAGTATAGGACAAATCAATTTCCAAGGTAATAGGCCAGTCCATGTGGAGTTACCCTGTAGTTTCACCTGTAGGTCTATAGGAAAGCAAGGCATAAATATATTAGCCGAGTCCTGGATTAGCCCAGCCACTGATAGCCTATTGAAGTAGGCTTGGGCCTGGTTAGTTTACAGCTTAGTGTATGTTCCCCTCCATATTCCTACTGCAGTGACATGGGAAAACTTATTATATCAGAACATAGTTTTAAATATAATTCGGTATTTCTAAGTATTAGCTCCGCACGGACCACATGGAACAGTTCCACGAATACGAGAGACATAGGGCGCCATATGTTCAAGAAGGGATTGGCTAAGGAAACCTATTGTAAAAGGAACCATACTAACCTAATGTACCCTAACCTAACCTAACCTAGTAGGCCGTGTTACTTAGCCGGGGGGCTACGACCCCCTGGTGAAGGAAATGACACTTTTTACCAAAAGTTCCTCTATAACACTGCATGCGTAATGGCAGAAATATAATCAGTTCTGAAGTTAATTACTGGTTAATTACAGTCGAGCGGCAAAAAAATAACGGTAAATTCTCGATAAGCAACCAAAATAGGCTCCGATAGAAAAGGTCAATTTTAAAGGAAATACCCTACGCCGAGCTAATACTTAGTTCTACCTCATATAAGAACATAGTTTTAAATATAATTCATGAGGAAAGGACAAACAATGACTACTTTTAAAGGCCCTATGACTATAAATATTGGCCCAGGCTTAAATCAGGCTAACCTGGAGGTCACTGACTCGATCGTACACCGGTTATTTAACCAAGGAATAACGACCCCTAAAGCTAATTTAAACCGGTCCATACATAAAAAACACCTTGAATGAAACATCTTTAATATTCTAGAGTGCTTTTACTCACAGAAGATCAGTACTAACAATCAATAGGCGTTATTACGACTCTGTAAATACACTAACGAGTAGGCGACCGGAGACGTATCGAACGAGCCCTCAAAACCAACTTGTTTGACACTTCGCGGAACCGTTCACTGTGACCTCTCCACTAAAGATAGGTCATCAACGTGACCTCCTGGGTTATTTTCTATTTAATGTGACCTGTTTTCCAGTCGATGTGACCCATTTTCTGCTTTAAAATTTAGCATTACGGTACACGTTTCTGTGTATTATTTTTGAACCAAGATGACGGGCTTTTATTTTGTGTTATATTTATTTATTCTCTGCCAGTTCGTAAAATTTGACAGTATGGTTCACATTTCACTATTTTGAACCAAGATGACTGGCTTTTATTTTATGTGTTGTATTTATCTTCTGCATTGAAAGCCAGTTCGTAAAATGATCTAAGTCCTTCTCTAACTTAAAATTTAACAATGTGGTTCATATTTCACTATTTAGAATTAAGATAAGTTTTTTATTTTATGTTATTTTTATATATGAAAACCAGTTCTTAAAATGATCTGGCTATCTTCAACTTTAAAATTTAGCATTGCGGTTCATATTTCAGTATTTTCCTTTTGAGCCTAGATAACAGGCTAAGCCAGTTCTTGATGTGATCGCACAGGTTCTTTGCTACTTTAAAATTAACCTTAAGGTTTTCAAGTCAGTATTTTCTTTTTAAATCAACATAACAGGCTTTATTAGTTGAATTATACTGGTTTCGATATGATTTCAGATGAGGTCTGAGAATGATTAGGGCATATTAATGAACTAAATGGTAACAAAAGGGCAGCCGAAATGTAAAGGTGACGTAGTATTCACAAAAAAAACCATCTTTATTATCCTGGAAATTAATGATTTTAAGTTTCCGGTGGGGTAGTACCAGTGTATCACCGGTTTAACTATATTCTGTCACACACAGACACATACGTCTATCTATCTATCTATCTATCTATCTATCTATCTATCTATCTATCTATCTATCTATCTATATATATATATATATATATATATATATATATATATATATATATATATATATATATATATATATA
Source organism: Macrobrachium rosenbergii (assembly GCF_040412425.1). Classification (NCBI taxonomy): domain Eukaryota; kingdom Metazoa; phylum Arthropoda; class Malacostraca; order Decapoda; family Palaemonidae; genus Macrobrachium; species Macrobrachium rosenbergii. Next base: position 86,342,504 of record NC_089795.1, read on the forward strand.
TATATATATATATATATTAAAAAGTCGAAGAGTAGATGAAGAATATTTAAAATTCTAACGGAATATCACGAGGACAATTAGAAGTTTAGTGAGGGATTAAGGAAAAGAGGCTATTCGTTGTTGCTTTGTTTTTGTTTCAGATTTAGCTGGCCTTGTGCCAGCACGGGCTCTTGCTCCTAGAACAGCCCGTAACTCTATGTTGATGAGTCTGTGAGATGGGTAGGTTAAGGCTATTCTGTGACCAATTGCGTGTACAGGAGGATGGATAGGTGGATAGGGTAGTCAAGAAGACGCACGCAAAGAAAATGTAACGCTGAAGATAGGAAAGACATCCAGTGCGAAATATTGCAATACATCCGTTACAGTGTGATTGGGTGGTTCACCGAGGTCTGCAAAAGGCTCTCTCCAATCGGGGGAAAAAAGAAGAGTCTAGGTATTTTACAAAAATAAATGTCAACTTTGTAAAAGTTCGTCAGACAGGTTACGAAAAGATCATTAATCATGGTTTTTGTTGCCAAAGTTGCCAATTAGCTTTTTAGTTGAATAATGTGACACCACGTTTAACAGTAGTTATTTCAAAATAATACTGTACAAAGGTAATACTGAAAGGATAACAAAAACTGTAGAGTCTAAGCTTGCTAATTTAGAAGCAACCTATATACTTTAATCAGGCTGGGTCTTGCTTTCCCTAAAATTTTAGCTCGTGAGTTTTAATTGTATGCAGTGTACAGAATCCTTAACTGCGTCGAATTTTTGTTTGTTTATTTAAGGATTGTCTCTCGTCACACCAGCTAGCCGTCCAAAGGACTAGACCCAGGCTTCGCCCAACAACAAGCACGAGAACAACAGCAGCGGCAACAACAACAACAACAACAGAGTTGTTTATACTTGTCCAAGAAAAAAAAAAGAAGTTGAATGCTGTAGTGGGCATCTGCTTAAATAATGATTCCCTTCTAATGCAAAGCTTTGGTCAGGTTTCGGTAAGTTGACGACCTTGAAGAAGGGACGATCTAGTAGCTCCAGGATAAAATAAACATCCAAATGTCTTTCTGTTCTTTTGTACCACCTCTCTCTCTCTCTCTCTCTCTCTCTCTCTCTCTCTCTCTCTCTCCTAACAAGATATTACACTATCTCATTTTTCAGTTGTGGCTTCAGGATAAAATAAATATTCTTTTTGTCTTTATTTAACCTCTCTCTCTCTCTCTCTCTCTCTCTCTCTCTCTCTCTCTCTCTCTCTCTCTCTCTCTCTCTCTCGATCATATGTCCACAATGCAGTGTTATTGACCCTATTGTTATTGTTGCTGTTTACTATAGTGCACCCGTACCTTAAAAAATGAGGGTAATACAAAAGAGAATCGAGACGGTAAATCCTGATCCTACGAACGCCACGTATAGGGGTCGATGGAGAGAGAGAGAGAGAGAGAGAGAGAGAGAGAGAGAGAGAGAGAGAGAGAGAGAGAGAGGCTGGCCCGGACTGTTCTACTTTAAAATTTAACATTATGGTTCATATGTCATTATTTTGAATCAAGACAACAGGCTTTTACTTTATGTATTATATTTAATACCTGCACGAAAGCCGGTTCTAAAATGTCATCGACCCAAGATATGAAGAAATCGAGAAGTTAAGAGGGCATTGTATCTAGTAAAATGGGACCAGTAGATTCTACATAGATACAGTAGGCCTATATATTTCAGCGTAAAGCCGCAGTAAACCGATAAATACTTGGCTAAGATGGTGAAGGTGGGTCCATTTCAGCTATGTAAGTATATATGAGCCGTATTAGACCTATAGGCTACCTTTCTTCGTAGCCAAGTAATTACCCTTACCTCTGTTCTGGCTTCTTAGTGAAAAGCTTTTCTAAAATATTAAAAAAGTGATGAGTTAAGAAGGCATTTAGTCTAATGAATATTACAAGCGAGCACGCAAGAACACACACATAATGTATATATATATATATATATATATATATATATATATATATATATATATATATATATACACATATATACTCTTGCCCCAGAGTGTATGTATGAATCTACAGTTAAACAGTACTCTGGCCGATTAGCATATCACAACAATATTAAGAAGCGTCTCCTATAACAAAGATTAAGGGGCAGAGGTCCGATAACATAGCACTGATAAGAGATAAGCGGTTGGTACTGAAGTCTAAACTTGACCAGACCAAGAGATTTCCCATGCTTTTAACAGAAACTCGTCAGGTTATAAAATAAACGAATATCGTCTGTACTAAACCTCCGTTCTTCAAGACGAATAAGTGAAGCAGATTACTTTGGGAGCTTAGGCCTATTTTTTCATTACTTAACTCATTCCTTCAATAGTGCGTTTATTTATATATATTGCCTCGAATTTCAACTGTGCTAAACCTCAACTCTTCGTATCTAAGAAGTGACGTAGACTATTTTATAGAAGGGCCTATTTGTTCATCAGTTAACTCATTCCTTCAACAACCACGTTTCTTTATATATTGCTTTGAATTTCGACGTACTAAACCTCAATTCTTCTTAACGAAAGAGTGAGAGACTACTTTGGGAGCTTAGGTCTTTGTATGCATCAGTTAACTCATTCTTTCAACAACCACGTTTATTTATATATATTGCTCTTCATCATTGACCGTATCCCTGGCGAGCAGACGATCTTCAGACACGCACAATATGTCTTCTCCGAATTCGCTTGAGGCTTCCAAGCTCACGGCCACACCGTTTGTGGACTCCCATCCACACGGCACGTGCTGGAAAGTTTATGGAAAACTACATTAAAGACTTCTACGCTATTTGATTTAAAATCACCCAGAGGGAGGAACGGAATAAAACTTCATCGCTGAAAATAAATTCAGCCTCCAGATCGCCTCGGGTATAAAAAGCCCTCACTTGACGAACGTGTTTACATTGATCAGCTGATTACCATTTTTAGAGTTTAAGACAGGTTCGCGGTGTGGCAACAACGTGCCCAAGTTAAGGTGAGTTACTGGTTAGGATTTAGTGTTTTTATTAACTGAAGAAATGTTAACTTACTTATATATTAAACAAAACCTATGTGATTTTATACTCTAAAAGTTAAAATAACTTTGAAATGTCAATGAACAGATTAGCAGCTCTGTTGACCAAACGAGTTATGTGACAAAAAACGTACCTGGCACCTGGAGCCCAGGGATGGCCAGCGGATGTTAGGAACCAAAAAATAAAATCTGAGGGGCCAAAACTTCCATCGCTGCTACGCTGAGGAGCGGACCACTTTTAAAACAACTGTGCCAAGTGCCACGAAAATCTATGAGGAACAGTTTTCGTTAAAACTTGATTGACTTTGTGACTGTGTCTTTGCTTCTCGAGAAATTGTCAACAGTGAGATAATATTTTTTTTTTTCTTATTTCTCTTTGCGATGATGTCACGCTACTGTGATATGCAAAACAGAGAGAAAGAGAGCCAAAGTGTAAGACTAACTTATTAAGAGGACATCTGGAAAATTAACTTAATTTTCTTTAGAACGAGTGACTGACAGCGAAAACCACACGATAAAGTATCATGAAGGAAGAACGCCAAAGTAAATGTTACCCTAAAAGGTACTATTAAACAGACTATATATAGGCCTACATACGACTTAATGAAAAAATAAGAATTCTGGCTCAAGAATAAGGACGAGGAGGACAATTGCATGACAACCGCTGGAACCTCTGAATGACCCGAGATACTGCGACGCAAGAAAAGCCCCCATCAAAGTGAGACAGTGTTATATAAAGTCTGGAACTCTGCAAACGTTGTAGTCATGGCGACTTTGAGAATAGGCTTCATAGGCGCTGGAAATATGGCACAGGCCTTTGCCAAGGGCCTCATAGCAGCTGGTGAGTTATTACTTTATTTTAATGTTTTATATTTTATGTATTTATAATTTTATATTATTATATTTTCTCAGCGTGTGAATTTGCATATCGTCCTAGGTATAGTACTAGTTGCTTTTTTACGTAAGCAGATAAGAGTTCATTTTGAGACAAAGGTTACTTGAGATCAGCTTAAAGATTGGCATTGATTTCGTTATCTCTCTCTGTCTCTCTCTCTCTCTCTCTCTCACACAATCCTCTTTACGTTCAGATTTATGCCAGCTTTTATGTGGCTCTTTGCATTAATCATCAGGGTTAGGCCTAAAGTTTAAATAAAGTTTTAAAAGGAATGTAGAATGATAGGCCTATTGGTACTCTAATATATCACATGTAACATGCTGTTGCAGGAATTAGATTGGCAGAAATTCCTATCCATTTCGCAATAATTTCGCCTGGATTCAGTGTGTATATGTGTTTGTTAAAGAGAGAGAGAGAGAGAGAGAGAGAGAGAGAGAGAGAGAGAGAGAGAGAGAACTCTCAGCATCCTTCCAAGGTCAACATAGCATCAACACATTATATTTATTTTTTTCACCGTTCCTCGTCACGCCCATTTGACCAGCTTCTATGCCTCATCTCTCTCTCTCTCTCTCTCTCTCTCTCTCTCTCCTTTAGCTACGCAGCGTCTGAATGAAGTTTCAACTGATTGTCTGGTTTCGTTTTTATCCTCGCATTTCAAACAGGCCTTTAAGGCTAAGTTTAAAAAACAGGTTTGCTTCATAAGAGTAAGATTCAACAGAATTTTTTTTTAGTTAAGACGTCTCATTATCTTCAAAAATAATATACTGCTAATAATGACAAGTTTTCACTTTTCATTGACAGGTGTAGCCAAGCCTCAGGGTATCGTGGTCTCTTCGCCGAAGGTGGACCAACACCTACTGGATCAGATGGCGGTGAGGGGACCTTCTCGTAGGTTTGGTTTATAGTTATCCAAATCTATTGGTGTCTTGGGGCTAGATAGTTGGGGGTGGGTAGTAACAATTTCAGTTTAAAGTCTTTTGTAAACACGAAGATTGTGCTGTGATTCTGGTCTCAGTCGGGGGATCTGTAAGTCAGGAAAGACAGAAATAAGATTGTACTCTTTGGTGATCGAGTTATCAGTCACGGTCAGAGAAAGATTATTTCAAGTGGTATGTCACCGGTTCGTTTTAAGACAAACTGCTACCTGTAGCAGTTCATTAAGTATTATATACAGTACATAATCTTTCTTATGCTTTAAAAACGTCCTTGATAAATGCTAATTCAGTGTGCCGATATAACCTGGTTAAGAGCTAACACGCTCTGGAACACATCCAGTCAGATACACCTATTCTTGGTCACGTGTGAGCCATCTTAACCAGCTGTTTTTCTGAGAAGCTTTTCTGAAATATACAAGGTAATGAATGATTTGTGACTGTAACAATAATGCACTAGCTATCCTAGCCTATGATAGCTATTTGCATCGTCCTATAATGCTAGACATGAGTATTGGAAACACATGGGAAATGCTCATCAAAAACAGCGACCCTGACTAGGCCTAAGGATTAAGCTGAGAATAATAATAAGAAGAGTAAAGGTAAACAGTAATGAAAATAGTCTTGACAAATTTCTGTAACACGTTGTACCGTTCACCTTCAGGCCATTGGCTGCGGGACCACCTACAACAACAGGGAAGCCGCCTCCTTCAGCGACGTCGTCGTGATGGCCGTGAAACCAGCGGTCATACCCCGAGTCCTACACGACCTCCAGCCCTGCGTGACGCCCGCCCGACCCCTTGTGACCTCCGTAGCTCTGGGCGTGACCTTGGCCACGATGGAGGCCAATTTGCCCCCCGAAAGCAGGGTGATGAGGATCATGCCCAACACCCCGGCGCTGGTGCAGCTGGGGGCGTCCGTCTTCTGCAGAGGAGCTCACGCTACTGACGAAGATGTACAGACAACCCGCAGGTGAGGTTCGTTTGCCATGAATTGTGGTGTTCTGCGGTCCTCGTTGCAAATTTCTAAGCATTGATTATTAATAAAAACAACATTTCTAATAGAAATAGATATAAAATTAATTTAATTTAACATCTGGCATTAGTTTAGCAATATTTACCCCACAGGAAACTCAGCCCTCGATGTAGTTAGGTGTAGGAATATTAGGCCAATTGACCTCGACAGAGAACATCTCTCTGCCCGCCGGTAGGGTAGGCAATTTAAAAATAACAATCACCGCCTTAGACAAATGGCGCCGCATAGGCTGGAAAGTTTGTAAACAAAATATGTTAGGGCATTAGGGACCTAAGCCTCAGAGAGGGTTTACGCTCAATGACCCCTAGTTATGGTGGCCCTTAAGCTTTATTCTATGCATTCGACGATGCCTTTGTCAAGGTCGGATTGCCCGGGGCGGTATAAGCCCTCCTCTGGAAGAACGAAGCGAGGTCGGGTCAGTCAGTGAGAGAGATCCCAGCGGTCACGGAACCAGGGTGACGCTGCGTGCGTGCCCGAACGATATTCTTTTCTTTTTACTTTTCTCTCCTACGTCTATCTTAATTAGTGAATTGGGAAGACTGCCAGAATACGACTCCTGAGGTCCCTCGTTTGCGCAGCGACTCGACGTTCACGGTAAGTCCGATTCTTGTTGAAGCTTCGTCGATTGACTAGTTCTTTTCTGTATTTCACATTTTTTTCTTTGTTTTCTTCCTTCAGCCACCACTTAGGGTATATGTGTTTACAAAGTCTAGATTAAGCCTAATTATTTTATTGTTAGCTTCAACCCCATTATTCCAGTAAAATACCTAGGATTTAGGGTAAGCAAAATCAGGTTAAATCTCGATGCTTTTGTTGCCTCGCGTCCGAATGTTTGGGAGAACCGTTGCGTTTAAAATCAAATTCATCTCAAATATTCTTTGTTAAGGTTAATAACCCTTAACTGGCGACCTTTGGCTAATTAACGTCTGTCTTTGAGGTTAACTTTTGGCTTCAAGTGACAGGTTACGTGTAATCTTGGTTTGCAGGGCCGTAAAAATTACGTAAATTGAATAATACATGATCAACCAAGACTCTCACACGTAACATTGGCGACCTTGCGTAGAATCTAAAGTACATTTTAGAGAAAGAATCTGGAGAAAAGGAAATTAAAATTACATTAATTCCAAAAAAAAAAGTCAGATATCGAACTCCATTTCATTCTTCCAAACAAGGAACGAGGCATAATAATAAGCAGTAAAGAGAATAGTTATAATAACAAGTGTAGCGAGAATTAGCGTAGGAAAGGGTGCGTCGAGCAGAGAGTCATAATTTATAACGTTTAAGACAAGGACATTTACCGTGTTCGGAACCGTGAGAGAAGTCGTTCAAAGTAACGAATCAAGGCCGAAAAAGCGGAGCCTGTTTCATGTACACAAAGTAATTTAGAAATCGCGTCGGCAATTCCGATCGTTATTGTTTGCATATAGCGGGAATCATTCAAAAAAAGTCTAATCCTTGGGCCAGCCGTGTCAGTGAAGTAGCGAAACGAACTGAAATAGTAATTTTAAAATAAATTTTCAGTAAAGTAAATTTGGTCCGTTCCAAATCACGCAAATCTCTCTTTCCATTGTTTGCCGAGGATGTTTCAATGTCCGAGAACGAATAATAAAAAAGACACAAAGTTGTTTGGTAATTTAGTTTTCCATCCGTAACGTAAAACGCTATGCATGATTGGTATATTTAAAGTAAAATCTGGATACCTGCATTTGTTTCGTTGTTGTTTGAATTTGTGCTAAAAAAACGAACTGAAAATACCCCGCCATCTTGGATTCCTTTCTCTTTTCATTCTTTTGTGTAATGTCGTTGTTTTGAAATTGTTCGAACTGTTTGTGAGAGAAAAATCTGGCCATTTTGGGGTTTCCTTTTGTGAGAGAACGCCATTTGCAGCAGGCCGAGGTTGTTTTGAAATTTAGGCCTAACGGGACCTTGGCCGCCATCTCAACGACCTTGTTATTGTGACCTCGACTCTGCTCCCAGCCACTCTTGGGGCATATATTTTTTTTTTTTTCGTAGCGAACCCACCTCCTAATATCTTAGCTAGGAAAAAAAAAAAAGATAATTTAGGCAGGGAAAGATAGGCCTTAGTTAGGAGTAATAACAAGTTCCTATACGAATACCTACTATAAAATCATATAAAGAAAATTTAAAATTTTTACGATAAACTTTTGTGACGTCGGCTCCCGGAAAATTAAGATAATAAAGTAATCCCTAAGGAAGCCAAGACGACGCATCTATATCATTTTATTAAGATCCATGCCATTGTGCATGTATAAAATCTTTGTTTACATGTTCTCAAGCAGCAAGAAATTCGCTGATTGAAAATCTCTCTCTCTCTCTCTCTCTCTCTCTCTCTCATTCAAGTAAGCATTCCTAACCTAAGTGTACGTGACCCTCTTCAAAGAAAGAACGGCCGACACTAGGCTAATTAATTCGAATACAATAAACCAAATAAAAGAAACACCTCTGTCCCACAATAGATGAGGACAAGTTAAGAGTAATTACGATACAGTGATAAACTGTCGGTCACGAGTGAGGCCTGCTATCCAGACCGAAGCAAACAGTAGTTTTCACCCTCTGAAAAAAAAGGGCCCAGCACTGGGGCCGGTACTGGGACCAGCCACTCACGAGGATCTTTAAGAAAAAAAAAAAAAAAAAAAAACAAATTCACTTTATTCCACAGTGCCAATAATTTGCAGCACTCATCACTGGAATAGCTTACTTCTCTCTCTCTCTCTCTCTTTTTACCTTCCCTTTCTCTCTCATTCGATTGTTGCACTCTGCAGGGGTGTAGAGTGCCTTTCCTCCCATATAGCCTAGTTGGACTCCAGTAGAGGGTCCCTAGGAACACATTGGCACCATAAGTGCCACCAAGCAAGAATCCAGAAAAATAAATAAAACAAAACCAAAAGGGAACACAGAAGAGAAAGTTCTTCTGGAACCTAACCTGCACCAGTGCCTAGGGATACTGAGTGCCACCAGTGTGACCTGTACACGGCACACCCAAACTACAGTGCCACCTTTTGAAAGGGTGCCACGTCATTGAAGAGACACTTCCTCGCTGCCCAAGTACGCCCGTCGACCCGGTTAGACGCCCTTCCCCACCAGAACCATGGCAGCAGAGCATTATAAAACCTTCCTGGGGCTGGGGACGGCGGCAGGTCTCACCGGCTCGGAACTTACCACCTGGGTTAAGGAGCAAGTGGACGACTTGGCCAAGCGGGAGAAGGAAGAAAGACTCGAGCAGAGGAAGTATGAAGCCGAGCAGAAGGAAGTGTATGAAGCCGAGCAAAGGCAATATGAAGAGGAAAGAGAAGAAAGAAGGAGACAGCATGAGTTAGCCTGCAAGGAAACTGAGTTAGCCCTAAAGGAGAAGGAGCTCGAGCTTGAGAGAGCGAAAATGGAGAATGCCGAAGCTATGGCTAGCCATCAAGCCTCCAGTCCTACACCTGCTGCATCAAACGCTCCAATTTCGAGCATCAATTCCCTAGTCCCCAAGTGGACTGAGGACGAGCCAGAAGCATGGCTGGAGGAGATCGAGGCTCTTTTCGATAACTACAGCACCACGGAGACGGAGAGAGCCTTAATACTAGCCAAACATATGGAGGGAAAAGCCAAGGCAGCGCTTAGCTCACTGGAGAAGAGCCAGAGAGGCAACATGGCGGAAGTTCGTAGAGTCATTACAAAGGCCTACGAGATAACCCCAGAAAAATGGAGACAACGGTTCCGAGGTCTTGCCAAGGAAGTCGGCTGGTCTTGGACGGAATGGGCATGTCACAAAACCCAGTCCGATGCACGCTGGTTCGACTCCTTGGCCTGCACGACGTTTGAGGATCTCTTCAATCGGACCATGCTAGAAGACCTTTTCCAATGTGTGCCAGGGCCCCTTGCAGTATATCTTAACGATAAACAGCCCTCCACACTTATGGAAGCTTGTCGCATGGCTGATTCGTGGGAAACCTTCAATCAGTCGCATAGCACCTCTCAGAAGCGAATCATCCCTCCGGCCTACCTCTCGAACTCCACTCGCCCGAAGAATGGACTGCCTAGCAAGACCCTGTGCAACTATTGCAAGAAGGGGGGCCACGCTGAAGCTGAGTGCCGATACAAACTCGGCACTAATAAGCAGCCTAACCCTACCAGCCAGAACTCCGCTCCCGATTCATCCGCTCAGCCCTCTCCTCCAACAGTTACTGCAGGCCACCGAGCCCATCCAAAAGGCCCGTGCAGATCCTGTGGGGCTGCTAGCCACTACAATGCTGGATCTCCGGCCTGTCCACATCATGTCCCCACCACCAAATTTGTCAACCTAATCAGCACTTCATTTTCTGCTGCTGGTCCGCACCGGATCCTTTACCCCGAGAGACTGGAAACCCAGTTCATCTCGGTGGCCCCTCTTCAGAGCACTAGCCTGCCCAGTGACCCTTCCGGTCACAGTAGACACTGCGGCAGATATTAGCCTGATCACCAGGGCCCAAGTGCCAGCCGGTGCTGTGGTTGACGAAGAAACGCGGTGGGAAATGAAGTGGATAGAGGGCCACACCATCACCGTTCCTACTGTCCAACTCCAGGTTATGACACCTTGGGGCACGATACCCCACCGCCTTGGCGTGGTAGGTGGAATTCGGCCCGGAGTGGTCTTCTTGTTGGGTCGGGATCTTCTCTGCGAAGCCCGTCACCAACGCCACTCCGCAGCCACGTTACCTCCTCCACGGAGGCCCCAGTTAAAACTCCCAAAAATGACAAACCTCCACCTTCCGCCCACCAAAGTGGTCCGCGGAAGGGCACCACCTAACCTATTTCAGGCCTAGCCCTCTCCAATCGCGAAGGGCTGGCCCACCAAGAGGTCCTCCCCCTCCGCGAAGAGAGATTCAGGAGGAGCAGTACCGCTGCAGGACGTGCAAGCGGGCAGACCACTCCACAAATTGGGAGGGCTGCCCAAACAAGCAACGCCCAGCGGACGCCCCCGAACAAAACTCACCGAGAGGCTACGATCTCCTGCTGGGGCAGGAATCTCTGCCGCAGCCAAACCCAAGTCGTCCGAGAGGTATTGCACCTCCGGACCCCTTGTCAGGCATGCCTGACCTCAACTGCTGCCAGTGCCACTTGCGAGCACTGAGCAGTGCCAGACTCCGTCCGCCACGGACGTTGAGCTACCAATGGAAAAGGCCTCTATGCCGGGTCTAAATCATGAGGCGAATCCTCCTCCGGGAGATTTAGGGTTCCCCATGCAGTTGATCATCGCGACTGGAGAGCCTCCAGCACCCGAAACTTCTTCTTCACTTTGCAAATTTGATTCCAGGATGAACCCCTGGAGGATCGAAATGGTACCCCTCCCTTGGAAGACCAGGAACTGGCATCCTCGGACGCAGAAGTCGAGATCGCTCTCGCTCCGGTTGTCGCAGCAGCCGGAGTAGGGAGTCCTCCCGCAGCTTTTGCAGTTGCCCCTGACTTCGCGCCCGCTAGCCCTTCTGGCCTGTCCCCGGAGTCGGTGCTCTCATCACCTGCTAGGCCAGCTACTGATAGGCCTTGGAGGAACCCGAAGAAGAAGAAGAAGGGGCAAAGAGAGCCCAGTAGTTGCCGAGCTATAAGCTCCTCCTGGGACTAGTGCCCTCTCGGCACAGTGCCCTAACATCTAAGAGTGATCCTGGCCCCTTGCCCAGAGAAGGTAGCCAGTGTGATCTCTTCCTTTTATTTGTACCTAGCCTAGGCCACCTTAAAGTACGGTACATCAATTTAGTAACCTTGTTCTTTCCACTTACCACCGAGCCGCAGTAATCATGTAAGTAGCATAACTAATTTCAGTAATCTTAACTATTGTGAAACGAGCCACGATGCTCGTGACACGCATGGCCTAAGACCTCAGTGAGGCACCCATTTATCATATGAGGCAACCTCATGAATTAACTAGTAAATTTTAATTGTATTAAACATAAACCATGTTGTAATTTAGTTAGAATATTAACTCTTATGTTGGTGCTACGGTCGGGTTAGGATAGGTTAGGCTAGGGAATATCATAGAACGTACCACTAGGCTAGGTCTAAAACACATCATGATTGTAGGAGGTAGCCTATAATAACCGTGAGCACCTTCCAGTACTATTAGAATTAGGTAAAGTAGTGATTATAGCTCATATCCTATCTAGGGTTAGGTAGTTCTGTAGCTAGGTAGGCTAACCAGGACTAATCTGCTCAGGGGAAGGAGAGTAACCTACGAGAGGCGAACAGCTTGCTTAGTATAGACCTTCACGCCCGAAAAGGGAGTGAAGGCCCTCTTAAGGGGGGGAGCTTTTATAAATATTACTGCTGTTCGCCCTCGATGTAGTTAGGTGTAGGAATATTAGGCCAATTGACCTCGACAGAGAACATCTCTGCCCGCCGGTAGGGTAGGCAATTTAAAAATAACAATCACCGCCTTAGACAAATGGCGCCGCATAGGCTGGAAAGTTTGTAAACAAAATATGTTAGGGCATTAGGGACCTAAGCCTCAGAGAGGGTTTACGCTCAATGACCCCTAGTTATGGTGGCCCTAAGCTTTATTCTATGCATTCGACGATGCCTTTGTCAAGGTCGGATTGCCCGGGCGATATAAGCCCTCTGGAAGAACGAACGGCGAGGTCGGTCAGTCAGTGAGAGAGATCCCAGCGGTCACGGAACCAGGGTGACGCTGCTGCGTGCGTGCCGAACGAACGATATTCTTTATTACTTTCTCTCCTACGTCTATCTTAATTAGTGAATTGGGAAGACTGCCAGAATACGACTCCTGAGGTTCCTCGTTTGCGCAGCGACTTCGGCGTTCACGGTAAGTCCGATTCTTGTTGAAGCTTAGTCGATTGACTAGTTCTTTTCTGTATTTCACATTTTTTCTTTTGTTTTCTTCCTTCAGCCACCACTTAGGGTATATGTGTTTACAAAGTCTAGATTAAGCCTAATTATTTTATTGTTAGCTTCAACCCCATTATTCCAGTAAAATACCTAGGATTTAGGGTAAGCAAAATCAGGTTAAATCTCGATGCTTTTGTATGCCTCGCGTCGAATGTTTGGGAGAACCGTTGCGTTTAAAATCAAATTCATCTCAAATATTCTTTGTTAAGGTTAATAACCCTTAACTGGCGACCTTTGGCTAATTAACGTCTGTCTTTGAGGTTAACTTTTTGGCTTCAAGTGACAGGTTACGTGTAATCTTGGTTTGCAGGGCCGTAAAAATTACGTAAATTGAATAATACATGATCAACCAAGACTCTCACACGTAACATATAACAATCGATGAACATGTTTAAAGTTCCACAAGTAGAGAAACAAAACAAAAAAAAAAAATATAAAAGCACAAGTGACCCATGAAGGCACAAAAATTAAGGAAAATAACTGACGAATGTCACATAAAATCCGGCTGAGACCTCAAGGTGATTATTTTTTCTTCCTTTAGTTGGAAAATATGTCGATTCGCGTGTTTGAAACTTGCATTGCCTAGTAGTTAGACTTATATATTGCTAAAGTTTCATATGCATACAATACGTTATCGCAGCTACTTTCTTTTATTACCCAGTGAATGCAACTGAATTTGAAGCTATTATAGGTCTAAGCAGTGTTCAAGCAAAGCCAGATTTCATAGGGTGTTAACTTGGATTTTTCATTCGCTTTGACGAAAATAACATATTTTTCAAAACAAATATATATCCTTTTGTTCTTTCTTCTCCGTCGTGAAATATTTCTTTAAGACATTGCAAAGGATATTTATAAGGCATATTTGAAGTTCTGAGATAATATCTAGTTTAGTTATTAGTGTATGTGCTAGTTTTTCTTATGTTCCTCTATATCAGCCTAGTAAACTGATATAAATATCATTATCAATTTCATCACCATTTTTCTTATTGCAATTGCTGATGTGCCCCTCAACCTCCAGTGTGATTCTGGTCACTGAAACTATTATTTCCTACATAGGTCTACTTGGCCATTGAAGCATTAGCAGACGGAGGAGTACGGATGGGTCTGCCCAGACCCCTGTCTTTGAAATTAGCTGCGCAAACAGTCATGGTAAGTGAAAGTAAAAAGAACAAGTAGTTGTGGTATCAGAATGAAAGAGAAAGAGCGCTTAATTTTTTCTGGTAACGTCGTAGACAGTCAGCCTAGAGCCAGACTTAAGCCTACACTGAATGACCGAACAGTCGTTGGAATGAAGGCGAGAATGACATGGATACCAGTGAAGGGCCAAGAATGAGGACACAAGAATGACGCAGGGCCTTTCTCGTTGCACTGTCCGATGGGAATGAGAACCCGAAGAATGAGTGAATGAGCAACGATACCGAGCATTCCTTCTGCTGGTTGGTCTACTGATAGTGACCTCCGAGATACATTATCTTCCTCACTTTCTGAGACACTACAATGCAATACGAATGTACAATGGTGGGAGAGTTATTTAGATAAGGAACAAATAACTTCGGGAGGCTATGCATTTCCCTCTTGACAACGTGATTTATATGCAAATAACTAGTCTACAGAGAAAGATGAGAAACATAGGATACTATTTCTGATACATCTTTAGGATGACGTAAAACTGAGGCTTACCTTTTGATAACAACTGATTTATACACATATTTCATTTAATTTTTTGTTCTGAAATTACCTGACATATTTGAATTAGGGACAGATACACAGTCTTTAAATTTTGAGCATAGTTACATAATGGACCTGTGTAGAGTTGAAATAGTCTTGAATTCTAGAGAAAAAGGAGCTTTGTACTAAAAAACAAGTGAATTTATATGTGCGCTTGTGGTGAAAGTCTCCTATATGTTTGGTCTACACCATACACTTGGTTCTGTTATCTTTTTCTCTATTATTATTATTATTATTATTATTATTATTATTATTATTATTATTATTATTATTATTATTATTATTATTATTATAGTTTGATATAAGAATGTCAACGTTCAGTGGTCTTAAACCTTGCAGTTCAGCGCCGAAACCGTCGACCAAGAATGATATTCTCAGAACGACAATCATGTCCGATTTGCCAATTAGAAAATCTTATCAGACAGGCTCAACTGAAGCAAGAAACATGTCTCCATGCACCAGAACGTCATTATATTCCTTTCTGCTTTATTAGCATATTCATGTCTTTACAGGGCGCAGCCAAGATGGTTCTGGAAACTGGTAAACACCCGGGCCAGTTGAAGGACGAAGTGTGTTCGCCGGGAGGTGAGTCATTTAATCATCTCACAGAATCTATAGGTGGGATATCTTTTGAATTTATTTATCTCATTCGATCATCTGGCGTGACGGCAGTTATGGCCGCTGATGTCAATTAAATTTGGGAAAGGGTATTCATTAGTGAAGATAAGGGTCTAGCCTTTTATTTAATCTGCTGGCTGATAAGATTTTTCTCTGGGTTTCATTATCAGGGAGCCATTCGGCATAGAATAAAAGCCTCTCTCTCTCTCTCTCTCTCTCTCTCTCTCTCTCTCTCTCTCTCTCTCTCTCTCTCTCTCTGGTTTATCTTGGGCCGCACTGCAACATTTGTAATGAACTTATTTTTTGTTTTTAAAGCCAGGACATTTTGGTTTTGTTATCACTGAAGCGACTTGGTTTAGAAGATTGTGTAGGTAAACAAAAGCCTGTTTGTATCTCTCTCTCTCTCTCTCTCTCTCTCTCTCTCTCTCTCTCTCTCTCTCTCTCTCTCTCTCTCTCTCAGGTTTCTCTTCGGTTACACTACAAACTTTGCTTTGTAATGAACTGTTATTTTTCGTTTTTAAAGCCAAAGATTTGGGTTTTATTATCACTTGAGCCACTAGGCATGGAAGATTATGTGGGTAAATAAAAGCCTCTCTGACGGCTCTCGGGCCATACTATAACCCATTACCCTTTTATTGAACTGATGGGTTTTGTTTTTAAAGCCATGAACGTTACATCTCACGAAATTCTCGCACTCCAACAGGCTGTACCATCCAGGGCGTGGCTGCTCTTGAGAGAGGTGGACTGAGAGCTGCCTTCATCAGCGCAGTCCACGACGCTACGGTGAAGTCCATAGAAACTTCGGGAAAATGATAGACCTATAGTGACCGAAGATAAGCTTTTGTGCAGGGAGATACGGACTTCAAACTTCGGGAAAATGATAGACCTATAGTGACTGAAGATAAGCTTTTGTGAAGGGAGATACGGACTTCAAACTTCGGGCAAATGATAGACCTATAGTGACCGAAGATAAGCTTTTGTAAAGGGAGATACGGACGTCAAACTTCTGGAAAATGATAGACCTATAGTGACTGAAGATAAGCTTTTGTGAAGGGAGATACGAAAAGGAATTAGATGATTCATAAGAAGAGAGAGGGAATAGGGAACTTGAAGGAATATGATAAGAAAACAAGATGAATGAGGAAAATTGAAATGATAGACCTATAGTGACAGAATATCAGATATCCTTCGATAAGAATGTCAGATATTCGTTGTGAAGAGAAGAAGCTTTGATAAAGGGAACTGCGAAAAGGAATTGGAATTACCTTAGAGCAGAAAGGAAAAGGGAACTAAAGAGAACTAAAAACAGGATAAAGAGAAACATTACAAACTGGACGAAGCAAAACCCCGATAAAAGAAAAAAAAAAGAAGTGTAAATGCTCTCTTAACACTAGACTCATTTCGACATATTTATTATCTCGATCGCTTATCTAAATAGTGATAGCGTCAGTCCCAACTGAGATACGGTTCTAAGCTAAATGTAAGGTGGAAATTATATGATTTTTTTTCAGAGACCGTTATTTTGTTGAATATACGTTGTTCTGTTTAGAGTAAAACTTGGCATTATGATTTAGTGTAATAAGTGTTTCGTGTTTTATGCGAGTATGAATTGATAATGGGATTTCTCCCTCATGTTTTCATCGAAGAAATATTTGTGTAAATGTTCTCTGTTTTCATTATATTGTAAATGAGTTACTAACGTTTCACACAAACATATATATACGTACATACCCACATACATATATATGTATATATGTGTGTTTATATATAATTATAAATATATATATATATATATATATATATATATATATATATATATATATATATATATATATATATATATATATATATTTATATTTATACACACACACACACACACACACACACATATATATATATATATATATATATATATATATATATATATATATATATATATATATATATATATATATATTGTATATGATCCAGAAGTGGACATATTTTTATTAAATTTCTATTTCTGTTTTCGTATTGAAATCTCTATATTTTATACTGCCTCAAATAAGTTTGATTGATGTTTTTGCCAGTGTAATAGATATATTATAATTATTATCATTGTTATTACTGCTATCATGGTTGTTCTTATTATAGTTATTATAAATAATAATAATAAAAATAACTGAATGGTTTTTTTTTCTCACGCAGATGTAAAAGGTTCCCGTGGTCCAGTGGTTATCGGACTTGCCCTGTTAACAAAGACTCAAGATGGGCAAAATTCTAGGGGGTGGGGGTGTGGGTGGGACTAAAGGGTTGTGGAAGGCGGGGCGTGTTTGGGGCTACGATTTAGGTTCGTTTCCGGATGAATTTTTTTTTTGAGGGTGTGGGCCTAGCAGTCTCATCCTAAAATGACTTGATAAAAGCCAGAAGATTAAAACATGTATATATATGTATATATAAATGTTTATATATATACTATAAGCCTGCAGAGGCCCAGGAAGACTTAACTTTAACTGAATATGTATTTATAATTTTTACATTATATATTTATATTTATATATATATATATATATATATATGTAATATAAAACAAAAAATATAACCAAAATAATCACTTTAAATTTGATATATACTTCTATAAAGGAGAGTTGGCTCTAAAATCCTTTTACATACTGCCATAGACTATTCTATTCTCCAATATTTTGCACAAATCCTATTAACTTCCTTACAAGGGCGTGGCCATGCATAATTTTTTTGGGTGGGGGGTTGGAGCCCAAATAGACAGGACTTATGGGTAAAAATGGCGTTAAAACAACGGTTTGAATGAGAGGTCAATAAACTTCAAAATATTATAAATGATACAGTGTAATGAAGTTTTTAATGCAGAATAAGAAGCAATAAACTACAAATATATTGAAATGGTACAATAAATGTAATTTCTGAATTTTCTGGCGGTGATTATCCCGTGTAATAACATTAAACATTATATATATATATAAATAAATTATATATATATATATATATATATATATATATATATATATACATATATATAATTATATATATATATATATATATATATATATATATATATATATTAATCAATATGATATATATTGCTATATATTTATATTATTTAACAAACAACAATCTTCTGCCGAATACGCAGAAAATTTCTGTTCGTTTAACAAGGATAACTAACCATCATCCTTGTTCTACCAGCTCTTGAGTCTACGCGTGCGCAGTAACGGACAATGAAGCCATTCGGTGGTCGTCTACGCCGTAAGGAGTATGAAGGAGTAACGCTGGTAATACATTTCACAATCGTTGGTAAATCTTAAGGTTCTTACCTTGTTTTGTATAATAATCGTGGTTTCTCCACTTTGATGTATATTGCTTATTCTTTGTCGAAGATAGTGTCCGTAGTTCTTGTGTATATCCGTTTGTGGGTTGATTATAAAACCTGGTTTTAGCTTGACAGATCGTTTCAATATGCATCTTGCCTATGAATATCTTGTGCACTTTACTTCCTCCTATCGTTAGGATGTTTTATCATACCCTTTCAATTCTTCGCTAATTAACTTTGCATTTATTGCAGGTTCTCAAGTGGTGACGTTAAAATTCGACCAAAATTCTGACCACAGAAGACTAAGTGGTAATTCAGACACGAATGCGGGCAGCACAGGAGTTTGGTAATGTAACTTTCCGTTAAGCATTGAAAGGTGAGCATAACTGAACGTTGTTTGTTACCAAACTTTATATATCTTGCAAGCTAATCCTCCCCCTTCAGGGGCGGAGCCCCTGTTGCGGGGAGGATGTCCCCTTCTGACATGCGGTAGACTTTGTCTACCGTATGTCAGGAGGGGGGCTTGCTTCACTTTGTTTCACTTTGTTTCGTGGTAATTCTAAGCCGGCTGTCCGCGGTGAGCTAGACTATGGCATTTGACTTTTTCTGTTATTTTACTTGCTTTACAAGAATTTAAAGTAATATTTTGTCGGCCGGCTGTAACTAAACTGTAATTGACCTTTGAAGACTACACGACTTGAATTACCTAACGCGGGGTAGGTCTAAGCAGGCATTCCGCGGCGAGCCCACCACCCCCTCCATAAGAAAATTGCAACCAGTAAACACCCTACGGTACGTTAGGTTGGTATTTTTAGGGCTGTTTACTGGTTAAACTTTGCCGTATGCTATTGAGGAGGTGGGCTCACTGCGGATATACACTGTCGCTATGTAGTCTTCAAGGTCATAGTCTTCAAAGGTCAATTACAGTTTAGTTACAGCCGGCTGACAAAATATTACTTTAAATTCTTGTAAAGCAAGTAAAATAACATAAGAAAACGTCAATTGCCATAGTCTAGCTCACCGCGGACAGCCGGCTTAGAATTACCAACGAAACAGTGACAAAGTGAAACATTTTTTTTGTTAGACTTAAAAAAAAATTAGTATTGATACTTTGCGTGGTAGATCATTAGGCCTACTAATTAAATATGGAGGATTTTGTTATTAAACTTAGTTCTCAATTGATATTTTTTCGTTTTTTAAATAATGGGGATTATTACAGAACTCCAAGAAATAAATTTCCTCAGAATCTGATTCGCGTTTAACTTGGAATAAGATTTTTTGGGGGTTCTTGACGGTCTAAAAGCTTTTTATTCTTAACAATTAGACCCACGTGCTATTTTAAAATTTACTACCATTATAAATTCTTTTTGGCAAAAGTTAGGACATTTGATTCCTTACTGCTCGGGAGTAATCTGTGAAATTCTTCTCGACAGGTACCGTCGAGGTCATAGTGGTTGGTACTAGGAAGCCTTGACGCATAGCCAGGCTACTATCAGGAAAATGATCTGTCCAAGAGGGTGTTGTGCAAAGAGTTTATCAAGCTCTAGGATGGCAGAACAATTGCAAACAAAGTAAATATTTCGTCTGTCCAAGGTGTTATGCAAAGAGTCTAGCAAGCTCTAAAATGATAGAACAATTGCAAACAAAGTAAATACTTGGTGCTGTTTGCAAATAGCATTATCTTAGATTTTAATCTAACTGACAATAAAAAAAATTCCTTTCATCTCTTGTAAATAAACCTTGGGTGTACATCCCTTGTACCGTGGGTGTACAGTATTGTTCACTTAAATTTATAAACTCTGGTTAAAAAAAACTGTGCCTAGGACAGATACCGAATACTACTGAAAGATTTATATTTAAACCTAACTAAGAGCATTTTTGGTTAAGACATATAGATGTCCATTAATAAGTAAAAGGAACGTTCTTAGACCATGTGCAAAAACTTGCCATTGGGGACTCTGATAAACTAAGAAGGAATATTGGCCTAATAGCAGAAAAAAGTTCATTGGTGGTTTCCATACTTCACTTGTGGAATTGGCGCATTTGAAGCTGGCCACCTTTTATCACACTCTTCTTTATATGGTTAGCTGTACAAAAAAGTGTGGTACAAGAAAGTAAATGCTAAAACTGGTTATTCATACGGATGTAAGTAAGAAGCTGGACAAAGATTTGCTATGTGAAAACAGTTATTTTAATTTCATTTTATGATGAAATGAAAGGAATAATATAAAGCAACGGAAGCAGTTTTTGATATTAAGGTAATTTTTGTCCAAACATTGAATTTCAGTTTAACCTTAAAAGGATGTCAAGTGACAGGATGAGGAAGTTGGTGTGTATGCCATCTCTCTCTCTCTCTCTCTCTCTCTCTCTCTCTCTCTCTCTCTCTCTCTCTCTCTCTCTCTCTCTCTCTCTCTCTCACACCAAGAAGGGAGAAGGATGATGGGTGTATGCAATGAAACTCGGCAGAAGTCTAATCTGCCAAAATAAAGTTAAAATGTTTTATAGTATGTCAGAGTATTGCTAACAGTTGCTGATTTAGGGTGAGATAGAATTTACAATTTAGGCCGAAGGCCAAACGCTGAAGGACCCATGAGGTCATCCATCGCTGAGGGTAAAACTAAGAGCAGAGAGAGTCTAACGGTGTAACAAGCAAAACCTCGCAGTTGCGCTATGAAACAATTGTCAGAAGAGGGTGGAAAGTAAGATGGCAGAAAGAATGTGAATGGAGGTGCAGTAAAAGAAAGTGGGTGCAGCTAGGGGCCGAAGGAACGCTGCAAAGAACCTGAAGTAATGCATACAGTGCGCTGCGAGAGGTCCCCTGCCGGCACTAGTCTCCGACGTAGAATTTATGATGAGACTATTGTAATTGCCGTAAATATAGAGCATATTAGGGCTGTGTGCTTGGAAAAATATCAAGGGCTAGACTGTATGTCAAGTTGATAGATCATGAATTTTGAACTAAACAACTCATCTTACTGTCCATCCTCTCCTAACAACTGCTTCATAGTGCAACTACGAGGTTTTCCTCCTGTTACACCTTTCAAACCCTTTTACTTTCAATTACCCTTTCAGCATTGAATGACCTCGTAAGTCCCAACGCTTGGCCTGTGGCCTAAATCTTATATTCCAGTTCCACTAAACAAAACCGGCATATATTGGTACGACAGACATCTGCAGCAATAGGCTAACTGGCTCATCGCTGCCAGTGTCTCTGGTAATAATGTTTTGCTGATCTTTGGATATTAATGCTAGTGAATATCAGATCATAAGCATATAAGACAAGTTGCACAAGGTAGATTGAACAATATATATGAAGAAAAAGACCTTAACATCACGTAATCCGCAACAGAAAGTCCGAAAATTTTGAAAGAGGATGGTACTAATAACAGCCTCACTCACTATAGAAAATAACTACTTATCGACAGACACTCAATTGGAAGCCGGATTGAGAGGGGACGAACGACATTAGTTGAAAGTGGTTATTCCACTCGGCCATTCAACCGATAAGAGCAAATGGTTGCGTAGAAGGGAGATGACTGTAGGGGGGAGCACACTATACAACCCAGGGGGACTGTTGTTGTTGCCATTTGGTATGGATTGATTGTGTGGTCTGTTATCTCTGGTTCAACTTGGCTTCGGCGTTGTAACTTTTTTTCCCCCATTCCTAAGATTGAAGTTTTTCGTCTCAATGGTAGAATGTCGATTGAGGAGAAGAAAGTATTTATGGAGGACTTGACAGACTTGCCGTAACCTGAATGAAGAATTTGGTGAAGTGTTCGCAAATATTTTACTGATGAATCACCGACTTATTTTTATTTTACTAATAGTCGTGTTTGAATAAATAGGCATTAAGATTGTTTATAGGGTCTTCAGATTAGTGTATACGTAGAGAGAGAGAGAGAGAGAGAGAGAAGTAAAAGATGACAGTAAAACATATAGATGAACCAGTAGGCCTATACGCGGGTAAAAATATGAATAACTAAACAGCAGTTGTAAAGCAATGCATATATATATATATATATATATATATATATATATATATATATATATATATATATATATATATAGATATATATTACAGTAATACTCCTTATCTATGGTTATCTAGTCTAGGTTAGTTGATTAAAACAGAGATCTACACCAGGCTGCTTACTCCTTGCAAAACCTTCCCAAATTTGCCTTCAGACACGCAACCACCAACTTCAGGAGAAAGGGATTTTGCTAAACGTACAGAACAATTTTTGGGGCTTAAAGTTTTGCCTTTACAAAGACTCAGTATAGCTTTTGGATAACCGTGTTTATTGTAAATTGTTTTGTCTCAGAAATTCTGACCTTATAACATGTAGTGTGTGTATTTAATATTAAATTTAAAGCTATTTTTTTAATGTAAGTGACTTATTGATATACGATTGATTTGTAGCTATTAAAACTGTATTTACATACGACTGTCATAGTTGGTTATTATCATTTCAGGAAAAAAGGGCTCTTCTTCAAAAGGTTCATCGGCCAAGACTTTTGACAATTTCCAGGTAAAGTGACTACTCTTTCTATATGGTGACTACCGTCAGCTATGGACGGCCTAAGGTGAGTAGTAAACTTCATTAGATATTACTTTATTTATTCGGGAATGCAAAATATTAGTACTTGTTAGCTGCATATACCGTGCATTATTTTTTACAATTGTAGATATCATACATTATAGTTCAGTAGTCCTATGTAGGTTTGCCATTACCAGAAGAGTTGAAGGAATGATCGATTTATCGGGTATCCATGGCTTGAACAAAACATGAAAGGCAAAATCGAGGCATCTGGATAAATACAATATAGTACACGAGAATAGACGCATGTAGATACTGGAATAACCTACGATTGATAGAGGGAAACCTGTGAGCTACTTGATAATTTGCTAAAGGAGAATGAAAATTAGGTAAAAGCCTTAACTCAAATGACCGTTTTTCTAACCCCGGTTTAAATTGGGGAAAAGCAGTGGAAATAAGGACAAATGAGATCACGGAAATACAAAGATACAGGCTATAGCAGCTAAGAGAGAATGGAGGAAGATTAGCGCATGGTAACTTCTGCTTTAGTTTTCAAATAGATATCTCAATCGTTTTGCAGTTTCCCGCGAAGAAAGGCTGGGTTTTATCGTGTGCTAAGATCATGTTGCATTTAAGCAAGGTCAGTAGGTCCATAATACTGCCTGCTGCAAATGTCAATGTCTAGTTGGATTCTAAATCTCACGACAGTTTCAATCAGAAGTTTGCTAAAGAATTCAGCACTGAAAGCAGATGTTAGGCCTATGGAAGGTCTACGTGGCTATGGGACTATTTGTCGGCAAGCTAATTTTGTTAAATCCGTGCAAGGTTCGTATATATGAGATACTGCTTGTCAGGATTGTCAGTTTCCTAAACAATAGTCTTTCTCGGTGCACTCTGCTCCGGAAGCTGACGGGAATTCTGTATTTAAAGCGTAGTTAGATCCATAAAAGGTTTATGGATCTATGGTAATTCTTTAGTTTTCTTTACTTAAATACTTCTATACTAGGCCAGTCAAGTTCGATGTTAAATGTTTAGAGGTGAGGATAATCCAATTGGTGTTGAATGAGATGTGCATATATGTATATGTATATACTGTATATACTGTATATATGTCCATGTGTATATATACATATATTACATAGTTACGTATGATGATTGAAGTTCCCATTGAAATTTTAAAAGAAGAAACTCTCTCTCTCTCTCTCTCTCTCTCTCTCTCTCTCTCTCTCTCTCTCTCTCTCTCTCTCTCTCTCTCTCTCTGCTACATCGGCTCACAGTTTCTCGAAAGGTCCCCTAGACAGGTTTTTTAATCCATAAAAAAAGGCAAAAAATAAAAAGAGGTGTGATTTGATCTTTAATGTTCAATTACAGAATTCTTTTAAAGGTCCTTGTGTGCTAATATTTATCGATTATTAATTTAATTTATTATTTATTGTTTCACTTTTTAATTTTCTTTGAGGACTTTCATAGTGAGATGATCATTTGGACGTACATATTTTGATTATTGTCTCACCTAAAGTATAAATCCACGAGAAATAGTCTCATGATATTTTGATAGTTTGAAAGAATGTTTTCATTTGGATTGCTCTCTCTCTCTGTCTCTCTGGAAAAAAACTAGTCAATCTTGGCGGTCTATATTCGTTCAGAATAGAAACTTAAAAATCGATCAGAATTGAAGACTCTCTCTCTCTCTCTCTCTCTCTCTCTCTCTCTCTCTCTCTCTCTCTCTCTCTCTCTCTCTCTCTCAACTATAGTTAGTCTTCACTGTTTTTTATATTCTTCTAGAAAGGAAGCATTAAACTCGATCAAAATGAAAGTCTGAAGCTCAACCTGTCAAGGAGACACTTAAAACTAGATTTATCATAGGTCTAAAATATCAAATGCGCTGTTTAAACCAAACAGGTACTATTTATAGTCGGTATTGGGGACTATGAAATGGCTCTAAAGCTCTGTAAGTTCCTAGAGTAAAGACCGTGATAAGAAAATAAAGTGGCATTAAAGAGAATGTGAACGGCTACAAAAAGATTAAAGGTCTGTATATTTTCGTTTGTATAAATGCATTATTTTGCAACAAAGATTGGTCTTTGGTTTTGTAAATCATGTAATAACATTACATCTCAATCATGTGGATGGATTCGAACACATCGTAGTACAATTACAGTTTTATGATGTAATATGTGACTGCTTCACGTTCATATTTTTGTCACAGGCTGCGTTGTGTAACATCAATAGGCTGAACGTGTAGAAAATCCAAATTTTTCTGGACTTTTTCTGCCATACTCTTCATAAAATCCCAAAATACAAAACTAGATTGGGTACAAACCTCAAGTCATCTCATGTTTTGAAAGAACGTATAGGGCTTATCTAAGTAGTGGTGTTTGATATTCCCACGTGTTTTAACAGTATGTTTAATTCGCATGAACAATTCCCAGAGCTGTTCCCTAAGTTTTCTTAGACTCATGTCTAGGAAGACCTTCACATTACCTTTATCTCGAGTGACACAAATACTGTGATGCATTTTTTCTCATCGACAGTAACCTCACGGATTGTTTAAGAACTAATTTCCTTTTGTTGCCTTCATATTTGCAAAATGTTCCTTTCACTAATTATGGTTTCATTGATGAGTTCATTACTTAGGCTGAAATATAGGATATTACTCTGTTCGTTTGCCTTCCAAATCATGTCAGTGAAGCAGCTTCGATAGTCTTTCAATCTTATGACTATTTTCCTAGTCTTTTTTGCCATTTCTGTTTACTTGATTTGCTTCGTCTTTCATTTCACCGAGTTTTTTCTTTTACCGTTTTCCAATTCTAATCTGGGATTGAATCATACTTTCCATTCATCATGATTTTTATTCAACAAAGAAATAACAACAACTCATGGGTATAAAAAAGTAGAAAAATAAAATGAAATAACAAAGAACAATACCAACATTGTAGGCCTAACAAAAAGAATATTGTTTGGTCATAGGACTAAGTCAGAGAAGGGTGAAGAGTACTTTCAATATCTCTTTGATTTTGAAGGAATTGCGAATTCACTATCCTCTGGGAGTATGATACAGTTGAGACGGTTCTGCCAGAATTGCCTGGACAGCTGCGGGAAGACTGTAATGCAGCTGTGGCGTAGCTCGTACTACCTGCGCCGCTGCAGGTAGGCTGACCTGCTGCCGCTGCCTTGGTGTTGCTAAGACTGCCTGTGCAGCTGCAGGGAGGCTGACGGCTTGCTGCTGTTGCCTTGGTCTGACTAGGACTACCTGTGCAGCTGCAGGTAGGCTGACGACCTGCTGCTGTTCATGCTGGGGTGTTGCCAAAGCTGCTTGCCCTCCGCTGGGAGGACTGTAGAGCTGCGTAGGCGCTGCAGGAGCGGCGGCAGCCTGTTGATAAACAGCCTGCCCCTGGAAGGAATAAGTCGGATGGAATCCCGTCTCGTCCGCGTAGTAATTGACAGTCATCACTCTGCCATCGGGTAGGAGGACGAAGTATGCCCCCGTCGTCTGGGGACCGTTGCGGCTCTCCTGGTGGCCAAATTTGACCGGCCGCCTCTCGTTGTCAACTTCGTCCACAGTGTAGCCGTAGCTGTAGGAGGGAGGAGGAGGGGCAGGCGTCGCCGGGGTGAGGTAGTTATATCCCTGTTCTTGCGGGGCGCCATAGCCAGTGAAGGCGATGAGAGCGATGAAAATGGTAACGGTAATCTGTGTGTGGGAGAATTTTTTCCTTTTAATTCAACGATGTTGAGTAATGTTTCGTCAGTGAAAATAGCTGTTTGTAGTGGAAAGATGTCATGAACAGGTTTTATGTGTAGTAAATATCATCTGATTGAATTTGATTATTAAGCTAACCAAAATATAAATTTAATAATTTGTCAAGAATGAAAACAGCTTTATCTGTATCATTTAGAAACATTCACACTTATTTTAATTAAGGTAAATGTCGGTGAATTGCGCCAGAGTGACAATGATTGTTGGCCATATCGACATTAAAGTTTCTGCTAATCAAATTTTGGTCTTTTACGACGGCATAACCTTATAAAATTCCACTAAGGCTTAAATTTAGAAAAAGAAAAACAGTAATCATTCTTGGGTATGTACAGTAACTATTACATCCTGATTTGAAAGAAAATTTAGACATAAAGATGAAAATGAAGTTATGAGGAGATAAATAAGGAAATTAATAAGACAGTTGAATTGAAGTCCATGCAAAAATATAGTAAATCTGAAATAAGAACCTAAAAGTAAGCAATCTTTAAATGAAAAGTGGGATTTTTGTTCACGTCTTGAATGTAATCAGTCTGAAATAAGAGCCTTTACGAAGAAAGGAATACTTTAAAAGAAAAGTGGGATTTCAGTGAACACCTCATCCCGTGCGCTGCACCTCACGCGGTGAGCTGTAGGCATTAAGGTTCTTTGCAGCGTGCCTCGGCCCCTTAGCTGCAACCCCGTTCGTTCCTTTTACTTTATCTCCTTTCATATTCTCTTTCTTCCAGCTTAATTTCCACCCACTCCTAACAATTGATTCATAGTGCAACTGCGAGGTTTTCCTCCTGTTACGCCTCTCAAACTTTTACTGTCAATTTACGCTTCATCGCTGAATGATCTCACAGGTCCCAGTGCGTGGTTTTTGGCCTAAATTCTATATTCAATTCAATTCAATCAGTTCAGTTCTTGCAAAACTTCTTGAAAGTGTGTATGCTAAATTTACAGACTCGAGGCATGAGATAACGAATTATAATGAATTATAATTTACAATAACCTTCTCATTGCTTCTATTATGCGCATCGTCGAGGTTATTGATAAATAAACTAGACCGATTGTTACATCCATGCTTTCGTTGTCCAAGGAACTAAAATACCAATAGTACAGAAATGGGGGTGTGTAATCTGTGTAACCTTAATAATCTCACGGAATTACGCATTACTAAATTCTCTCGGCAACGAAACGAGTCCCGTCCAGAAGTATTTCACTCGTAGGCGCCTCGGTAGTTTCCCCCTTCGCGTTTCTTTTAGCGATTGTCAACCAACAGGTTTGGTAGCGGCGGCGTCCTGTGAAGTAATAGAACCTTTACACCTGGAACGAGTTTTTCTTGACGTTCGGTAGTTTCTCGAGGAGAAAAAGGGGGAGAGGAGGGGGGGGGGGGAGGAAGAGGAAGGGGGTAGCTTTGGAAGTGAGGCGACAGACCTGCAGACGGAAGTACGGTTATTTTTTCTCTGTCTAAATCGGCCTTGCGTGCTTAGAGAAAACATCAAGAAGAAGAAGCTAGTGTTTACAATTTATATGAATGATTGAAGCTATGTGTCCAAACCATTCATTCTCGTATGAATGAAAAAAATTACTCTTACATTGTGTTGACTTAAGATCGTCACTTTTAAATAAAATATTTGGAGAAAGGAAAGAATATAAAGGGAAATGTACCAGATATAAGAGGGAAGGTACTTTATATGGAAAATGGGATTATGTTCAAAACTTAATAGGAATTAGTATTGTGTGCAAAACTGGGGATTATATGCTAGATGGGAATTAGTATAGGTACAAAACTGGGAATGATATGTTTATCGGGAGTCAGCATCATATACAAAACTGGGAATTATGTGCTAAATGGGAATTAGTATTATGTACAAAACTGGGAATTATATGTAATGGGAATTAGTATTATGTACAAAACTGGGAATTATATGCTTCATGAGAATTAGTATTATGTACAAAACTGGGAATTATATGCTAAATGGGAATTAGTATTATCTACAAAACTGAGAATTATATGCTTAATGGGAATTAGTATCATGTACAAAACTGGGAATTATATGCTTAATGAGGAATTAGTATTATGTACAAAACTGGGAATTATATGGTAAATAGGAATTAGTATTATGTACAAAACTGGGAATTATATACTTAATGTGTACAAAACTGGGGAATTAGTATTATGTACAAAACTTATGTACAAAACTAGGAATTATAAATGGGAATTAGTATTATGTACAAAACTTTGTAAGGTAAATGGGAATTAGTATTCTGTACAAAACTGGGAATTATATGCTTAATGGGAATTAGTAGTATGTACAAAACTGGGAATTATATGCTTAATGGGATAATATTAGTATTATGTACAAAATTGGGAATTATATGCTTAATGGGAATTAGTATCATGTACAAAACTGGGAATTATATGCTTAATGAAATTAGTATTATGTACAAAACTGGGAATTATATGCTAATGGGAATTAGTTTTATGTACAAACTGGGAATTATAAGCTTAATGGGAATTAATATTGTATACAAAAATAGGAATTATATGCTAAATGGGAATTAGTATAGGTACAAAACTGGGAATGATATGTTTATTGGGAGTTAGCATTATGCACAAAATTGGGAATTATATGCTTAAAGGGAATTAGCATTATGCACAAAACCGGGAATTGTAAGCTTAAAGGGAATTAGCATTATGTACAAAACTGGGAATTATATACTTAATGGGAAGTCGTATTATGTACACAAATGGGAGTCAGATGCTTAATGGGAATTAGTATTATACACAAAACTGAGAATTATAATATTATGCAGTATTGAGTAAGGTCAATACCACAGATTCTGGAAAATGCACTGGAATCGAGAATGAGTGAACTATTTGGTTAAATTTGAAGCATATAATCATTATAGAGTCCTTATAGACCAGAGTGTACCAAACTAATAAGTAAAAAATGCGCCGAAGTTTCTTTGGCGCAATCGAGTTTTCTGCACAGCGTAAAATCAAGGCCACCGAAAATACTGTAGATTTATCTTTCGGTATAATGCTGTAAGAGTCGCAACCCGTAAAACTTTAACCACGGCCAAGTGGTGGCCTATTCTATATCGTTGCCAGAAGCACGATTACGGCTAACTTTAACCCTAAATAAATTAAAAACTACTGAGGCTAGAGGGCTGCAATTTGGTATATCTGATGATTGGAGGGTGGATGATCAACGTCTCAATTTGCAACCCTCTAGCCTCAGTAGGTTTTAAGATCTGAGGGCGGACAGAATAAGTGCGGACGGACAGACAAAGCCAGCACAATAGTTTTCTTTTACAGAAAACTAAAAGCTATTTCTTTTGGTAACCTTTTCAATGATGCGTTCATGACACTAGTTGCCGCAGCGAAAAGCAGACCACAGATCTTAGGGGAAAGTTCTGGAACGATGAAATGGCTGACAGATGACGTGACTGTTCTGGAAGTCAGTCAGTGCAAATCGATGCTTAAAATTTAGGAGTCTCATGAATCTTTAATGACTTACACAGAATACATATATATACATACATATATATATATATATATATATATATATATATATATATATATATATATATATATATATATATATATATATATATATATACACATACACACAATAGTATGTGAATTTCAAAACCCAAAATTAAGGAGAGATCATTCCTTTGAAAATAAACAATATGGGACGGACTCTTTTACAAAAAATAATCAGCGAAAAACAAGGATTTTGCCGTTAGGTTTAAACTAGCCTCGGTTCAGCACGGGCTCTTACTCCAAACGATTAAAAAGTAACGAAAATTTGTCACTTTTAGATGCCACTGCGCAGGCTCATAGGGACGAACGGACGAGGGAACTAAATGGGAGACAAAGACGCACCTTGCGGGAGACCTGTCTTACCTTCATGGCTGGGAGACACGACTGGCGACTGAATGTGAATGGAGAAGGAGTCGTATCGACCCTATATATATACATAATGCCCAGTGACCCATACCCACGGTGTAGACCGTGCCAATACCCATTCGACGAGTAGACCCCCCTTTTGCGTTCACTTCTTTGATAGGCCTTCTTTTTCCTTTTCTTTTTTTGTTTTTTTCTTTTCATTTCACATTGCAGGACTGCATTCTGTCTATGGGGTGGTTGGGACTAGGGGGGCGGGTGTTGGAAAGGGAAGAGGGGGGTGGGGGAATGCTGTCCTTTAAGTTAGTTTGTGGTTCCATTTAGATAAACTACATAAAGTAGTCTTGGTCTTATCAGGTACAGTTCTGGTTTGAAATTATTGCTAATAACAGTTTTATTATGATAAAATATTTGAAATATTCTTTGCCTCAGTAGTTACAGTTGTGGTTTGTAACTGTTGTCAATAACAGTCTTATTAATGTTGGTTTTCGTGACATTCTTAACGAAGGAAAGAAAATACTTATCGCCACTGATATATTTACAAACATTAAAATTCATGCATACACAGAGCTGAAAGACAAATGGTAAAAGTTACCCAAAAAAACAGAAAATAAAATCTTCAATTCTGCTCCACATGGCTGGAAAACATTAGATTGTGACTGTCATTGTAATCATTTATTTATTTTTCAATAAGGTTTCCACAATAGGCATTGTCAGATGATGCAGATATGCAGAATAATGGGTCATTGATATTAGGTCATTGTTAAAGGGAGACTTTTTTTTCTGTCTTTTGCTTCTTTTGAAGCGTTAATGATATTGTCTTGCTTTTAGTTTTCTGTGAAAGAAAACTATTGTGCCGTCTTTGTCTGTCCGTCCGGACTTTTTCTGTCCGCCCTCAGATCTCAAAAGCTACTGGGGCTAGAGGGCTGCAAATTGGTATCTTGATCATCCATTCTCCAATCATCAAACATATCAAATTGCAGCCCTCTAGCCTCAGCAGTTTTTATTTTATTTAAGCTTAAAGTTAGCCATAATTGTTATAATCGTACTTCTGGCAGCGCTATAGGTACTAACAACATAGGCCACCACCGGACCGTGGCTGAGTTTCATGGGCCGTGGCTGAGTTTCATGGGCCGTGGCTGAGGCCACCACCGGACAGAAAACTCGCATTTTTTACTTTTTTTTTTTTTTTTACCTGGACGGGAGTTTATTACGTTTGAAATTCGTTTATTTTTATACACGTTGATACACCAGTCATCGCCATAGGCAGGTAGTGCCGTCAGTGCACCTCACGTGGGGCACTGTAGGCGTTACTTAAGGTTCTTTGCAGCGTCCTTTCGGCCCATAGCTGAAACCCCTTTCATTCCCTTCACTGCACTTCCGTTCATATTCTCTTCATTCCATCTTACCTTCCACCCTCCTAGGGCTCTGAAGGATAAGGATGTTTCGTGGCTAAGAACCAATTGGTTACAGCAACTGCTTATAGAGAGTTTATCACTAGAAATAAATTCTCTAACTCTTCATCAGTTAACTCCTTCCGCAGCTCTACCGAACAGAATGTTTCTTTTTCCTCTTGTTACTTTCAAACCTTTCCCTTTCCCTTTCAGAGATGAATGGCCTTATAAGGTCCCAGTGCTTGGCATTTGGCCTAAAATTCATATTCCGATACACCGGTCATACATCTTTTAGCGAAGCAGCTGTAACGAAATCTTTGGTGATAAATAATTCGGACTGCAAAGAAAACAAGTAAATAATGCGCCGCAGTTTCTTCGGCGCAATCGAGTTTTCTGTACAGCGTATAATCAAGGCCACCGAAAATAGATCTGTCTTTCGGTGGTCTCGGTATAATGCTGTATGAGACTCGGCCCATGAAACTTTAACCACGGTGGCCTGTCCTATATCGTTGCCAGACGTACGATTATGGCTAACTTTAACGTTAAATAAAGTAAAAACTATTGAGGGCTAGAGGGCTGCTATTTGGTATGTTTGATGATTGGAGGGTGGATGATCAACATACTAATTTGCAGCCCTCTAGCCTCTGTAGTTTTTAACACCTCTGGGGGACAGAAAAAGTGCGGAAAACAAAGCGCTGACGGACAGACAAAGCCGGCACAACAGTTTTCTTTTATACAAAAAACTAAACAAGAAGGAAATTCTTGATAGGTTTTATTCAGACAGATAAACAGATGAATAACTGATTTGTTCATGTAATCTGGCGTCACAACGACGATGGTTATCGACTCATAAAATACGTTTTAAAGATTTTGATTTAAAATCTTAATAAATTTTGAGAGAGAGAGAGAGAGAGAGAGAGAGAGAGAGAGAGAGAGAGAGAGAGAGATCACCATTTCACTGGAAGAGACAATTTTAAGTTTTGAAGTCTCTCTCTCTCTCTCTCTCTCTCTCTCTCTCTCTCTCAGACCTAACTTAATACTGTCTACCCCAATGATCAACATACCTTCAGAATCTGATATTTCCTCCGCTTTCAAATCCAGAATTGAATCTCCACTGCAATCAATGTCAATTCAGTAGATCTAGCTTAGAGGGAGAGCGCTAGCCTCGCGTTTGCAAGGTCTGTTGCTCTGTTCTGTTGGCCTGCCGCGCACCAGTCGACCCACTCGTGAACTAGTAAAAGGGGAAAAAAGGCTTAATGTGAAAAAGACAATAACATTACGTCATGGGAACTACAAGCATTTTTGGACATTAAATCTCCCAACATTTCATAACGGATATACAAATTACTTCTCTATTGTTCAGAAAATCTGCCTCGCTGTCGACTTCTCAGTTCCAGAGGTCCTTTATTCCTCACAGTTAGACTGTGGAACTGCCTCCCTACAGAGGACGTCGTGCAGTTCGAACTTCAGAAGTTCAAGCGAAGATGCAATGCGTTGGTGCCCTAAAATAATTCCTCTTGTATTTCAGTAACTTACATGTCTATTTTTCTTTATTAATTTGTTCTTTTGTTTTTTCCATTTTCTAATAACTGATCTCTTCCTTCTTCATTTCCTATGACTTTCTGTTATTCCTTTCAAATAAATGACATATTCTTTTGAAGCTTGAATTTCAAATCAGTGGCCCCTTTTGTGGGATTGTTTCCTATGAATAGGGTTCATCCTCTGAATAATAATAATAATAATAATAATAATAATAATAATAATAATAATAATAATAATAATAATAATAATAAAGTGGCCCCTGTATTGGGGTTGTTCTATATGAATAGGGTTCATCCTCTGATAATAAAATAATAATAATAATAATAATAATAATAATAATCCTGTTCTTGTTCCAGCCTCTGAATAATAATAATAATAATAATAATAATAATAATAATAATAATAATAATAATAATAATAATAATAAAGTGGCCCCTGTATTGGGCTTGTTCCATATGAATAGAGTTCATCCTCTGAATAATAATAATAATAATAATAATAATAATAATAATAATAATAATAATAATAATAATAATAATCTGTGGTGGGCTTGTTCCATATGAATACAATCCTCTGAATAATAATAATAATAATAATAATAATAATACAACTCCTCTCTGTCTCCAAATATCTTCTCTCTCTCTCTCTCTCTCTCTCTCTCTCTCTCTCTCTCTCTCTCTCTCTCTCTCTCTCTCTCTCTCTCTCTACTCTGTTTACCTTTCTCCTCCTCCTCCTCTCTTCTGAACACCTAGCGCTTATCGCGTTTATCTTGTTTATCCATTTTTTTGCTTCCTCATAAAAAGCCACTTCCTAGGTTCTTCTAATTAAGAAAGTCCAAAGTCTGGTAGAGAGGGGGCATTAAAAGACCATTTCGTAATGTTGGAGAATCTATTAGTTTGTTTCACTTTCCAATTCTTCGACCAGAGAATTATTATTATTTCTATAAATCACACTAATTTTATAGGAATTTTCATTTCTATAGCTCACTGTAAATGTGGGAATGATTGTTATATCTATAAATCACAAAGTTTTTATAGGAATTCTCATTTCTATAAGTCACTGTAAATGTGAGAATGATTGTTATATCTATAAATCACACAATTTTTATAGGAATTCTCATTTCTATAAGTCACTGTAAATGTGGGAATGATTATTATTATATCTATAAACCACACTAATTTTATAGGGATTCTCATTTCTATAAGTCACTGTAAATATGAAAATGATTCTATCTATAAGTCACACTAATTTTATAGGAATCCTTATCTTTATCGGTCACTGTAAATTTGAGAATAAATATTATATCTATAAATCACACTGATTTTATAGGGATTCTTATTTCTGCAAGTCACTGTAAATGTGAGAATAAATGTTATATCTATAAATCACAATAATTCTCTAGGAATCCTCATTTCTATAAGTCACTGTAAATGTGAGAATGATTATTATATCTATAAATCACACTGATTTTATAGAAATTCTCATTTCTGTAAGTAACTGTAAATGTGAGAATAGTTCTATCTATAAATCACAACAATTTTATAGGAATCCTTATCTTTATCGGTCACTGTAAATTTGAGAATAATTATTGTATCTATAAATCGCAATAATTTTATAGGAATCCTTATCTCGATCGGTCGCTGTAGATTTGAGAATGGTTTATATTTCTATAAATCACACTGATTTTATAGGAATTCTCATTTCTATAAGTCACTGATTTTACAGGAATTCTCATTTCTATAAATCGCGGATTTCATAGGAATTCTCATTTCTATAAATCACTGTTAATTTTATAAGAATTATTTCATCGGCCACTGTAAATGTGGGAATCTCACTTGCAAAAAAAAACTAAATATGATAATATTTTTCAATTTTTACATGATTACTTTATAGATGAGAATTTTCTTTTTATAGCTAATCTCTATAAATATGAGAATAAGCGCAATTTTATCACTATAAGAGAATTAATCTTAATTATGTTATGTCACTGAAGGTTTGAGAGAGCCTAAATAAGCCAACTAAGTCATCATTAATAATGTCATCATCATCATCATCATCATCATATAACAGAGGTACATCATACTCATATTCCCAAATCCTTTCGAGCCTTTCACTGTACCTCCGTTCATATTCCCTTCCATCTTGCTTTCCTCAACCCTCTCCTAACAATTGATTTATAGTGTAACTGCTTTGAGGTTTTCCTCCTGTTTAAACACCTTTCAAACCTTTCTACTGTCAATTTCCTTTTCAGCTCTGAATGACCTCACTGGTCCCAGTGTTGGCCTTTCGCCTAAATTCTATATTCAATTCAATTCAGATTTCCAAAGTAAAGAATTGAAAAAGTCATTTGACTCATTCCCTTCGTCCAGGCTTCCCTTGGTAACTCGCGTCCAAGTTACTGTACGGAAAACCAGTGAAAGCATCCGTAAAATTTACGCGGCCAGAATACGTCAATGAAACTTTCACCCGCGCCTACGTCTAGAGTCTAGACGCAAAGTAGGTGTGAGAGTCGTACTAGAATTCTAGTTTTTGGGAGACTTCCCGTATACATCCCTTTCGAAGAGCTGACGTCACGTAGTTATGTAGTTTTTCTTTCATTTGCCTCTAGTACTATCTAGTGGCTTCTCTTCTAGGTTTACGTAAGTCGGGAAGCTTAAAATTAATCGTATAGTCTTTCTGGGCGCTACTTATAGTAAGAAATCTACCGAGCTACCAAAAATTAGGATGTTATCTACCAAACAACCCAATTAAGGCCTATAGGCAAGTACTTCCCTCAAACTATCAAAACTCCCTACACTGTGGTCAAATCCCCGGCGTGGTCAAATGTAGAAAATGGATGGTCGATATCATACTATAAGTAGCGCCTCTTTCGTATTCGTAATGAACTACTTTGCATACATTTTGGCCTCATAGATTTCTGTTTCATTAAGCACAAAATGGTTGGGTCTTCCTCGATATCTACGCCGAGAACTTAAAAAAAAAAAGTAAACTTCTTCCATTCGCAGTTACCTTTAGACAAGAATCAGTGGTTTCAGCGTGGTATGGCCGTTGGTCGAGTCATAACGTATCCTAAAGAGCGGAGCCTTCATACCTATCTAGTTTCATACAACAGTGTAATAATGACTTTTCTCTCATATATAAGTTATGATTTTTCTTTTATCTTTCCAAAACATTTCCATGGCGTCAATATGAACAAATATTTTTACAATTTTTCGAACGAAGTCCTCCGAATGTTCAAATCAATGTTAAATATAAAGCTTACATATCTGATTCTACCCCTTTTTTTTATATAGAACCTCGAGTAAGTCTATTGCAATTTAACATATTTCTTTTCATTTAGCATAATGGGATGTCTTTATTCCTCTAAACATCGTTCTGTTCATCTGGCTTCTACTAAACCTGTCATCATTTAGACCTATGCATAGAGAGTTTAGGCCTATAGAGGATTATATTGTAAATGTATATTCTTTTTCTTTTCATTTAGCATACTCGCATGTCTTTATCCCTCTAAACATAGTTCGTTTTGCTTGTCTGGCTTCAACTAAACCTGTCATCATTTAGACCTACGCTTAGTGAGATTAGGCCTATGGAGGGTTGAATATGCAGCCGCGCTCTGGGTCTTAATTTCTGGCTATGATCACAGATGAACTTGTTGGAATCTGTGATTAGCCCTCTAAAGACCCTATATTCTCTACGAGGTTCGATTTTATGCCATAAAAAGAACTTTCTCCTCAGATTTTATTTCTCTTCTTCATACGTACTTAGCTGATCTTATCACTTATTCCTTTTATTAATTTTACATCATATTCTGCTTTTATTTTGTTATACATATCTCACAGACTTGCTTTCAGACCTTTTAGCTAGTGCTACTTGTTTAGATGTTCACGAGAGCTTACTGAATTGAATATAGAATTTAGGCCAAAAGCCAAGCGCTGGGACTTATGAGGTCATTCACCGCTGAAACTGAAATTGGCAGTAAAAACTTCGAAAGGTGTAACAGGAGGAAAACCTCGCACTTGCACTATGAATCGTTAGGAGAGGGTGGAAAGTAAGATGGAAGAAAGAGAATATGAAAGGAGGTACAGTAAAAGGAACGAAATGGGCTGCAGCTAGGGGCCGAAGGAACGCTGCAAAGAACCTTAAGTAATGCCTACAGTGCACCGCATGAGGTGCACTGACGGCAGTACACCTTTCGAAATATTTGGCTCATGAGGAACAAGGAAAAAAAAAAGTTCATGAATTCTGAGAAAACTTCATGAAGCTTCTTGTGTCTGTTATTTTCTTGGTTGATTGATTACGTTAATCAAACTGGCGTCACACAGACTATGACTATCGCCGTCTTATTCTGTCCGTTTCCCTGGCTACCCTAATGATTTTGTACACATGTGTGTCTATATGTTCTTATGTTAAAAGCGTTTTATATTTTGTATCATGCGAGACATATGTCCAGGCTCTATTACTACATGTATGAACCACGTTAAAACAAATGAACTTGTAAATGCTTTAATGCATCGTTGGTGTAAACAAAACATTCACACATGAATAAGTGTGTACTTCGGAAATGTAAACAGTCCTCAGAAAACACTGGCAGTATGGCAGTATTACTGGTGCAGGTGTACCATGGGTTAAAAAGAAGCTGTCATTCTACTTTTAAGCGAGGTGCATCAGTGCCCTAGTTTTTTTCTGACTTGCATTGTTGTTTCTGATTTTGTTTGTTGATGCGTCTTATCACAACATGTGAACAGGTCTCTGTAGTGGCAGCAGGATATAGTATATATAATAAAATTTATTTACAACACAGAAAGATATGCTTCATTTTAGGCCAATGTAACTCGTGGAAGTGATCTTGCCCGGGGGTGGGGATGGGGAAGGGGGATGTCTATTCCTTAGAGCAGTAACTCTTTTGCATTGAACGCTAAAATAAATTCCGTTGAAATGAAACTATTTTATTTTCCGTTCTGCGTTAGACGACTTGGGGTGTGAGATTAGGATACTTTCTCTCTCTCTCTCTCTCTCTCTCTCTCTCTCTCTCTCTCTCTCTCTCTCTCTCTCTCTCTCTCTTTGCGTATATTCTCTTTCAGTTCCCGATGATTCCAGCACTCTATATAGTAGGTGTTACGTTATTCTGGCCAACTGGAGCAGTCTAGAAATATCTTGTATAAACAGATAACGTTACAAAACCTGTGAGAAAATCGTATTGGCATGCTTTTAAACAGACAAAAAAACCTAAAAAATACTTCACTGATAACTTGATAAGTGTTTCTTCAAGCTAAACTTACACATGACATTAACAACGTATTTTGATTCAAGGTTCTAGATTGAAACAAACATCAGAGAAAATAAAAGATTCAGTCTCGAAGCTGTAACAGAAAACGGTGCAAGGGGAAACTATACAAAAGAATGAGACTAATACTCTTTATAAGTTATACTTTGACATATATCTCTTTGTTATTGGTCCGTTCTTTCCCTCTCTTGTGTTTTATTTCGTGACCTGTCGGTATTTATATCTTTGCAAGTGAATAGTTTTTTTTTCATTCTTATTCCATATAAACGTTCGTTTATTATGTATTTTTTATAATAATATTTGACTATTGACCATTTGTATGAACTTAGATTCATACGCTAATTCACATGTGCACTCCCGGTATTGTTAAGCCCCTGCGTACGGAGAGAGAGAGAGAGAGAGAGAGAGAGAGAGAGAGAGAGAGAGAGAGAGAGAGGGGGGGGAACGGGCGAGCTGCTAGCATGAGAAGATGGTTATGGGCTGACTTCATAAGGCGTGAATGTTCTCCTTTATGGGGCTTGTCGCGGCGAGGTGAATGGACGTACGGGGTATATATATGTGTGCAAGGGGCCATACCCTTCCAGATCACAGTCAAGCCTCAAACAAGTCGCAAACATGAAGGTAAGCGGACAAGTGGCAATTCTTGCATCGATGTCTTCGACTTTTCTCTTCCTCCTCTGCAACCTAAGTGGTGGATTTTGTACGACTTAGGATGCGTCAGCACTACAGTCGAACATGTCGTTAACATATGTCGGGAACTTGTAGCATACACATCATCAACATGTTGAATACAAATCGACGATTTGTTGGTATTTCCAACCAGTGCTTCATACTATTGTCCAACATTTGTTCTTCATTTACTGCCGTTGACTTGTTTTCAACCTGTTTGTGATTTGTATGCGATATGTTGTCTACGTGTTTATGACATGTTTCCAACTTTTTTGTGATAAGTTGTCGACGTGTGTTTATGAGAGGTTAAGAAATCACTCGATGGATTAATTTTCTCAGATCTTAAAAACTACTGAGGCTAGAGGGCTGCAAA
This sequence comes from Macrobrachium rosenbergii, assembly GCF_040412425.1. Lineage (NCBI taxonomy): Eukaryota > Metazoa > Arthropoda > Malacostraca > Decapoda > Palaemonidae > Macrobrachium > Macrobrachium rosenbergii. Next base: position 86,382,391 of record NC_089795.1, read on the forward strand.
TTGGCATGTTGATCACCCACCCTCCAGTCACCAAACATACCAGATTGCAGCCCTCTAGCCTCAGTAGTTTTTATTTTATTTAAGGTTAAAGTTAGCCGTAATCGTGTGTCTGGCAACGATATAGGCCGGGCCACCACCGGGCCGTTGTTAAAGTGTCGTGGGCCGCAGCTCATACAGCATTATACCGAGACCACCGAAAGATAGATCTACTTTCGGTGGCCTTGGTTATACGCTGTAGCGGCTGCACAGAAAACTCGATTGCGCCGAAGAAACTTCGGCGCATTTTTTGCTTGTCGTTAAGTTTTCTGAGTTCGTGAATTTGCAGTGTTGGAAGGTGTTGCTTCTTCTTTGGCTCTTAAAATCGCTTTGACCAAAATTTTGGATTTTTTGTATTTTTTAAAAAAACATCTGACGGTTTTAGTGAAGTTACTTTCATCAATATCAGCTTTCTGAATTAATTTCACTTTGAAATATTTAACACTGGACCGTCTTTGCAAGAGTTATGTTAATCTGAATATGTTATTCTATATCAAGTGTATACTTTTGAAAATGTGGTCACATTTCCTATCTCTCAGTAAGTCATGACGCTTTCAGATAAAAGAGGCTACATTATTCAGAGATTTATGTACTTTTAACAGTACGCTTTTAGAATAAATCTCGCAGTATTATGCACAAAAAATCACATTCACTTGAAGGGAAACTTAAAGATTTCAACTGGAAACATTTTGAATTTTTTTTATCGGCCGCTTACCCGATTAAGGAAATGAAAGCGTGGATGGGTCTGATTTCACAAGAATGCGTATTAAGAAATGAAGAGGAGATGAGGAAGAACTGGGTAAAGACAAGAAGAAGTAGAGGAATAAGGAAAGGAGGAAGAGAATCTCTATAAATTAAAAGGCGTTCCTCAGGTTGATTGATTATGTCCCTAAAGACCTTTGGTGCCTGTCAGGTAGAACGATCTGAAAATTTTGTTCCACTCAATCGAGGTTTGAAAATGCTTCTTTGATATACAGGACAGACTCACTTGAAAGAGTCTGGGTAGTGCCGTCAGTGTACCTCACGCGGTACACTGTAGGCATTACTTCATGTTCTTTGCGGCGTCCCTTCGGCCCCTAGCTGCAACCCCTTTCGTTTCTTTTGCTGTACCTTCGTTCATATTCTCTTTCTTCCATCTTACTTTCCACCCTCGCCTACCAATTGTTCCATAGTGCAGCTGCGAGGTTTCCCCCCATTGTTACACCTTTAAAGCCATTTTACTGTTAATTTCCCTTTCAGCGCGGAATGACCTCGTAGGTCGCAGTGCGTGGCCTTTGGCCCAAATTTCATATTCCAATTCCAATTCCAAGAAATAAAAAAAATATGGGGAAATGTCAAAACAAGTGGTTTAGAAACTGCGGTGACATTCCCATCTTTAAGGTATATAAACAGCCTGAGATAGTCACATTAAGTAAGCATTCTGCCATTAAACTCAAATTGCAAATTTTACTATAAAAATTATGAGAAAGTGACTGAGTGAGACCATTTAGCTGACAAAACATTAAAAACCTGTTCCAGTGCCCTCTCTTTATACCATAGAATCCGCTCAGTCGAAGTAAATTAAGAATAGTATCTTTTAAACGTTTGACTGAACTGAATATAGATTTAGGCCAAAGGCCAAGCACTGGGAGATATGAGGTCATTCAGCTCTGAAACGGAAATCGACAGTCAAAGGTGTAACGGGAGGAAAACCTCGCAGTTACACTCTGAATCAATTGTTAGGAAAGGGTTGAGGAAAGTAAGATGGAAGAAAGAGAATATGAAAGGAGGTACAGTAAAACCTAAAGTAACGCCTACAGTGCACAGCATGAGGTGCGCTGACGGCACTACCCTCCCACGGGATATTTTAAAGGTTAACGAACGCAATAAGTAAATTGAAATATATCGATCATACTGCCAGCAACGTGCACTGTATATATCGACCGTGTTACAAAAAAGAGACAATCCTTGATTAATTTTTCTAATGGGAAAACAATGTCATTCTTAAGAAGAGATTATCTCATAAAATACGTTCCCCAATCTATCGCCACCTTGCATTTCATTCTGTCGGTCTCCGAGAATTCTCTTGCGCGGCCAATCTCCATTACAGGTGTCAAAATTCCGACCTTAATGTCTTCAGATATTAATTTTCCATTTCCTTAATCATTTCCTTTTCTTCGATCCTGAAAATGAAGGGGATTCCTCCTAAAGGATTTTATATTTGTTTTTATGATTTATTTATTATTGTTACTGTTATAAGTATTATTATTATTCAGAAGACGAACCTTGTTCATATGGTACAAGCCCACCAAAGGGTCCATTGACTTGAGATTCAAGCTTCTGAAGAATGTGGTGTTCATTAGGAAGTAAGAGGAGGTAAAAGGAAGTACAGAAAAAAAGAGATCTCACTTATTAAAAAGAAAATAAATGAATTAATACATGAATAAAAAGATAAAAATGTATTAAAATGCAAGGAGAATAGCGTTAGGGCATTAATGCATTGCATCTTCGTTTGAACTTTTAAAATCTGCATCTCAGATCGCCGTCGCCTTCGCCGTCGCCCTCCTGGGGAGCACCTGCCAAGGCGCCCCTCAAGGTTACAACTACGCCGCCCCGACGACCCCCGCCCCCGCTTCCTACAGCTTCAGCTACGCCGTCGACGCCGCCGACAGTCTGAGACGCCCCGTGCTATTCGGGCAGGAGGAAAACCGTCAGGGCGTCCAGACGACGGGAACCTACTATGTCCTTCTGCCCGATTCCCGCCTGATGACCGTCAATTACTACGTCGACGAGACGGGATTCCACCCCACCTACACGTTCCAGGGACAGGCCGTCTACCCCGAGCCTGCTGCTGTTGGCGGGCAGGCCGCCCTAGCTGCTCCCTCGCAGCTGTACAACACTCCCGTCGGAGGACAGGCGGCTTTGGCTACTCCTTCTCAGCTGTACAACACTCCCGTCGGAAAGTGAGGGATTCCTCGTTAGGCCGAATCCTCCTTGCCCTAAGTCTCTTTTTACCTCCTTCTCCCCCTTTATTTCTATTCCCTCTTTTCCTCTCAGGTACTAGTTCGTCTTAATCACTCTTAGGAAGGAGGAATATAGTCAGTTTCCTCAGTACAAGGATGTTCTTCTCGCTGAGTACCTCTGTTACGAGGAGGAGACTCAAGTCTTACTCCTTTTGAAAAGAAGTTGAACGTCTTCTTCTTCTTCTTCTTCTCTCTGTTACATTGTTGTTTACTTTTATTTTTTGACATTTATGTTGTTTTTGATTTTGTTACTGCTTCAATAAAGTTTTATACGAATTGACAACAACCTTTTGATTTTTATCTAGATACATGAATGGAAAGCGACATGAGATTAAGAGCATTGAATATACAGTATATATATATATATATATATATATATATATATATATATATACATAAATATAATGTGTATATATTATATATATACACATTATATTTATTATATGTATATATATATATTATATATTCTACAGTATCTATTATTGCACGGCAAAAAACATCAATATTCAACGTACGATTTTCTTAATGATTTACACTTCCCCAAGAATCAGCTCTATCCAGATCGAAGGATAGTATAACAATCATTAGAAACAACTTCCATTTTCCTCAGAAAATATTGAGTATGAGACTTCCCCTCGTGTTACTTAGATGAAAATATTAAGAAACGTGGAATGGAATGGAATATAGAGTTTAGGCCAAAGGCCAAGCACTGGGACCTATGAGGTCATTCGGCGCTGGAAAGGAAATTGAGAGTAGGTAGAAAGGCGTAACAGGAAGAAAACCTCAATGCAGTTGCGCTATGAAATAATTGTTAGGAGAGAGTGGATAGCATGGTGGAAGAAAGATAATATGAATGGAGGTGCAGTAAAAGGAATGAAAAGGTTTGCAGCTAGGAACCTTGGAAGGGACACTGCAAAGAACCTTTAGTAATGCCTACAGTGCACCCCGTGCAGTGCACTGACGGCACTACCTTCTACGGGGGAAAAAAGACGATGCCATTTAGTCAGGTATGATAGCCTGTACCTCTTTCAGAAAGAAGGAAAGAATGTTCCTGTTCATAATAATGCAGTTTCAGTATACATCTTGTACATATTTTAGGAAGGCTTTGTGCGTGTATCCACAGCATGTATGTCCAGCTTTCCCTCCCATATAGCTGCAACTAGCCAGTTGCAAGTTGGTTCACACACACGCAACTTTTCAGGAGGAATGTGAGGCTGTGCATTACAGTTTGCAAGGTTGTTTTAAATTTAAAATGAATGTCTCAACCATTACTGTACACGAAATCTGGAGGACACTACCCTAGAGTTTCTCGACTTTACTACGAATAAATGGAAGCGTCTGTCTTATTGCGTAGGTTTTGTGTCCTCTGTATACGTTTTTGTTTTGAAAATCGTTTTTTTCCTCATCCGGAATGTGGCAGAAACCGTGTTTTTTTTCATCCGGAATGTGACAGAAACCGTGTTTTTTCTCATCCGGAATGTGACAGAAACCGTGTTTTTTCTCATCCGGAATGTGACAGAAACCGTGTTTTTCCTCATCCGGAATGTGACAGAAACCGTGTTTTTTCTCATCCGGAATGTGACAGAAACCGTGTTTTTTCTCATCCGGAATGTGACAAACTGTTTTTTCTCATCCGGAATGTGACCCAGAAACCGTGTTTTTCTCATCCGGAATGTGACAGAAACCGTGTTTTTTTTTCTCATCCGGAATGTGACAAAACCGTGTTTTTTCTCATCCGGAATGTGACATGTTTTTCCTCATCCGGAATGTGACAGAAAACCGTGTTTTTTCTCATCCGAATGTAACAGAAACCGTGTTTTTCTCATCCGGAATGTGACAGAAACCGTGTTTTTTCTCATCCGGAATGTGACAAACTGTTTTTTCTCATCCGGAATGTGACAGAAACCGTGTTTTTTCTCATCCGGAATGTGACAGAAACCGTGTTTTTTTTTTTCTCATCCGGAATGTGACAGAAACCGTGTTTTTTTCTCATCCGGAATGTGACAGAAACCGTGTTTTTCCTCATCCGGAATGTGACAGAAACCGTGTTTTTTCTCATCCGGAATGTGACAGAAACCGTGTTTTTTTCTCATCCGGAATGTGACAGAAACCGTGTTTTTTCTCATCCGGAATGTGACAAACCGTGTTTTTTCTCATCCGGAATGTGACAGAAACCGTGTTTTTTCTCATCCGGAATGTGACAGAAACCGTGTTTTTTCTCATCCGGAATGTAACAGAAACCGTGTTTTTTCGTAGAGACAAACTCCTGCAATTTGCAGATTGATTAAGTATTGCAATCATAACAGGGCTAAAAACAGTTGTCAGTTTCCATGATTAATGATTATGCCTCCAAGCACTTCTTGAGTTTTCATTTACTTTATAAATGCATCTAAAACCCCAAAAAGAAAAGAAAAGCCAAATATGTTACGCTTTATAACAATTTCAAAAGAATTGAAATTATTTTCAATTCCGTTTAATTTAGTGTTCTTGTTGAAAATGCTGTAGATATACGCCATTTGCACAAATATACTATGGAATATAGTTTACACTCTAAGTACGTCTTCGTAACTCTGTGAATTAGATGCTGACATTCTATAAACTCTAGGAATGCTGTTTTCCGGTATTGTTTTATTAAACTGAATTCGACATCATTGAGAACAAATCTGAACTTTTTGCAGTTACTTTTCAGTCTGGGAAACGCCGGAGATTCTGATTATATATATATATATATATATATATATATATATATATATATATATATATATATATATATATATATATATATATGAGTGATAATCCATACTTTGGGCGCGCATGGCTAAAATTGATCTTGCTAGATAATTACCAAATCAGTTTGGTGGTACAATTAAATCTACAATTGGCCATAACGAAATATACATATTAAAATTTACACGAACTTTGTAAGCAAATGGAATAAACTATCACGTATTATTCCGGAGGTAAATCTATGAATGATTTTTAAATATCTAATCCCACTTATTTACCCTTCATTCCATTCCTTTTTCATTATTAATATTTTTTATATTTAAATAATCTTCTGTGGTTAAATCTCTTGATTTGTTTCAAAATACTTGCCTTTTACATAAACTGAGGTTATATCGGTAATATTTCGAGAACTTGTATCATGCTTTGTTTAAATGGTATTCATAGGAGCTCAAATGAAAACAGCCGTTTGTAAGTATAAACTTCATTCACGTAGTAACAAAAATATAAACAATTTCAATGAATATAAAAGGTATAAAAATGAGCAAAATAACAATGCTGCCAACGCACGGCGTTTGGCAGAGAGAGAGAGAGAGAGAGAGAGAGAGAGAGAGAGAGAGAGAGAGAGAGAGAGAGAGAGAGAGTAGACGATCATCTTCTGGAAATAAGACTTGAGCACTCAGCTCGTGCAGAGCCGTTTCAAGGGCTAGTCCCTATTAACTACTAGTACTTCTATGCACTCTGGTAAAACTGTCATACTTTTCTTGCAATGTTTGATCGAGTTTGAGAGAACTGAAGATGAGAGAGAATAAGCAAAAAGAGAGAACAGAACAGGAAAAAGAAGTAAACAGAGACTTAGGGCAAGGAGGACTCGGCCTAACGAGGAATCCCTTATTTTCCGACGGGAGTGTTGTACAGCTGAGAGGGAGTAGCCAAAGCTGCCTGTCCTCCGACGGGAGTGTTGTACAGCTGCGAGGGAGCAGCTAGGGCGGCCTGCCCGCCAACAGCAGCAGGCTCGGGGTAGACGGCCTGTCCCTGGAACGTGTAGGTGGGGTGGAATCCCGTCTCGTCGACGTAGTAATTGACGGTCATCAGGCGGGAATCGGGCAGAAGGACGTAGTAGGTTCCCGTCGTCTGGACGCCCTGACGGTTTTCCTCCTGACCGAAGTGGACAGGGCGTCTCAGACTGTCGACGGCGTCGACGGCGTAGCTGAAGCCGTAGGAAGCGGGGGCTGGCGTCGTTGGGGTGGCATAGTTGTAACCTTGAGGGGCGCCTTGGCAGGTGCTCACCAGGAGGGCGACGGCAACGGCGACGATCTGTTGGCAGGTGTTTATTGGAAATATAATCGGATGGTTTTTATAAAAAGAAAGGCTAAGGAAACTAACAGCCTTGTGTCATTTTCTAGTGAAGAGACTGGCTGAGCACATTGGTGTAAGAGGTATGTCAGTACTTTTAGACCCATGGAAAGTATTCTTTGCTTAAAATTTTAGCGTTGCAACAACTGTCATTGATTCTCTATTCAAAAGTGTATTAATTTGTACTGAAAGAAAAATAGTGTATATTCTTCCCTAGATATGAATGTAGCCCAATATATATCACCAAAATCTATGTAATTTAAAAACCAGTCATATTTGAAATCAACTTTCCATTCTCCCCAAAGACAGCAGAAATCTCCTGCCGACGAAAGCGATTATGTAATACACCAAGGATTAACATCTGCCTAGTGAACTTTTCCTTTCGGGCACACCGGAACATAATATACAAACTGGTTTTTTGGGGCATAATGGGATTGGAGGAGGGGGCGGGTGTCATTCTCTCCAAGGGAGCTGGTACTCCTACAACTGTGGTCACTCGGATATAGATGAGGGTAGGCTCATGCGGTCGTTAAACTTCGCATGAGTCTAGCTACTTTTGGAAACGAGCCTAGGTCAAGGAGGTACTTGCTGCCTGAAGTTAATGTTTCGAACTTTTTCAAATACTCGTAGCTGGGACATTATTAACAACAAACCATTGAATAATCATCAGTTACATTGAACTTCAGGAAACTGTGCTAGGCCGTGAATTTTGTTTCTTTCTGTAGGCGTAAACGGACGCGAATTGATTATACGGAAACCGCAGATTGTTTCTGTGAGTAATCTACAGTTATAAGCTTTGGAAATCTCATTTTAATCTTTTTAAACCTACAAAGCCTAAGATTTAAAGGAATAATGAGGCGAATCTAAATAAAAGAAGGAAGGATGAAACAAGAGTTACGGTACTAATTTGTAAACTTGAACATCTGGAGGAACATCAAACCAATTATATTGAAGTTATCAGGTAACTGTCGACTATATACAATCAAAACTTCGTAGAATGAAGAGAGATTAATTTGACAGAGGCAAAAGGAACTAATTATTTCACCAAAAAAAAAAGATAGATCCTTCTGGAGAGTCAACTTAGGCCTAGCCTTCGAAACCCAACCGGTTACGTAGAATCTTGCACGGTTCTCCGAAACTTGTCCACTTCGAAAAGAGAAAAATATCAGTCCTTTCCTTACCTTCATCTCTGAGACGCGTTCAAGGAGTGACTGTGATACGACGAGGCCCAGTGCTCCAGATATATATACCCAGCTTCCATTCACCTTTACACGACGAAGGATTTAGCGAGTGAGTGGGGCATTCACAAGCCGTTTGAAACAAACGTACTGACGTATTCTGGGCGTCTCCGTTCTCGCTCTCTCTCTCTCTCTCTCCCTCTCTTTCTTTCACCTCTCCTTCTTCTTTGCTCTTGCTTTTTCGGGTTTCTAATTCTTCATTTGCAGGGGGCACTGAGGATAATGGAAAGTTACTGTAGAGTTACAAACTGTTTCTAACACCTGCGATTAGTCCAATCAGCTTTTAAAATACCGGGATGCTTTGCAGTGTCAACAATATATATATAATCAATAATATCAGTGAAATAGCTTTCACTGGCCAAAGTAACCTGTGTGGTCATTCTTAATTCCCTAAGAAAATTAAACAGTCCCTTCACTAGGCAGCGGATATGAAAATCATGAAGGTTTATACAATTTCCGTGAGGTTACAGAAATGATATGGATGAAAGGACTGTATTCGAGATTCAAGTTAGGCTAGCTACATAGAGAAACGAAATGTAAGTTCGAAGGACAGAAGAAGAATTATTATGCATTATTTGGTTCTACTTTTGCTTGTTATCTACGTGAGGTGTTAGTACTATGGCAGAAGCTCCTTGAGACGCCGTGTTTAGTACTAGCCCCCAGGGGATCAAAGTATTATATACACCCATTTCTATATTGTGTGGTCGACAAATTATATTAATAAACAATATCTTCGTGCGTCCGTCTACATTACGTTTACCATACGGTGTTTAGTACTAGCGCCTCGGTGTAGGTGACGCGTAGATAAAAAGCCAAAGTAGCACCCATTATTTCTTAATAAATGCCTAGACCTATGAGACGGTTACTCAGCGCCTTTAGCTCAGACGAGAGTCGTCATTCCAAGGAAGTTTGATTTTATTTATCTAATGCGTGGTAAATAGGATTAAGTCATGAAATGACATTTTATACCTTTTGTAATTAGCATTTTATTATTTCCAACAATGTTGTTTTAATTTCCGTTAAATCTTTGGATTTCCTCTATTTCTCCTGTTAATAAGACACGGGAAACTCCATAATATGTAAAAGGAGCCTCTTTTCAGACAATACGGTTTAGTTTTCTCTTATTGTTTTAACTCGAGAGAGAGAGAGAGAGAGAGAGAGAGAGAGAGAGAGAGAGAGAGAGAGAGAGAGAGGATTTCCACGACTGCTCTATATTTCTCTTTCACTAGAGAGAGAGAGAAAGGTCGAACTTTGAAAGAAGCACCGTCTCCATGTATCAGCCCCTCCTCCAAACTCCCCCTTACCGGGATGGGTTTAACCTTTTCCTTACAAACAAATAAGAGGCCTGATTCGTGGGACAATCGTTGAGAGAGAGAGAGAGAGAGAGAGAGAGAGAGAGAGAGAGAGAGAGAGAGAGAGAGAAGCCGAGGAGACGGGAACCGGCTCGCCATAGACTCATAGACTCAAACACAAAAAGGGGAGTATAAAAAAGGTGGCTGCCTCTTGTTCTAAGGCTAGGCGGTGTCACACGAAAACGTTTTTAGTCACTTGCTAGTTTTGCAGCTGAATTTTTGCATCAAATAGCCAATATCGAATGTGCTAATATTTCTGCAAACAATTTTGGCTAATTTGTAGCCCCAGTTTATGGAGGTAACTCAATTAATGGTTGGTTAATAAGTCTAAATTTTGGAGGCGAGTTGGTACTAGGCGCAAGAGAATGTGTTCTTTTGACATCGTTTTCTTGAGTCCTACGCTGCTACAGTGGAGGAATCCCTTCTTTACAATATTAATTCCTAAGGAACTGCCTTCTGATATCAAATACTGATATTATAATGAATTAATCGTCTGTGAATTCTTTTCGAAGTTAAATAGATCGAGCGTTCATATTTTGTTCAGTAGTCGAGATAATATGTCTTGCCTTTGCAAGGTTCCCCAGCTTGCGCATTTAACTTTTTGGTTTTCTGCTTTGAGATCTTTACTTTTGTTTCTTCTCCAGTCCAAATGTGTCACTAAGAGATCAACGATAAACTTTTTACCTTATTTTTTTGTAGTAAAAGTGAACTTTGACAAAAAAGAAAAAGTATAAGAACTCCTCATCATGGTACCTGGTCTAATACTGGATTGAATAAATCAGGGGTGTCCTGTCCCTGAGGCTCCCCCAACCACCCCTCAACCCTCCCTCTCTACCTCTCTCCTCCCATACCCACTCCCCTTCTCTACCTCTCTCCTCCCATCCCCCTCCCCCCCAAGAAAGAGGCGCAGACCCAGCAAAAGCGTTTAGGAACGCCATTTGACAAGACAAACAAAAGGTCATGCATAGTCCCAGAATTTAAATGAAGAAGAAAAAGACGCTAACCCAAATTGCCATTTTTCCTCTGTTTTTTTTTCACTCCCAGTCCCAGCTGTGAGCCGCGGCAGTCGAAAGATTATGAGGTACACATAATTCACCACTTATGTCAACAGAGGCACGCTCTGGGTTTTTTAAGGAAACGAGTCTGTCATTCCTTCCCCATTCCGGGACCCAATACGGGTTCCTCGTTTGCACCACAAGGAAAGAGAGAGAGAGAGAGAGAGAGAGAGAGAGAGAGAGAGAGGATGAACTGTCAAGGAGAGACACGAAAATATAGCTCTCTCTCTCTCTCTCTCTCTCTCTCTCTCTCTCTCTCTCTCTCTCTCTCTCTCTCTCTCTCTCTCTCTCTCAGCCCTCTAGCCTCAGTAATTTTATTTTATTTAAGGTTAAAGTTAGCCATGATCGTGCTTCTGGCAACGATATAGGATAGGCCACGACCGGACCATGATTAAAGTTTCATGGGCTGCGGCTCATACAGCATTATACCGAGACCGCCGAAAGATAGATCTACTTTCGGTGGCCTTAATTATACGCTGTAGCGGATGTAAAGAAAACTCGATTGCGTCGAAGTTTTTTTACTTGTTTTTCCTGGTACCGATTTGAACAGGACTTTACTTAACATTCTGAGAGAAACTGTAAAGTTTTGATTTGCAGACTTTGCTCCCCGAGACAGTCAGCTATGGAGCGAGCCTTCTCCCCTTCCCTAATTAATATGTAAGTGGGGCAGATAGCTAATAAATCTGGGTATTTCGAAGTCTCTGGATAATTTAAGATGCCGAAGTTATTTGCTTGCGTGAGGGAGACATGAATATCAAGTGAAATAGAGAGGTTATTATGTAGGTGAATATGATTGAGCGTAGAACACTCTAAGGGGAATTGCTGAATCAGCTGGTTAGACGGAAGACAGCGACAGAAAAATTCTTCTTCTTCTTCTTCTTCTTCTTCTTCTTCTTCTTCTTCTTCTTCTTCTTCTTCTTCTTCTTCATCAAAGACTCCGATGATTCTCCCAAATAGGGAAATGGGTTCCCCATCACCACTCCAACTCGTTCTAAATCTGTCCGGAAAATGTTCCATTATCTTCCGAGCTGTAAATTCCTTTTTTTTTTTTTTTTTCTCCACAAGCTCAGCAACATACCTTTAATTTTTTTTATTCATAAGCTACACCTTTCATTTTTTATTTGATCCATAAGCTCAACAACATACCTTTCATTTTTTTTATCCATAACCTCAACAACATACCTTTCATTTTTTTATCCATAACCTCAACAACATACCTTTCATTTTTTTTATCCATAAGCTCAACAACATACCCTTCATTTTTTTGATCTATAAACTCAGCAACATACATTTCATTTTTTTCTCCATAAGCTCAGCAACATACCTTTAATTTTTTTTATCCATAAGCTCAGCAACATAACTTTAATTTTTTTTCTCCATAAGCTCAACAACATACTGTACATTAATTTTTTTGATCCATAAGCTCGGCAACATACCTTTGATTTTTTTCTCTATAAGGTCAGCAGCATACCTTTAATTTTTTTTATCCATAAGCTCAGCAACATAACTTTAATTTTTTTTTTCTCCATAAGCTCAACAACATACATTAATTTTTTTTTATCCATAAGCTCAGCAATATACCTTTATTTTTTTTTTATCCATAAGCCCAGCAACATACCTTTATTTTTTTTATCCATAAGCTCAGCAACATACCTTTGATTTTTTTCTCCAATTAATTTTTTTTATCCATAAGCTCAGCAACATACCTTTTTTTCTCCATAAGCTCAGTAACATACCTTTTTTTTTTTTATCCATAAGCTCAGTAACATACCTTTTTTTTTGATCCATAAGGTCAGCAACACATCTTTAATTTTTTTCCTTCATAAGCTCAGCAACATACCTTTATTTTTTTTTTATCCATAAGCTCAATAACATATCTTTTTTTTTGATCCATAAGCTCAGCAACACACCTTTAATTTGTTTCTCCATAAGCTCAGCAACATACCTTTATTTTTTTTATCCATAAGCTCAGCAACATACCTTTAATTTTTTTTTTATCCATAAGCTCAGCAACACACCTTTATTTTTATTGATAAACCACGAAAAGCCATTTAGAAAGGATGAGACGAAATGTCGAGACGAGGCGATATCAGTTTTTTTTTTTTTTTGCTAGGTCCTACGAAAGGATACGACTATTTTCTCACTTTCATCCTGTATGTGTGTGTGTGGGTCCTACTGCGAGTCCTTTCGCTCGGCTACGTGCATCAGATAACTTTTTTGGGGGGTTATGAGAGGCAGGGGGAGAAGGGAGAGGGAGTAGAGGGAGGAATTGGGGAGTAGGAGGATGGGAAGAAATGCAGATTAGTAGGTGGTCTTGATTGGAAGAGAACTGAATGGTATGAAAATGTCGCAAAAAAAAAAAAAAGAAAATCGCAGTGTGAATCTTTTTTTTAAATTGAAAGTTAGACAATATCCACTAGTGCTAAAAAAATCGGTTAAATTTTTAATTGAAATCGAATGGAATGAAATTTAACCAAAAATAAAACTAAAATAATTTTGTGACTATCAGATTGAAAGGTAAACAGGTAAGAATATATTTAATGATTTCTTTTATTGATCGAAAATTGAATGGAATAAAAATATTGCCAGAAAGATCTTTATAACATTTCCAGACGAATGAACTGCAACCGTATGCCTTTGTAAATTTTTTCAGTGTGAATTGAATTGAATAAAAATGGGTCGAAAATGAATCAAATAAATGCAGGGAAGTGTTAGCAGAATTTGTCAGTTCAGCCAATGAGAATGTGAAATATATTTAGAAAAACTGTATTTAGATTCTACGAGAGAGTCAAATCTTTGTTTACAGAGCTATTGTTTGGATATTATGTAAATCATGATGAAATAATAATTTTACGAAATAGTATACGTAGTTTTGAACAACATTAATTATTATTATTATTATTATTATTATTATTATTATTATTATTATTATTATTATTATTATTATTATTATTAAGTCCTACTAAATAGAATGGCTGCACAATTTGAATTAATTTCATGCTGAGGCTTCTCAATATGAAACAAGACTTGTTCAAAAGAAGGTCTACTTTTTTATATAATAATAATAATAATAATAATAATAATAATAATAATAATAATAATAATAATAATAATAATTATTATTATTATTATTATTATTATTATTAATTTTAATAAAAATAATAATAATAATAATAATAATAATAATAATAATAATAATAATAATAATTATTATTATTATTATTATTATTATTATTATTATTATTATTATTATTATTATTATTATAACATCCACATGGGACAAGACTCCAAGGCCATTAACACCATAAAACAAACTTCCACAGGCATCAATATTATTTCCACCGATACAAACAGAGAATCAAGAGGAAGAAAAATATTAAATAAAAAATCAAAAGCAAAAAGTTAGAAGCATCATACGCTGAGAGATTACATCCTGTGCTTGACTGCGACCTTCAGACGACTTGGCTCAGCTTCAGAAGATATATTTATATATAATAGGTTCCGGTTCTGGTGTTTTAAGAGCGCGCTCAGCAACCGTAATTGCTCAGTTACAGGAGAAGTTACGAGTCATTTGGACTGGACGCTAGCTGATTTGAAATTCAGGACATAACTTGTATGTTAGTTTTTATGAGGTGATAAGTAATCCGTGTGGCTGAAATAATTTTCTAACGAGTTCGGGATTCAAATGTTATATATAGCTATATATATATATATATATATATATATATATATATATATATATATATATATATATATATATATATATATACATATATATATATATATATATATGTATATATATATATATATATATATATATATATATATATATATATATATATATATATACATAAATACACACACATATACACATATATATATCTATATATATATACATATATATACACATACATACATACACTTATACACTCATATATATATATACACATATATATATATATATGCATGTATACAGAGCACAAATTTTTTTACAAGGAATACTTGAAGGCGTTAAAGCTGAATAGAATAACTTGTCGTAAATATCTTGGACATCGAACGGTTCACGGTCAGGTGATTGCATACCGATGCTTCTTCTTCTTCTTCTTCTTCTTCTTCTTCTTCTTCTTCTTCTTCTTCTTCTTCTTCTTCTTCTTCTTCTTCTTCTTCAATAGAAACACAAGAGGGCTGCAAAGGGAAATAAGCCTGGAAAGAGAGAGAGAGAGAGAGAGAGAGAGAGAGAGAGAGAGAGAGAGAGAGAGAGAGAGAGAGAGAGAGAGAGAATTTGCTCTTGCTTAAACATCTGGAGACAAGGAGATTCCACACTACTGCAATTTAGGCAAACTATTCCACATTTCAGTCTTAGCCAAGATGAAACTCCTAGCGAGCTAGTACTACTGCAACAACAACAACAATAACTACTACTACTACTACTACTACTACTACTACTACTACTACTTCTTCTTCTTCTTCTTCTTCGGTGAACCATAAGGCCATTGTCAATGCTTTCGAGTACTCGATGTTCTAACAAGGCGGAATCTCCGATGCGTAACTTTAATTTTCTGATACAAGCTTTCCCTGTATTGTTAAGCGAAGAGATGAGCAGATACAATTCGTCATTCAGAAAACATGTCATCCTCGCATTTGCCATTGTCCGGTTTCAGCGATTCATTCTCACGTAAAGCAAATATGAAAAGATTTTTTTTTTTGGCGTTTGTTACGTCATTCACGGAAGAGTGCGTTGTCTCAGCATTTTGATAGATGTATATATTCTTAAATTTTTCCTTTAATTTTTTTTGGCTGAATTGACAAGTGCTATTAACAGGTCTGTGTGTTCACTGTAATAATTTGAATTGGATAATGGATAACTGTGAATAACAAAGTATTTACGAAGCTTCGTTATTATTATTATTATTATTATTATTATTATTATTATTATTATTATTATTATTATTATTATTATGCAGAAGATGGAACAAGACCACGGGGGCCACTAACTTGAAATTCAAGCTTCCAATGAATATTATGGTGTCCGTTTGGAAAGAGTTACAGAAATAAGAGAGAAGTTATCATCAAATAAAAAAAAAGATCAATTATCAGATTAATAAATGAAACGATAAAAATCTAAATAACTTACTAAAATACAAGGTGTGAATTGTTTTGATTTTCTAATGCACATACACACACACACACATATATATATATATATACACATATATATATATATATATATATATATATATATATATATATACATATAAATATAAATACAAAATCCACGAAGGAAGAGAAACAATAGAGCACTGCCAGGCCTTTTCGACTTCTTGTCCTTTACTTCGCCAAGTAAAGGACAAGAAGTCAAAGGCCTGGCAGTACTCCATTGTTTCTCTCTCTTCGTGGATTTTGTCTTTATTTATATATTCATCACGTTCCATATTTTCGTGATTCAGTTATATATATATATATATATATATATATATATATATATATATATATATATATATATATATATTATATTCTCGTGGTCAGGTCAGCAACGTCACGTTGTGATTATGGGACGCGGGTTCATCTCCCGCTCCCGGACATCATAACTACTTCAAATCCCTTGCACCTGGATGATGGATTGTAAGCACGAAACTGAAACCGGGCGAGCATACCCCGTAGAGTTTCAGACAATCTGCTCTAAAATCCATCAAGTTGACTCGTTCACTTTCCCAAACGACTTGTTGGAATTCCGTTCCATCGTCCGCTGAATTCTCGACATACGTCAGAGAACTGAACCATAAGACGAGCGGAATGAAACGGCCTTGTTTTAGACGCTGAGAAACGTTCGGTTTAACATTCCGTTTAACATTCCTCGTCGCTATTCCAGTCTCGTGATTGTGACTGTCATAGAGGCAGCGAGATTTATCTTTTCATTCATCGTCTCGTTAATCGTAAATTGTAGCGACTGGATTTTTTGTTGATTGTTTTTCGTCACGATGAGGCTGTTGATTGCTTTAGCAGATGACAATATGATGCTGTATAGAAACCGTTTCTGTTTGACGTAATAAAGTTGTTATTCATTTATCCGTAGAGTTTATAAATGTATATGCATGTTTATATATATATATATATATATATAATTATATATATATATATATATATATATATATATATATATATATATATATATATATATATGTATTATATATATATATATGTGTGTGTGTGTGTGTGTGTGTGTGTGTGTGTGTGTGTAGAGAGAGAGAGAGAGAGAGAGAAAATCTACTGGTCCTTTATTCCCAGATACGTATGTAATTGTAATAACCACAATGCCCTCTTAACTTCTCGAATCCTTCGTACTTTTTGTATACAGTTGTCTAGCCTCAGATCCAAATGAATTGAATACGAGGCAATTCTAGTGTCCGCAGCAGGTGACCTCGTTCTGATACTCTGGATGCGGGTTCGAATCCTACTATGGACATCAGAATTACTGTATATTCTTTCGTTTAGATCCAAGGCTATGTAGTGACGTTCGGGAAATATAAATGATTACAAATTCTTGCAAATATTTTCAGAATAGAAAGGCATTTTACCTGCCTATTTGTGTTTGAAAGTCTGGAAAAGGGTCATTTTTCATAATAATGTGCATTATTAAGATAGATACTAAAATTGAACTACCAAAGATGCGACTCTATCAAGTGATTTTATAGCGTCTTACGTCATATGAAAGGATGCTAATATACGCAAGTAAAAAGTGCGTCGAAGTTTCTTCGGCGCAGTCGAGTTTTCTGTACAGCGTATAATCAAGGCCACCGCAAATAGACCTATCTTCCTGTGGTCTCGGTTTAATGTTGTACGAGCTGCGGCCCATGAAACTTTAACCACGGCCCGGTGGTGGCATGTCCTATATCGTTGCCGGCAGCACGATTATGGTTAGCTTTAACCTTAAATAAAATAAAAACTACTGAGGCTAGAGGGCTGCAATTTGGTATGCTTGATGATTGGAGGGTGGATGATCAACATATCAATTTGCAGCCCTCTAGCCTCAGTAGTTTTTAAGACCTGGGGGCGGACAGACAAAGTGCGGAAGGAAAAAGTGCGGATGGACAGACAAAGCTGGCACAATAGTTTTCTTTTATAGAAAACTAAAAATGAGTGAATTGCCTTAAAATTTGATTAACATTTTTATATTCATTCACTTACCCATCTTGCAAATTACGGAAGACAAGCGGAAAGTAGGTCAGCCATCACCTAAAAAAAAAAATTTCATAAAAAGAAAAAGTAAAAGGTCATTCAAAAACCTGCTTGGGACTGAGGTCGTATCTATGGTGACCTTTTTTTGACCCGACTTTTTTATTTTATCTTTTTTTTTTTTTTTTTTTTTACCTGGCCAGGGTTTTTGTAGCCACGCGGGCAGCCATGGCTGGCCCACTACGGTACGTCTCGATTTAAAATAGCTTCTCTTGCCCGTGTTTAGTTTTCTGTAAAAGAAACCTATTGTGCCGGCTTTGTCTGTCCGTCCGCACTTATAAAAATGATGATGATGATGATGATGATAATATTTTTCAGAGTTGCAAAATTTTTAATAACTTAGGAACCAAATCCCCGAAAAATATATTTTCTCTCTCTCTCTCTCTCTCTCTCTCTCTCTCTCTCTCTCTCTCTCTCTCTCTCTCTCTCTCTCTCTCTCTCTCAGGGTATAAGAAGTATTTCAGTCTTTTTGTCAGGTGAATTTAAGATGGCACAGATCTCTCTCCCTCTCTCTCTCTCTCAGGGTGTAAGAAGTAGTTCTCATTCTCTCTCTCTCTCTCTCTCTCTCTCTCTCTCTCTCTCTCTCTCTCTCTCAAGCCTGCACAAATTCTCCCTCCCTCTCTTTTAGTTCATATTCATTTTATTCAGAAGAGCTCAAATAGATTCAATATCATAGTAAACCTTGACTTAATATTTTTTGTAATATATCTCTCCATTCTTCATTTTTTTTTGAGTCGAACCTTGGACAGAATCCTGATTGAATTGAATTGTTTCGAATACAGAATTTAGGCCAAAGGCCAAGCACTGGGACCAATAAGGTCATTCAACGCTGAAACGGGAATTGACAGTAAAATGTTTGAGAGGTGTAACAGGAGGAAAACCTCGCAACCGCACTATGAATCATTTGTTAGGAGAGGGTTGAGGAAAGTAAGATGGAAGACAGAGAATATGAAAGGAGGTACAGTAAAAGGAACGATTGGTGTTGCAGATAGGTGGCCGAGGACACGCTGCAAAGAACCTTAAGTAATGCCTACAGTGCACCGCATGAGGTGCACTGTCGGCACTATCCCCCCTACGGGGATGAGAATCCTAATTTGAGAGCAACATTTTAATGAGAATATCAGCCGGTGTCTCTAATTGTTTAACAAGACTTTTATTTCTTTATCATTACACCTGTGAAAGGTTGACCAGAAAAGAATGTGTGTCTGTATACTAACAGAGAGAGAGAGAGAGAGAGAGAGAGAGAGAGAATAATTAAGTCAATAGATGGCTTAGAGGGCTATAGTTATGATTATTGAATTTCGGGAACTTTTGCCCTAATGCTACGAGAGAGAGAGAGAGAGAGAGAGAGAGAGAGAGAGAGAGAGAGAGAGAGAGAGAGAGAGAGAGAGAAGAGTGGGCCATGGTTATGATTAATGAGCGTGGCGGAATCATTAATCCCGCGAGAGAGAGAGAGAGAGAGAGAGAGAGAGAGAGAGAGAGAGAGAGAGAGAGAGAGAGAGAGAGAGAAAAAAATAATTCATATGGTTGTCAAACATAAAAAGAAATATATATTTCCATTGTAATTAACAAAGTAAAATCTTGTATATAGTAACACATTCTGTTCATATTATTCTATTGACGTACCGGTATTTTTAAATATCCCAGTCAGCGTTTAACAAGAGTACTTCCGAGAGAGAGAGAGAGAGAGAGAGAGAGAGAGAGAGAGAGAGAATAATTAAGTCAATAGATGGCTTAGAGGGCTATAGTTATGATTATTGAATTTCGGGAACTTTTGCCCTAATGCTACGAGAGAGAGAGAGAGAGAGAGAGAGAGAGAGAGAGAGAGAGAGAGAGAGGTGGGGTGCTCCAGGAAACTAGTTTTGTTTACATTCTCCTCAGAGCTAGCGATCGAGCCAAAAAACTTTCAAGTGGTCTATTTTGACGCCAAATTTTTCTTTTTTTTTTCTTGGGCACGGCACCTTACGGCTTCTTTTTTCCTGTTTACTGACGGATGTAGCGGTCACAAAAAGAAATTTTGGTGTAACCCTGATCTAGTTGTTTTATGTAACCTTAATTCAACTGTTTTGTGAAAAGAACGCTGTTCTCTCCTCGTTACAGAGGGGTCAACGGTGCAGGCAATACTAGGCCTATACGCATCTGCAGAAGCAGAAAAAGTGAAATGTCTACCCAAACATTTACGCGGGTTACTAAAACATTTTCCTTTACAATGACAAGTCTATATTTCTCGGCACATATAGCTAGTTTAAAGAAAAGACTGAAATGTTTCGTAAGAGAAAGGTAAGAAGTCTTCACTGAGAGGCTTCACAGAAAGGAAAAGGCCATCGTTTTTTTAGCATTCTCGTCATAGTTATTTACTACGTTAACCTTAGCCCCTGCCTTCTCCCTTGCTCATAAAAATGATAAGAACGATCCATAAAAAGTTGGCATTTATTTTTCGTCACCTACGAGTACATCGTCTTTCGATAAGTTAGAGGTAGCTTTTGCCTAGACTCATTGGTTACTTTCTAGGACGAATGGGCGCTCTGTTCTTGGGAGTCGTGCTGGCTAGTTGATGCCAATGTGAATTGTACTATGAGAGTGTATGTTCAATAATAAATAATAATAATAATAATAATAATAATAATAATAATAATCTGCAACGTTAGGAAGGGAAACGGTTGTGTGACGTTTTTGGAGGAGTAGAAACTGGACGAACGTAGACCTAGTTGACCTGCATTGTTCGCGAGCATTTTTGTTGTTTTTACACGTTCAGCATTGACTAGTATCTTGGCAACAAGAGCTATGATCTGCTGACACTTTCTCTCCCTCCCTACATCTCTCTCTCTCACGTATACACACTCGAGTCTCTCTCTCTCTCTCTCGAGGAGAGCAAGAGAGCGCGCGCAATTTGCCTTAGTTGCATATCAGCATATTCAGTGCTCTCCACTCTGCCTCCGTCCACACCCGCACTCCAATAATGCTTCCTGCCAGGGAAAAGTGATTGTCTAGCCATCTGGGCGCCTGATGCCGAAAGGTTACTCTCTCTCTCTCTCTCTCTCTCTCTCTCTCTCTCTCTCTCTCTCTCTCTCTCTCTCTCTCTCTGTTGTGGCCCATGGACAGTAGTTTTATGGGCAGTTCCACGGAGATTTACGGTTCCGAGGCTGAAAAACCAAGAGACGTTTCGCAAAATACCTTCGTTTTCTCTGAAGTTTTTGAAAGTCATCGTAGATGAAGAACGAGGAGGAGGAGGAGGAGGAGGAGGAGGAGGAGGAGGAGGAGGAGGAGGAGTAGAAGAAGAAGAAGAAGAAGATGGAGAAGAAGAAGAAATTATCTAAATGTTGAAACCCACGAGACAAAATGACCACAAATTTTGTTTATTTGATCATCAGCCTTTAACCTTTCTGGCAAAGAAAACAAAACGTAACAAGTATTAATGTAATGCGACCTTGATTTTGATAATTTATATACAGTATTTACTCAGGATAGATACGGTATCTTAGATATAAGTGACCAAAAACACCTGATACTGCAAGAAAATTCGTAAAAGTTCTAGTTTCTAAAATGATCATTTAGCAGTAACATTACTCTGCAATTGTATGTTGACTGCAATGTAATGCAATTGGAACCTCCAAAGTTCAAAGAGAAGACGCAACGCATTGGTACCCTAAAGCAATTCTCTTTCTATCTTAATGATTTAATGCATTTTTATCTGTTTATTTATTAATTTGTCAAATGAATTTATCTTTTCCAATAACTGATCTCTTCTTTCTGTATTGTTTCTTACAAATGAACACAGTATTCTTTGGAGGCTTGAATTTCAAGTTAATGGCCCCTGTGGGATTGTTCCATATGAATTGGGTTCATCATCTGATTAATAATAATAATAATAATAATAATAATAATAATAATAATAATAATAATAATAATAATAAAATAATATAAAACGCAAAATAAATAAATGAACTAAGAGAAACAAAATAAGGGAAAGCTGAGTTATATCAAAAAGGTTTCACCAACAAAAGAACCCATGATATTTCGCCAGATTAAAGTGAAACACAAATAAAAAAATAACTGATAAACTCCAAACAAAAAATGGCCACTTCACTAAGACCTCATCACACAAGACATTGCACATTGCAGAGTTGTTATCTCCGGAATGCAAGTGATTTAGGAGGGGGACAATTTTGCAGTTTTGACAGTAAGCTGTAAATGCATTCTCTTGCACTGAGCCTGGGAGATCAGTCTGCTCTGATATGCTGGGTTGGGTTTACTCTGACTCAGCAACCAGTCTTGGCCATTACCGCGCTGTCAGTTCAGTTGAAGGAGATATATGTGTTTGCAGACAAAAATGTGTGAAATATATATATATATATATATATATATATATATATATATATATATATATATATATATATATATATATATATATATATATATATATATATATATATGTTATACCTCATCCTCGTGTCAATAGCCTAATTATTGATAAAAATATAAATTGTTTTCTCAACTATCCCGTTTGTTTTTTGTTACCAAAACAAAAATTCTTTTCAATTCGCTTCAATGTATTTTTTCTTTTGTCTCAGCATGTTTACAGGATGTAGATTAGTCTAAAATCTTAAATTATTATTATTATTATTATTATTATTATTATTATTATTATTATTATTATTGATTGCATATATAGTCTTATGAATTAAAAGGCTTAGTAGGCTTCCACACACACACACACACACACACACACACAGAGAGAGAGAGAGAGAGAGAGAGAGAGAGAGAGAGAGAGAGAGAGAGAGAGAGAGAGAGAGAGTTTAGCACAATGCCTCTTGAATGTTTCATTGCTTATCATAAAGTCTAAGAATATGACATTCATCTGTCGACCTATTAAACTGGTGTTACACAGACTAAGGTCATAAATAAGTCAGTTACTCGGAAAGACGGACAAACTGACGAAGAGAGAGAGAGAGAGAGAGAGAGAGAGAGAGAGAGAGAGAGAGAGAGAGAGAGAGAGAGAGAGAGAGAGAGAGAGAAACTCTAGATAATATTAACACACCACTGAAGCTTATGTGCTAAAGTATTCCATTTTCTTAGCAGAACAAAAGATCATGGAAGTAAGGATTACAGAGAGAGAGAGAGAGAGAGAGAGAGAGAGAGAGAGAGAGAGAGAGAGAGAGAGAGAGAGAGAGAGAGGAATCCAAAAAGAAAAGGTCACTCAACGATAAACTGATTTTTTAAATAGGTTTTTTACTGAACCATCCCTGTTCTGTGTAGATCGACCGCGATTTGTTTAGACACAGATCCCCATGTTAAAAAGTCAGCCTATTAGAGCACGTAGACGCATGCCAATCTCCATTCTCTCTCTCTCTCTCTCTCTCTCTCTCTCTCTCTCTCTCTCTCTCTCTCTCTCTCTCGCTTTTCTTGTCTCTGAACGTCTCTAGCTTACTCTCTTTCTGACCGTCAAGAGTAGTACTAAACCTGTTTTGTATGACTTCGTATTACCCGAGCTACGACCACTAAAGAATTTCATTTCTTCCTTCTGGACGCTGTTTGAAAGTCACGAGACGCGAACTAAATCTCAAAAAGGTCAAAACGGAACGAGCCATGATTAAGCATCTGCAAAAGAAGTTTGTGGCCCACCAGGAGGTTCCTGAAGATTCACTTTCATTTTCCACCGCGAATAGTTGGCTGCTGAATTCAAGTTGAGTCACGACAACAGAAGCTGATGCTATAGGTCTATTGGTTTCCAAGGATGAAAGACACTCGACTGTTCAGGTGATTAGAAACTGATGATAACAGATCAATACCGAACTTTGGAACCTGAAAGAACCACAAATTGGAGAACAAATATATTCAAAACCACATACAGTTTCGAAGCACCGTGTGGAGACACCAACACTCAGTTTTACCGATACACAGCCATCCTTACCTGTTCAGTGTACGCTAATATATAAATAATAATATTTCGTGCCTGAGTAAGCTGTCTCAAAGCCTGATAAGCGTGAAAACTTCCAGGACAATTCTCACTCGTTCCCAGGTTGATTTAGACAATTTTAACAACAGATTGGTAATCTAGGATGTTACATAGACTCATCACTTTGGGCCTGAATGAGAGTCGAACTAGTGACGTCTTCCTGCGAAGTGATGGCCCCTATATTTCGAGGGTTCTGGGAGTGTAATCATGGTAGAATACTTAGGAAAAGGGCCAGTCCGTTCATGAGGAGTAAGACCCACCTGAATTACCATAGTTGAAAAGAAAGCAATCAAGATAAAATGCCCACGAAAGCTGCGAATGAGCTTGTTTTTTTCTCTAGGCCAATAGGACTAGGGCTCAAGGTTACAGTGGCTGAAGTACTCATCTACATCACGACTCTTACCTGTCTTTGCATCACCTGATTTCTACCAGTTTCATAAACTCAAATCTCACCTGTGTTTTTGAAAGCAATAATGAATGCATTCTTGCTTGTGTTAGCAACCGGGTAACAATGTATGACCATCTGCTAATCAAGTGCTTTTAAAGCGAGGTTGTTGATCTGTGACTCTCTCTCTCTCTCTCTCTCTCTCTCTTTACATAATGGGCTTCAGCACTGATTATTGCAGTTTTGTTTTTTATAAACCACTCCTTATTATGATAATTTTCTTATTGATAATGATATGGCGTTTATTCTAATTGTAGTCATAACATCAGCAGCAGTAAAATTATTGACTATCACTGTGATGACTTGATAAGAATAATGATGGGAGAATACCTCATTCCTTAAAGAAGAAAAAAAAAGAGATAATCCAGGAATATGAGATAGATCACAAAATGATTGACCTAAGGCCTGATAAAGGAATGAAGTGATCATAAATTCATCTTTAGGAGAAAGTCAATAAGATTTCTGAAACGTGGAATTGAGAGAGAGAGAGAGAGAGAGAGAGAGAGAGAGAGAGAGAGAGAGAGAGAGAGAGAGAGAGAGAGAGATTAAAACTCATGACACGCCCATGATCCAACCAGGAAAAAAATGAGAGAGAAGAAATGTAGCCAATACTTTCACTCTTTAAGTTTTATCATTACCTCATATTCCTATGAATAATCAGATCACCCACAATCTCCAGAGTGACTTTTTGGGTCTTCTTGTGACTCATTGCCTCTTGCACAAGTCTCTGAGTTTTTTTGGTGAATACTTTAGTTCCACATACGTATATCTCTTTTACTCTTTAGTTGTATTCTGTCCACAAGAAAATCTTATTTAGGTGAGTTTTACCTTTTCAGTTTTCTGTAATAGAAAACTACTGAGATGGCTATTTGTCTGTCAGTCAGCGCTTTTTCTGTCTGCCCTTAGATTTTAAAAACTACTGGGGCTAGAGGGCTGCAAATTGGTATGTTGATCATCCACCCTCCAATCATCAAACATACCAAATTGCAGCTCTCTAGCCTCAGCAGTTTTTATTTTATTTAAGGTTAAAGTTAGCCGTAATCGTACGTCTGGCATCGCTATAGGTACCAACAACACAGGCCACCACCGAACCGTGGCTGAGTTTCATGCGCCGCGGCTAAGAGTTACATGAGCCGTGGCTGAGTTTCATGGGCAGCGGCGAAGGGTTTCATGGGCCGTGGCTAAGAGTTTCATGGGCTGTGGCTGAAAGTTTCATGCAGCATTATACGCTGTACAGAAAACTCGATGGCGCCGAAGGAACTTCAGCGCATTTTGTTACTTGTTTCAACGTGACAGCACTTTTGAATGACTAAAATAACTGCTATAACACTTATTTGAGTGTTATAGCACTTTAAATATCTTGTTTAATTATAAATGCACTTTGTTTTAACCTCTTGACATGTTTAACTGTAGCCTCTAACGACACTTTAAATAACTGTTTAGTCGCAACTTAACGTAAACCCCAGACAAATTACGCAAACAAGGAAGGAGGAAATGAAGGAAATGATGACAAGGAAGTGAGAGAAAGATGGAAAAAAAGAAAGAGAGAGAGAGAGAAAAAAAACTAGAGCGAGCAAGAGTAGGCGGAGCAGGATAATATGGAGCACTCGCGCTCATAAAAACCGGAGCACTTTTGGATGATGCAAAACCTCACCCTGAAGTGCTCCGCGCTCTAACACCGGCCCCCTCCCCCACCACCAACGTCTCTCTTCCCACCCCCACCCCCGCACCCCACACCGACAGCTTCTCGTGGGTAATGCAACTTCCACAGATTTTCTTTTTATTTATATTCTTTTAAACCCGTTTGGATACGTTTACTATCTACCCACTAGTTTGTCTGTGGTCAGAGCTACTACACATTCTCTCTCTCTCTCTCTCTCTCTCTCTCTCTCTCTCTCTCTCTCTCTCTCTCTCTCTATCGATTTGGTACTGGAACTATTTCAATATATGTACAGTATATCTTTTTCATTTCACTGAACAGATTGATATAAGCTGATTATATTTTTATTCCTTTCCAATGTTTTTATATATCTAAATATTAAGCCACATTTGATGTTAAAGGTTGAATGGGTTGAATGGATGTCACTGTCACCCAGTTATCAACCTTACAAGGCACATGTTCGAATCCTTGGCAGGGTAGATGTGTCTATCATATGTAGTTAGTCTGGGCTGTGAATTAAGTCCCAGGTATAATTTATCGAAAATAATTAGTTATTTGTGGCACAATATATATATATATATATATATATATATATATATATATATATATATATATATTTAATGCTATTTGGGCATATTTTCTCTCTTTTATGAAATTTCTGTTGAAGTCTATGGCCTTTTTGCAGAAACTACAGACTGATTCAAAGTTTAAATAAAATGGCAGTCTCTGGAAATAATTCCATTGGCTTCAGTAGAAATATATATATATATATATATATATATATATATATATATATATATATATATATATATATATATATATGTGTGTGTGTGTGTGTGTGTGTGTGTGTGTGTGTGTGTAAATGTGGATGTGTGTGTATGTTGGTTATTCCTGGATAAGTTATTCTGTTTTTTTTACTAAAGGAAGCGTCTTTTCTAGGGAGGAACATTGCTAATGAGAGAGCCAATTTCAGCAATTCTTCATCCCTCATCAATATAAATCGATGCTCTTTTTCAATCCATCTTTTCGTATTCAGTCATGTAATTATATTTCGCTTTGGCAAATACTTTAGCTTCGGAGATATGGAACTTTTTTTTTCTCAGAAAACTTTTGCACGATACGGCTTAGGCCTAAGGCAAGGCATTGTTACGAAGTAAATAATGTATTTCAGTGGGGTAGTGTCGTCAGTGCACCTCACGTGGTGCACTGTAGGCATTACTTAAGGTTCTTTGCAGTGTCCCTGCGGCCTTGGTTTGGTTGGTATTGTAGGCCTACCAGGTGATATGAGAGAGAGAGAGAGAGAGAGAGAGAGAGAGAGAGAGAGAGAGGGAGTTGAATTTCTTGTCCAAAATTCTTTTTCATTGTATTTTTTGCCCTCAAAAGCCCTTTTCATTGTATTTTTATCCTCAAAAGCCCTTTTCATTGTATTGTCCTCAAAACCCAGTTGTCCTCAAAAGCATTTTTCATTGTATTTTTTGTCCTCAAAAATATTTTCATTGTATTTGTTGTCCTCAAAAGCCTTTCTCATTGTATTTTTTGTCCTCTAAAACCTTTTTCATCGTATTTTTTCCTCAAAAGCCCTTGTCATTGTATTTTTCTCAAAGGCCTTTTTCATTGTAATTTTTGTCCTCAAAGGCCTTTTCATTGTATTTTTGTCCTCAAAAGCCTTTTCATTGTATTTTTTCTCAAAAGCCTTTTTCATTGTATTTTATGTCCTGAAAAGCCTTTTTCATTGTATTTTTGATGTCAAAAGCCTTTTTCATTGTATTTTTTCCTCAAAAACTTTTATCATTGTATTTTTTCTCAAAGGCCTTTTTCATTGTATTTTTTCCTCAAAAACTTTTATCGTTGTATTTTTTCTCAAAGGACTTTTTCATTGTAATTTTTGTTCTCAAAAGCCTGTTTCATTGTATTTTTTTTTGTTCTCAAAAGCCGTTTTCACAGTATCTTTTGTTCTCAAGCGCCTTTTTCATTGTATTTTTGTCCTCTAAAGCCTTTTTCCTTGTATTTTTTCCTAAAAAGCCTCTAAAACCTTCTTTACTCTCAGTTCCCCCTTCAGCGCTGAATGACCTCACAGGTCCCAGCGCTGGGTCTTTGGCATGACTTTTATACTCCATTCCAATTCATTCGTTCAGTATACGCCTGCTGCCGTGATCCGGTATTTTAGGCAAAAATAGTTGCTTGGGGTTAGTACTAAGGTAGAATATTTCAGGATGGTGGAAGAATCACGCCTTCAGGGATGTCGGTTAGCTTTAAAGAAAATTGTCAATAAACAGAGTAGAATTTCCCTACCTGTTATTTAACATCTGTTACTGAATGAAAATGCTAATAAATTAAACAGTAATGAGAATTCAGAGATTAAAGAAACACGACAGAGAGGATTTAAAAAAATACTGTTCCAGGTAAAAGAAATGTCAGGTTGCTTATCATAGCAAATACATGACATTGAGGTGTCCACATCTGTGTTATTTTTAGCTTAATTCTGAGAACCAGGAAATCTAGAATATTCAGCTTTAAGCCAGGCTACTCTTTAGTTTAGACATTTCCTTTTTGTTTTGAATGACGTTTGCGAAAACTTTAAATTATTATTATTATTATTATTATTATTATTATTATTATTATTATTATTATTATTATTATTATTATTATTATTATTATTATTATTCAGGAGATGAACCCTCTTCATCCGGAACAAGCCCACCACAGCGGCCATTGACATGAAATTCAAGCTTTAAAGAATATGGTGTTCATTAGAGAGAAGTAACAGAAAGTAGTAGAAAATACAGAAAGAAGAGGTCAGTTATTAGAAAAGAAAAAAGATAAATTAGTAAATAACAAAAGAAAGTTGAAGTAAATGATCAAAATACAAGGAGAATTGCTTTAGGGTAGCAACGCATTGCATCTTCCTTGATCTCTTGAGGCTCCAATTGCACGACATCCTCAGGGAGACTGTTCCACAGTCCAACGGTGTGAGGAATAAAGCACCTCTGAATTGAATTGAACTGAATATAGTATTTAGGCCAAAAGGCCAAGCACTGGGACCTATGAGGTCATTCAGCGCTGAAACGGAAACTGACAGTCAAAGGTTTGAAATTTGTAACAGGAGGAAAACCTCAAAGCAGTTGCACTATAAATCAGTTGTTAGGAGAGGGTGGAAAGCAAGGTGGAAGAAAGGGAACATGGAAGGAGGGACAGTAAAAGGAACGAAAGGGGTTGCAGCGAGGGGCCGCAGGCACGCCGCAAAGAACCTTAAGTAATGCCTACACAGGTGCACTGACTACTCTACCGCCCTACGGGGTAAAGGACGTCTGGAGCTGAGAAGTTCGATAGCTGGGCACATTTACTGCAGAGTGGTGCTGCTGTTCGGTAAATCTGGTTACTCTCGGAAGGATAAATGGTTCAGGTGACTAAATTTAGAGTTGTCTGATCTCAAAAAGGCACAAGAACTTGCCTCATATTCGACCAAATACCATAATTTTGTGTTAGCTGGAAATTTAGGCACACGTGCAATTGCTGCGCTTCTTTGTCTACTCGTGTGAAAGATTTACAAACATGAGTTTATTTTCTGCTCTTATAAAAAAAAAAAAGCGTTTGAATCAAGTTTTTAATCCACTCAAATGAAAAAAGATATAGACGCTGCGCTCTCTCCATTTACGGTAAAAACATTCGTAAGAAAATATAGTTATTCTTTGCCTGTTCGTACAAATATATTTATATAAAGTCCTAGTTTTTTTTTCCTAGCATGCAGGTCGACAACTGTAGAATTTTTTGTATAAATAACTTTGAAACAGATCAACCTTTAAACCGTACTTAATTTTCAAACTGAGGTTTTCAAACAGGTTTTAGAAAGTTCCTAGGGCTAACATGATATCTATTAAAAAACGAAAAGCCGGCAAGTGCTGTTCTTTAGGCGCTTGTAAGGCTATCTGCACTTCCCTTAAAACCAAAACACAGAAGCGACGCGCGAGTACCATATTCGCGAATATTTAGCCGCAGATGTATCGTTTAATATCGAATTCCCTTCACCTAGAATTTCGCTGAAAGGGAAATTGAGAGTAAGAGGGTTTAAAAGGTGTGACAGGAGGAAAATTTTGCAGTTGCACTATGAAACACCTTTCAGGAGAGGGTGGAAAGTAAGAATGAAGAGAAAAAACGTGAACGGAGGCAGAGTAAAAGGAGTGAAAGAGGCTGCAGCTAGGGACCGAAGGGACGCTGCAAAGAGCCTTAAGTAATGCTTACAGTGCACTGCGTGAGGTGCACTGAAGGCACTAACCCCTACGGAGCCTTATACCCTGGGAATAATTGACATCCAAAGGGTTATTATAATTGATAATTGCTTCTGCAGAGAGCCGTGCAATACGTATATTTACCACTCTGACATATATTTTCTAAAGAATTTAGTTTATGGGAAGGCTAACCTAGCGTCCTTGTCTTGACCAGACCGGAAGAAAGAATAAATTGCTACCGATGCACGCAACATGCGCACACCAACATCCTCTTCATCTCTTTCAGCTTAGCAACTTTCGTTAAGTCGTTCCCGACACTTGAAAGTGACCAAACCGAACGAGAAGTGCTGATAACTGATCCACTTTCGAAAGAGATTTAAAAAAAAAATCACAGACATTCACACACAGGTGTCAAACAAGCGCCAGCGCTCCTGTTGCATAATGGTTTCCTAGGCTAACACTTCCCTAAGCGACATCTAAACTCCGATGAAAAGGAGATGTAAGATATAAGAACATCTTGCGCAAGAAACGACATTTTGTAGATACGGGTCCACCCCAGCTACGATTCCTTCTCGTACCGCCGCCTGAGACGTCGACATTCGAAGGATTTCCGCCCTTAGTGACGGGATGAGACTAGAGAACCAAGAGTCTAGCAAACCCAGCCGAGTCGACTTTTACTAGAGTCATAAGGTCGATATTCTCGGCGTTATGAAGTCGAGAATGAGACTTACGTGTCTCTGGAAAGTTCGTTACAAGTTGTAGAGCTGGGATAGTCGATTTGACTGTTCGGATAAAGTATTATGGTAGCGTTTTTTCTTCCGCCGTAGATTAACTGGAGTGTGAAATCCTTTAGGTTGTAAACGCTCTCTGGATCACTTTTCTTTGTGATGAGGGAGGGGAGAGCGGAGAGGGGTGAGAGGGTGGATGGAGAATGGAGAAGAATGATCCATTCGTTTGATTTATGCGTTCCTAGACGAAGTGATTAGTCAAGCCATGGCAGTTATGGTTTATGTAATGCGTTTTTTGCTTTTGGAATTTAGACTGCTTATATACGCGTTCATAAAAGCTTCTCTCTCTCTCTCTCTCTCTCTCTCTCTCTCTCTCTCTCTTTTCTCTCTCTTTGCTTGGTAAATTGTCAAACTGAAATGTTTGCTGTGCCCAGTTTATTAAATGCCTCGGAATACCTCCCCATAGGTCTATGAAACTGTCAGTTACACAATAATATATATATATATATATATATATATATATATATATATATATATATATATAATCTCTTTCCATATATACCTTGTAAGTCAGTCTTCGTCCCTTATAGCACGTTAGATATTGACCTAAAAAAAAAAAAAAAAACACTGAGAAAATCTGCACTTGTCACAGCCTGCTGTGACCTTTAAATAACACGAAAGCTATCGCTGCGTAGTTTTAAAATGGATTACGCTTTATCTTGCACGTACAAATTTATTTTAACAATTAAGAGAAGATATCTACACCTGTGTTCCATTTGCCTGCGTGATAATATTGAATGTATGTATATATTATGTATGCATATGTGTATATGTTTCAAAGAAATACATTTGTGACTCGCTGGTATGCTAATCAGCAGCCTGCCCAGGAACACCTGAGGTACAGAAGTACTTAGGGTCCTACTGCTTTAATGACTTGTGTGGGTCAGTTGGTAGCGCCCTGAGCCGTTCATTTGAGGGGCCGGGTTTCAATCCTGATTTAAGTCAGAATTCTATTGTATGTATGTGTGTTTATAACAGCAATAAAAATATCTCAGTTTACAATTTTACGTTGAATTATTGTGGCAACAAATAAAAGTGAACTATAGAGCAAGATATTCTCTCTCTCTCTCTCTCTCTCTCTCTCTGCCGAACTCGACTAGAAGAGGAAGGATTTAATAAAAATATTCCTTGTTATTTATCAAGATCTTTATTTGTTTGACGAAACAGGAGCTGATTTCTTTGGCTGCTTTACGTGTCAGCAAATGCGAAGAATTAGCAATTACCACCCTCATCCTTGTATTACGTTTGTATATCAATTTTCCTGCAAGAATAAAGTTTTGGAAATATGGAATACCGGACTCGAGTTTCCAGAATTCAAGAAGCAGGACAGGAAGGAGAAGAGGAGGAAGAAGAAAGAGGGAAATGCCATAGACACAGAGGAGGTTCATCTCAGAAATTGGTAGGGATTTTTGCTGGATTAGAAATTGCCCAGAGTACACTGTAGGGAAAGAAACTCTTAAGGATTACCTCAGGAGAAATGATCCAGATTACTGGAAAGGATGTAACTCCCAGGGCTCTGTATAAGATGAAGAAATTCCTCAGAGATAACTAAAGGTAAAGAAATTCCACAGAGATAATTGAAGGTGAAGAAACTTTCTGAGATTATTGAAGGAGAGACTTCTATGTTACAAGGAAAGCTTTCCAAAGATGATCAGACACTAGAATTCCAGAAAATACTAGGATTACAGCAAATACTAGGATTCCAGCAAGTACTGGAACTCCAGCAGACACTAGAATTGGCTCCGATCCAGTAATTGGTGCTGTCGAAGTCTGCTCGAAAGGAAGGAGACATACCAGTAAAAACATGTCGTCAACACATGTCGGTAACTTATCGCCCACATGTCACGAACAAGTTGAAAACGAGTTGGCGACTTATTGGTAATCCCAACCAGTGTTTCATATGGCTATCCAGAAATGGCCAGAGATTCGTTCTCCACGTAAGGTTTGTGACATGTTTATTCCGACCTGTTTGTGATATGTATACGATAAGCTAATGACGTACCTCACTGCATATCACCAACATGTTGAAAACAAGTCAACGACTGTATACGGAGAACGAATCTTTGGCCAATGCTGGGCAGTATCTAAATAACACTCCTTCCTATATAAATTACTCAAAAGAAGTAAAAGCATTGTCGCATTAAAGTTATTCACTTTGAACTGATCAGTGTTATCAAGAAAGACTTTAGCTTTTGTTTTAAGGCTATGTTAAAAAACTGAATATTCTAAAGCTGTGTCAAACGAACTATTTTTAAAGATATGCTGAACGAGAGAATGTTTTTTAGACGTTTGGAAGCTGTCAAACGTGCTAACTACTTTAAAGCAATGCAAACAAACTATCTCTTTTAAAGCTGTGTCAAACGAGCTAAGTGCATCAAAGCTGTGTCAAAAAGGCAAGCTGTGTCAAACGAGCTAAATGTATTAAAACTGTGTCAAATAGTCTAAATGTCACAAACTTGTGTCAAACAAGCTAAATGTCTTAAAGCTGTGTCAAATAGTCTAAATGTTATAAAGTTGTGTCAAACGAGCTAAATGTATTAAAGCTGTGTCAAATAGGCTAAATGTATTAGAACTGTGTCAAACTTCTAATTATTCTAAAGCCGTGCAAATTAATTATCTGTTTTAAAGCCGTGCCAAAGGAACTATTTCCAAGCCTTGCAAATTAGCTATTGTTTTAAAGCTGTGTCAAAGGAAGTAACTATTTTAAAGCTATGCAGATTTACTGTTGTTTTAAAGCTGTGTCATATTTGTGTCCAGTGAGCTAAGGAGGGACAGCTTTGAGCCACTGAAAAGCAGTCACTGAACGAACTCACGATATCTTTCGATGTACGCGATGGTATCGGCCAGAAGGTTGGCCGAGTCGATCTTCACGAGTTCTCCTCCGGCTCCAAGGATCCTGCAGAAGAGCCTCATGTTGTACCAGGTGTCAGACTCAGGAGGATCCACGAAAAGGCACTTGCCTCCGATGTCCTCGTACGGGAGTTCACAAATTGAGGAGGAAAATACCAAAAAAGACCATTTCAAAGTCTGTGCTTAGGACACTACTGCCGTAAGATAGTTTCTATTATTTTGGGCAGGTTCTGCCGTAAGATAATGTCCAATACTTCTTACAAAACGAGGGCACTACCGTTTGTTCACCTATAGCTTCTGCCGGACATACGAGCAGACATGTTGCTGCTGCTATTGCTGCTGCAAGGGCTGCAAGAAAGAAGAAGGAAAAATGTCAGCATATTGCTCTGACTTGATTCATTCACTGAGTAACCTGGCATCGCAATTTCAGAGGTGGTTACTCTGCATATACTGTAGTTCTTAATCTTCCCTCTAAGGTCTGCAAAATGTACTTGGACTTGTAAGTAGAGATAGTTACTTTGCATATAGTTCTTTAAGTACTGCACTTGT
The DNA here is from genome assembly GCF_040412425.1 of Macrobrachium rosenbergii. Classification (NCBI taxonomy): domain Eukaryota; kingdom Metazoa; phylum Arthropoda; class Malacostraca; order Decapoda; family Palaemonidae; genus Macrobrachium; species Macrobrachium rosenbergii. The sequence goes on from NC_089795.1 coordinate 86,416,861, forward strand.
AAGTAATTGCTTGTTTTTTTTTTTTTAAGCAACGAACACCTTACCTGTTGCAAAGGACCACTTAGCCATCGTTGACGTATCGGAGTGGCTGGGAGCCCTGCCGAAATCTGAGACCAGTCTATGGGAACCCTCCTTATTTATATCACAAGATTCGTGAGTCTTTCCCATACACTCTGAAGTGGGTCTTAGAATCTGCCATGTATTTTTAGAAAGGAGAATTACGCAGTATGTTTTCCTTGATTTATAGTGATACGTCTGTTTTGCTACTTTCTATAGAAGGGTGAAACCGCGCCAGGTTCACTTTACTATGATACAAGCAACAAAGCTGGTACTTTATATATATTGCTTCTTCTTCTTCTTCTTCTTCTTCTCTTCTTCTTCTTCTTCTTCTTCTTCTTCTTCTTCTTCTTCTTCTTCTTCTTCTTCTCAGCCTAATCCCTAGTCGGGGTCGCTGTTTTCAATGAGCCTCCTCCAGCTGTGTCTATCTTGAACGGCACTTTTCACAACTAGTTTTGGCTGATGTTTTACTCCGACCCTCCAGTTTATCCAAGCTTGGAACCGGCGCTGAGTTGAGCTGGTTTGGCACCCTGCAGGTGGCTAGGATTAAAGCTAACCCTATCTGAAATTGATAGTGAGGCACTGGATAACCCTACACGCGTTTTGTGTGAGCTGTCATTGGTCAATGGTGTTGTTAGCAGAGCAAGGCTCTCGATTTTATCTGAGCCGCGGCCCATGAAGCTTTCAGCCACGGTCCGGTGGTGGCCTGTCCTATAGCGTTGTCAGACGCACGATTATGACTAAATTTAACATTAAATAAAATAAAAACTACTGAGACTACAGGGCTGCAATTTGGCATGTTTGATGATTGGAGGGAGGATGATCAACATACCAATTTGCAGCCCTTTAGCCTCAGTAGTTTTTAAGATCTGATGTTGGACAGAAAAAAATGTGGACGGACAGACAAATGCAGATTTGGGACAGATTCTACTACATATAACCTCTTCATGAATGTTGAATTTAAGTTATTCTACCTCCTTTTAGCAAATCTTTCGCCTATATATTATTCGTTTGTTCTGTTCAGGTTACACTATGCTTTTCTTAAGCATAGTGCGGATTTTAAGTGGTGTTAGTAAAACCAAGCAGAGGACGTGTGTTATATTTTTTATATCATGTACTTAATTTTCTTTTTGTTAAGTGCTTGATAGCCTGGTGGTCGAAGTCGCTGTCTGCCGTTGATCCTAAACCTGGCAACGGTTCGAGTCCTGTCGGGGACGAGGACTCATCAATTATAATTCTCCTTAGGTGTAAGATATTATATATTAAACAATATTTGCGGTTTAACATATGTGAATATAACGAAAGTCACGAGTGTGTAAGTGACAAACACACACAGTATATATATATATATATATATATATATATATATATATATATATATATATATATATATATATATATATATATATATATATATATATATATATATATATATATATATAATACAATAGTGTTTTCATTGGTCTAACTAGAACATTACATCACGGGCACACCTTTCCAATTCCTTCGAGTACACCTTTCTTTTATCAATTACTGGCTCTGATTTGGGCCATTGAAGGTCTGTCTAACACAATCACTGCGAATTCCCTGTAGCCTTTAGCATGGGAAGGGAGATAAGAGACTTCTAAGGCGTTTCCTCCTTAGAAAAACTTGGGTTGACAAAATCTTGGACCTTTGGTTGTTGGTTGAGACGCTGAAGTTCTTAGTTAAGGGGGACAGAGTATGTCTGCAGAATAGTCCTGGTCTGTGGAGGCCAAAAGTATGACCACAAAACAGGAGTAGTTCTGGTCTGTGGAGGCCAAAAGTTTGACCGCAAAAGAGGAGTAATTCTGGTCTGTGGAGGCCAAAAGTATGACCACAGAAGAGGAGTAATCCTGGTCTGGGGAGGCCAAAAGTATGACCGCAGAACAGGAATAGTTCTGGTCTGTGGAGGCTGAAAAGAACAGTATGACTGGTCTGTGGAGACCAGAACAGGAATAGTCCTGGCCTGTGGAGGCCAAAAGTATGACCGCAGAACAGGAATAGTCCTGGTCTGTGGAGGCCAAAAGTATGACCGCAGAAGAGGAGTAATCCTGGTCAGTGGAGGCTGAAAGTATGACCACAGAACAGGAGTAGTCCTGGTCTGTGGAGACCAAAAGTATGACCGCAGACCAGGAATATTCCTGGTCTGCGGAGGCCAAAAGTATGACCGTGGACCAGGAGTAATCCTGGTCTGTGGAGGCCAAAATTATGACCACAGAACAGGAGTAGTCAGGCCAAGGTCGTAGGTGACAGCCCTTGCAGTTCCTCCTTCTGACAGCTATAAAGGCATCGTGTGTAAAAGACTGTATTTACCCTCCAACAAAGTTGACTGTCAAACAGAAGAGAGAGAGAGAGAGAGAGAGAGAGAGAGAGAGAGAGAATCTGATGAAATTCATTACATTTGCGAGAAAAAGAGAGAGAATATCTGATGAAATCAATTCCATTTGAGAGAGAGAGAGTATCTGATGAAATTCATTCCGTGAGAGAGAGAGAGAGAGAGAGAGAGAGAGAGAGAGAGAGAGAGAGTATCTGATGAAATTCATTCCGTTAGAGAGAGAGGGAGAGAGAACTGAAAACGATGAATATTTGCACCGTATCATTGAAGACACGTGTAAAAATTCCCATCACGCTGAAAATACCACTTCTCTTTATCGGGTCGCGAAGGCTGGAACTTTTTCTGATTTTTCTTCAGGATAAGACAGTTTCATTCTCACGCCAACAGACTCGCTTAATAAGGCTTTAATAGTATGCATGTGTGTATGTGTACGTGTGTGTGGGTGTTTGTATGTGTGTGGGTGTGTAAGACCTAGGTGTTTGTGCTCTGTTATTCATAATTAATATATTATGACAGATATCTTTCAGTATGTGCTTTTTCTTAGAGAATTTTAAACTTGCAATACATTTGTCATAAGTTTGATTGTGTTATCTTTTGCTCTTTTATGAAGCTTTTGGTGAAAAGCAGTTTTTCATGTTTGAAATTTTGACATTCTCTCTCTCTCTCTCTCTCTCTCTCTCTCTCTCTCTCTCTCTCTCTCTCTCTCTCTCTCTCTCTCTTTCAGGTCCTCACACTTCATATTTTCACAGATGACTCAATTTTTCACCCTCTGGTACCTCCATTCAGGGGCGTGGGTTTGCCGGTGGAATACACCTCACTCTGGGAGGTTTGTGTGTCTTGGGGAGAAGGTTCCAGTTATGCTCTTTCTTTCTTTTCTTCTTTAAACGTTTCTTTCTCTCTTTCTTTGAATCTTTCTTTCTTTCTATCTTTCTTTCTTTCTTACTTCTTGCTTTAATCCTTTAGTAGAAACCTCTTCTGGACAGAGTCAACAGACTATAAACCCACGGGGTCTCCGAAGGAAAATCAGCCTTCAGAGAGAGACAAGTTATAGGAAAAGGTGATAAATAAGTAAATATGAGGAAATGGAAAATAAAACCGATACACCTGAAATTCAGGAAGCAGCAACAGAGATCAGGAATGAATTTGGTCCTCACTTAAACATTTGGTGATCAGAAGATTCCACAGTTGCATTTGGTAAACTATTCCACGTCGTAGTTGTAGCCAAGATAAGGCTTCTAGCAAATTGAGTAGTATTCAACCTGGTACCAGATAACGACACAGTAGACCGTAAGGGCACCTCATGCGGTGCACTGTAGGCAGTACTTAGGGTTCTTTGCAGCTTGCCTTCGGTCCCTAGCAGCCCCTCTTGTTCCTTTTAGTGTACCTCCTTTAATAGTCTCTTTCTTCCATCTTACGTTCCTCAACCCTCTCCTAACAATTGATTCATAGTGCAACTGCTTTGAGGTTTTCCTCCTGTTACACCTTTCAAACCTTTGACTGTCAATTTCCGTTTCAGCGCTGGATGACCTCATAGGTTCCAGTGCTTGACCTTTGATCTAAATTCTGTATTCAATTCAATTCAAAGCGAATTCAAAGCAGCCGAAAATCGAGATGGTTTCTTTAATGGGAGATACGTTGATGTCTATGCTTTTCGACCATCTCAGGAGACCTGGTACTGACCACCTTCCCCAGAATGGCCAAAAGTCCTTTATAATCTATTCTTTGCCCAGTAGTCCAGTGAAATTATTGAACGAGAAGGATATAGGACCAGTGACTGAATTCTCATCATATATGACTCTTCCTCTTCTTCTTCTTCTTCTTCTTCTCAGCCTAATCACTAGTCGGGGTCGCTGTTTTTACTTAGCCTCTTGTAGGTGTTTCAAACATTCATTGAATTTTCATTCCGTGATTTGTTTTGGGGGATCCTTTAAGGACGAGAGAGAGAGAGAGAGAGAGAGAGAGAGAGAGAGAGAGAGAGAGAGAGAGAGAGAGAGAGAGGTTGTCCATTCCTCAAATGGCATAAGCCAATGATGGGAGGGACATAAATGAATTGGGTGTTCTTGGAGGGGAGGTAAACCAGGTGGGTCTTCGTAATCTCTCGCTGTTGTTAAAGGGATTAGTGGGATTTATAGGATTTAAGTGATGTACGTGAAGTCCAAATTAATATCTTGAAGTTGGTAAAGGGATTAATGAGATTTATAGGATTTAAACGAAGAACGCTAAGTCAGAAATAATCTCCTGCATTTGGTAAAGGGATTACTGGGATTTATAGGATTTAAATGAAGAATGTGAAGTCCAAAGTAATCCCCTTCATTTGTAAAAAAAATGGGATTTAAAAAGGGTTAATGGGATTTATAGGGATTTAAAGAAAAATGAAGAACGCATTTGAAGTTAATGGGATTTATAGGATTTAAAGAAAGAACGTGAAGTCCAAAGTAATCTCCTGCACTTGGTAAAGGGATTACTGGGATTTACAGGATTTAAATGAAGAACGTTAAGTCCACAGCAATCTCCTGCATTTGGTAAAGGGGTTAATGGGATTTATATGATTTAAAGAAAGAACGTGAAGCCCAAAGTAATCTCCTGCACTTGGTAAAGGGATTACTGGGATTTATAGGATTTAAATGAAGAACGTGAAATCGAAAATAATCTCATGCATTTGTTAAACGGATTAATGGGATTCATAGGATTTAAATGAAGAACATGAAGTAAAAAATAATCTCCTGCAGTTGGTAAAGGGATTAATGGTATTCATAGGATTTAAATGAAGAACATGAAGTAAAAAATAATCTCCTGCAGTTGGTAAAGGGATTACTGGGATTTATAGGATTTAAATGAAGTATGTGAAGTCCAAATTAATATCTTGAAGTTGGTAAAGGGATTACTGGGGTTTATAGTATTTAAATGATGAAGATGAAGTCCAAAATAATTTCCTGCAAATGGTAAAGGGATTAATGGGATTTATAGGATTTAAATGAAGAACGTGAAGTAAAAAATAATCTCCTGCAGTTGGTAAAGGGATTAATGGGATTTGTAGGATTTAGATAAAGAACTTGAAGTCCAAAATAAGCTCTGAGCTGACTTCTTAATTGGTTAAATTTAATGAACAATATTAGTTTATTATTATAAGAAATATATAATCTTAGGCTTTCTGACGAACTTGACCAATTACCGTTTAATATCTTTTATAAAGAGAACATCGTCAGTTTAGTATTGTTACTGATATGATTTTTTCCCGTTAAAAACAAATTTAACATAGATGATCGCACGGCGTGTTATCCAAAGTATTATCCAGAGAGGAAGGTTCTCGCTCAAGACACTAAACTAATAAAGTTATTGTGGCTTTTATAAAGAATGAGATAACTTCCTTTCTCCTTTGTTTATTGCTCCAAGATCATTATAGAATCTCAAGAAGATAAAGACAAGTTGTCGCTTCAGATGAGAAATATATATATATATATATATATATATATATATATATATATATATATATATATATATATATATATATATATATATATAGTATATAGTTATACCATATTCTTGGGAAGCTTGGATTTCGAGTTAATGGCCCCTTTGGGCTTGTTCCATATGAATGAATAGGGTTCAGCTTCTGTATAATAATAATAATAATAATAATAATAATAATAATAATAATAATAATAATAATAATAATAATAAAAACTAGTAAAAACTCGGGATTTGCAATTTGAAAAGCAAAACAAATTGTTTTTTGTGACTCTTCGTTTCGGAACTGGAATGTCTTGGCAGGAAGAGATCACTGGACATTTATGAAGGTAAATGAACAAACACTTCAGCAGTGTTTGTTATGTATACACATACATTATATGGTTATATATTATATATATATATTTCTAAAGAAGTGCTAATTAAAACACTTTACACCCTTAGATCAGACTATGACGTTTAATTTATCATGCTTTGACGCTTATGCGAGAAAGAAAAAAAAAAAAAAAGAGAACAGTGGATCAAAATAAACCATACAACCAACTGCTATCTCGTTTATGCTAGACACAAAAAAAAAGGACAAAGAAATTGGACAAGCATTAAGTTGATAAAGGTGATAAAACAACAATTCTTTTTGATGTCTTTACGCCGGCTCGCAAATGGGACTGTATGGAACCTCGCCAACGTCTCCCAGACAGGAAGTGTCTGACAGGAGGAAATGGTACTCGCTGTCCAATATGGCGCAGTTGCTGTTGCTATCTACATGGGGCCTCAGGGTAAACGACCCGTCGCAGTCGTATTTCCAAAAGGGCGCTCCCTCGGGCACAATCGATCCGTCCCCCCAGGTGAAGGTGCCCTCGTGGTCTTCATCGGTGGCGTCTATCCAATAGTGGGTGCGATCCAGGCCTGTATTGATAAGGAGATGAGGTGGAAAAGTAGAGTTAACTTAAGCGCGGCCATCGATGACGTATCGTATGGGGGTTCCGTTTTCTCTTCCCAGTGATTTCCCGTTTTCTTTTCTTTTTTTTAATTCCCATTAATCTGAAAGATGTCCAGTGCTTCCTTTGCGCTATTAAGCACCATCAGCGCACCTCACGCGGTGGACTGTAGGCGTTATTTAAGGTTCTTTGCAGCGTCCCTTCAATAGGCAAAACCTGGCTACAGCCCCTTTCATTCCTTTTGCTGTACCTCCGTTCATAATCCCTTTCTTCCATCCTACTTTCCTCAACCCTCTCCTGACAGTTGTTCCTGTTAAGCCTTTTAAGCCTTTTTACTCTCAGTTTCCATTTCAGCGCTGAATGACCTCAATCAAAGGTCCCAGCGCTTGGCCATCGGCCTAAGTTTCATTTTCCATTCCATTCCACTTGAATCAAGATGAATCTGCTTTTGTAAGAGGGATTCTTTTTTACTGAATCTGTACGAATGTCACCTGGATGAAATGATGGAGGATAAAATATATCTCGGCAGGAGAAATCTCGATGAGGGCAAGAGGACGATGAAGAGATGAATATATTATATATAAATATTATATAATATATATATATATATATATATTTATTTATTTATTTATTTATTTATTTATATATGTGTGTATGTGTTTGTATACTGGGGGAAATAGATGCAGATGGCGAGGAATAACAGAGATTGGAAGGGAGCAATTGCCAAAGTTTTGCAGAAGAAGAAAGAAAGGGGTCGAGAAGAAGAAGAAGAAGAAGAAGAAGAAGAAGAAGAAGAAGAAGAAGAAGAAGAAGAAGAAGAAGAATAAGGAGAAAGAGGAAGAAAAAGAAGAAATAAGAATAAGAGGAAATAAGAAAAAAGAAGAATGGAAAAGAAAGGAGAGGCAAATGGTGCCATTTTAATATTTGTTTTCTCCTCTACTTCAAATTCTCCAGATAAAAAGCATAGATTCTTTTTTATCACCAATTTTGCATCTTCACGTACGCACAAACTTGAATACGCAGCATTTAGAACCATCTCAGTCACTGGAAACATTCATCGCCACATATTTACTTACTGAGATATTTAAAGCTGAATTGTACCCTAATAAATTTGAGAGAGAGAGAGAGGCGTATTATTGAAATACTCCCAATATTCTCTAATATCATTTCTACAGCTTCTATTACAGGCATATTACTGTAGCATATAGATACACTGTATTAGCATGTCTGGTTAAAAGAAATGCTGAAACTCCCATTTAGCCGAACATACAGTCACCACTACTAATTACGCCCTCATATGATCAATATCTATCACGCTGTCAATTTAAGAAAAAAAATTATCAGAATACAAATGCCTACATAGACGAAGAAGAAGAAGAAGGAGAGGGGGCACTGTAGCCAATCTCACCTTGCTCAAGGATGTAACTGATGATGGCTCCGAGCTGCGTAGCGTCCGGGATCCGGACGAGTCTGCCTCCTGTTCCCTGCTTGGCGCAGAAGAGCCTCATGTCGTAGAAGCTCCCTTGTTCCAGCGAGTCTATGTAGAGACACTGGGTCCCTATGGATTCGAAGGGCAGCGTGCATCCTGGGAGAGAGAGAATGCGGAATGAGCTGATTTGGGGATTCGTATTTACTCAGACGGAACGGAATGGAATGTAACTTCTAGGCCTAAGGCCAAGCGCTGGGACTTGGGAAGTCATTTCAACACTGAAAGGGAAGTCGAGAGTAGACAGGTTTTGCAAGGTGTAACAGGAGGTAGCTCCCACTGCTTAGGACAGGGTGGAAGACCCACTTCGTGTGTCATTGAACAGTCGTTCTTTGTCTTGCTTAGACATTAGTCAAAATCTGGCATAGGGCTTTATTAGGTATATATTCTTTTTATGAATTTACTTGCTTTCACAGTTTCACTGTAGGCCTATTTTGTAGTTTTCAGCTCACTAGCTGACCTCTAGCTTTGTTTCCCAGGGTGCTATTCCTTCGCTATTTTCCTTCACTTCATTAATGGCTTTCTAGTGTGCATCTCCTGTTCATGCTATTAAAAGCCACAGTTTCTACTTAATTTCTCTGTCTCCTTTCCCACCCAGTTCTTTGATTACTCTCAACACTGACGATTATCTCACTTCTTTCAGTATCTTAAGCATTCAGGTTGCTTGTTCCTGTGAGATCGAGTATCTCAGATTGCCTAGACTCATTTCTAAAAGAATAAGTCGTTTAGATTCCGTAAGTTCTTCTCTTCTTCTTTTTCCCTTTTGAATAGGATTGACTCAGAGGCAATGCGTCTGATCAGTAGCCCATCCCAGACTCTTCTTGCGCGTCCTGGCTGTTTTTCTACAGGTGCTATTTTGGTTATTGTTCTTTTGAACTTAGGAGCAGATATCCTTCTCCTGTCAGTCCTATCAGAGAGCTTGATAACATCAATCAGATCACTCTTTGCTATAATAAATCTGATATATATTGACCAATATAACCTGGAACTTTACAGTTTAGGAGTAAGATTTTTAACTATAGTGGAGTGATATAAAGTTCAGTTGGGGAAATTGCGTTGAGAGGCTTTAATATTTGTTGGGAGATATAAAGTTGGACGAAAAACTTAAATTTTAGTACCAAAAGTCTTCATGTGTACTGTGAAAACTTAAATTGTGATGTGGATTTGGCAAGACCAGTGGGGTGCCTATGCCACTAGGGTCAAAGTACCTATCATTATGACCTTAAAGCTGGTGGGGTCATGGAAACTGAATCTGCTTGCTGTCATTTTCGCCCAGTAGCTGGGAAGCTTACACGCCTGTGAACTGAAGAACCTCAGCACTGAAGCATAGTGATTTTTGGAAAAGGTGCTGTTAGCAGTTCAATAAATTGGATTCTGCTATTCAGTTAGTTCAAGTGTCTTCATCCTGGCACTTTAGGGTAGTAACTCAACAACTTTGACACTTAGGAAACACAATCTACTTCAGAAAAACCTTGTTGGTCTGATAGTAACTTCTCCATCGCTCCACAGCCAGATTCTTCATGCTCTTTTCTAGAAAACTGCAGAATCTATGGAGTTCAAACCTTAGACCCTTTCCAAAATTCTGGACGTAGAGTGTTTGCTTGCAAATCCATGCTACAGATTTTAGTGCAAGAAATTTTTGGAATATTATTCGTTTTATATGATTTTGTACCGCAGTTGGGGACTTTAGGTTCAAAAACAAAATAACTAAAGCAATGCATTAATGAATATTTTACGATAAGCTGACTTATACTTAATTGAAAAGCGTTATTTTTTATCAGTTTTCTTAACCTCCATTGTATGATACGATCACTACCTTAACAAACCAGTCAGTTGACCTTCTAACTATTTATTCTGTGCTTTTGCAAAGCGCATTACACAGATCAACGTTATTCAGCGTGGTCTGAAATCACTGAAGTAGATTTCTATATATTTGCCATACGTGTTTATTCAACAGATGTATTGTAATGATTCGCTTAATTGCTTAATCTTTTCATGCATATTAGGTCCTGCCAATAAGTTGGTAAGTACCCAGACCGGATTACAACTAGGAATCTTTGAATGTCTTACCTTGTGTATTCACTGCAAGGATGGTGCAGAGGCCGCAGGTAACTGTTGAGAAATTTAAAAAAAAAACAAAAAGATTACAATGACAGTAAACTTACTCGTCCTTTTATAATATATCAACTAAAAGGAATAAGATTTGTTAGGGAACCATTTCCCAACTGGAGACAGTGCTTGACCATTATGGAACACTAAGTAAAAAATTAATAAAAAAAGGGCAGAATTTAATGTCAGATCTCTTGGTTTTCGAAAAAAGTGTCAGCGGATCTGAACGAATTACAAAAATTAAAGGAGAATTTTACAAAGCCCAGTATATAGTTATAGCGTCCTTGTGCTTCCAGAAGAATGATAATGAGATCTGATGAGAAAGTTTTTTTATTTTTAGAATGATTAATTATTTACCACGAAATATAATGCCTGGTTAAGGTAAAGGCTTATAATGGCTGATATTGAAGTCTTGTGATTCTGTTTTGTTAAACGTTATTTGGTAGAAGTTTATTGTGTCTGTTTAATAGGCGTATATATATATATATATATATATATATATATATATATATATATATATATATACATATACTGTATATGAGTATATGAATATTATATATACAGTATATGCGTATAAATACATATTTATAAATATATAAATATATTTATATATATATATGTATATATACACATTTATAAGTATATACATATATATATATATATAAATATATGTATATATAGCATATATATACATACACATATATATATGTATATATATATAATACACACATACATATCCGATCGCACGTATACACACACATTTCGTATACGACTAAAACACGTATTTGTGTGTGTATATACACGACGTAAAAAGAAAGCTTTCTTACCCAATATCAAGGTTATTCTCTCCATCTTGGTTGCAAAGGTTGTAGTGCAACGCCAGCTGATAGCAACCGCCTATTTATACGAGAAGAGACAGAATGAGCAGATGGCGTGGCTCTCACAACATCAAGAAACATTATATTACCTCGAACTGTTTTGTGTATCGGAATACCAAGGAATGCAGTGTATTCTTCGAAATCATTTCAATAATGAAGTGGAAAAATATGAAGGAATGTTCTCAGAATGAACGAAAACAAGTGTGAAATGCGCCCAAGTTCCTTCGGCGCAATCGAGTTTTCTGTACAGCGTATAATCAAGGCCACCGGAAATAGATCTATCTTTCGGTGGTCTCGTTGTAATGCTGTATGAGCCGTGGCCCTTGAAACTCTAACCGCTTCCCGGCGGTGACCTGGCCTATATCGTTGCCAGACGCATGATTATGGCTAACTTTAACCTTAAATAAAGTACAAACTACCGAGGCTAGAGGGCTGCTATTTGGTATGTTTGATGATTGGAGGGTGGATGATCAACGTACCAATTTGCAGCCATCTAGCCTCAGTAGTTTTTAAGATCTGAGGGCGGACAGAAAAAGTGCGGACAGAAAAAGTACAGAGAGAAAAAATGCGGACAGAATAAAGTGCGGACGGACAGACAAAGCCAGCACAATAGTTTTCTTTTCAGGAAACTAAAAATCAGTTGCATAATTTTTCACGGGTATTTAAACAAATTTTTTTTCTGGGTTTTAAAAAGAGAAGTGATCTAAGAAGTGGGTAACTTACAATACAATTTTTTGCACTGAAGTGTTTTTACAATATGAAATTATCTCTTTTCTCATATGATACTGGTCACTTATATACACTAATATGTTGCTGACGCACGTACGGAATGTTGCATATTTTGTTCTCCATTAATTAATAGATGTGACATGGTACTTATTAAAACTTGACACTGGTGCATCATCCACCCACGTGTATATGTATGTATATATATATATATATATATATATATATATATATACACATATATATATATATATATATAGTATATATAAGTATGTACAGTATATAGATGTGTATGTATATATATACATATATATATATATATATATATATATATATATATATATATATATATATATATATATATAAATATACACACACATATATATGTGTATGTACAGTATGTGTGTATGTATGTATAAACACACACACAACACATATATACATATTCATATATATATTATGTTTATATATCTATATTACAATTTTTGCTTACATTTATTTACTTACATTTTTTCTACTTATTAATTTATTTTTTTATTTTTAATAACTGATCTCTTCGTTCTCTATTTGTCTTCGGAAATTAGTGTGTGCTACTTGCTTCCCTGAGCAACATGATCCATATTCTTTTAAAGTGCCACGCTGTCACATTGACCCTGTGGGATTGTTAGTTTTATCCCCTATACTGCCACACTGTGGAGCGGTTTATCTCCCATTACTATTTATGGTGCTCATCTGTTTAATAAGAAGGTTGTAGTGCTTTCTCAAACCTTCTTTTCATATATTTACTCCTATTAATATATATATATATATATATATATATAATATATATATATATAACATGTATATAACTATATATATATATATTTATATATATATATATATATATATATATATATATATATATATATATTTATATATATATATATATATATATATTATATATATATATATATATATATACTGTCTATATATATATATCTATATATATATATATCTATAAATTGAATATGTATAAGTATATATATAAGTATATATATATATATTTATATATATAAGTGTAAATATATATATATATATATATATATATATATATATATATATATATATATATATATATATATATATATATATATATATATATATATATATATATATATATATATATATATATATATATATATAATGTCTTTTCCTGTAATACTACAGTGTAATATATAAGAAGGCCCATAAAACACTATTTAAACGTTGAAACCATATATATATTGTTTCTGTGCCCCTGTGAACAGGGCACAGAAACAAGTGCCAAATATATGGTTTCATATAAATAGTGTTTTATGGGCCTTTATATATATATATATGTGTGTGTATATATATATCGATTTCTACTTTTATTAAAAGCTATATATCTATTTATCTGATTAACTGACTGAATACTTCACGGTGGCCCATAAATTATTTGGCGTTGCAATTACCAAGGTTTGCTCCATGCTCTGAGTGTGACGTACAAGGCAATACGCTCCCCGTCTGAGGGGTCATATCGTCAGTGCGCCCTACGCGCGGTGCACTGCAGGCATTACTTTAGGTTCTTTGCAGCGTGCCTTCGGCCTCTAGCTGCAACCCCTTTCATTCCTTTTGCTGTGCCTCCGTTCATATTCTCTTTCTTCTGTCTTACTTCCCACCCTCTCCAACAATTGTTTCATAGCGCAACTGCGAGGTTTTCCTCCTGTTACGCCTTTATGACCTTCTTTTCTCTCCCTTTCCCTTTCAGCGCTGAATGACCTCATAGGTCCCAGAGCTTGGCCTTAGAGTTTATATAGTTCTTCTTTGGAGGGGTGGCTAAAGCTCTCGGTTAGCACGCTGTTGGCCCAGCGTTCGAGTCTCCGTCCAGCCAGTGAAGAATTAGAAAAATTTATTTCTGGTGATAGAAATTCATTTCTCGTCATAATGTGGTTCGGATTCCACAATAAGCTGTAGGTCCCGTTGCTAGGTAACCAATTGGTTCTTACCCACGTAAAACAAGTCTAATCCTTCGGGCCAGCCCTAAGAGAGCTGTTAATCAGCTCAGTGGTCTGGTTAAACTAAGATATACGTAACTTAGAGTTTATAATGCTTTTTTTTTAGTTTACTTTGATAAATATTCTTCCTTAATTTTATACATTTATTTTTTAAATTTCTGTGTGCAAAGGAAGTGGACACACGACAGTATCAATAAGTAAAGTAAAAAATGAGCCGAAGTGTCTTTGGCGCAATCGAGTTTTCTGTACGGCGTATAATGCTGTATGAAACTCTCAACTACGACCGGGCAGCGCTCAGTTGCTCCCCAGATGCGGTCAAGTGAAGGTGCGTCGGTGACGCCTCCGGAAAATGCTGCCAGACGCACGATTTGTGGCTAATCTTAACCTTGAATAAAATAAAAACTACTTATGCTAGAGGGTTGCAATTTGGTGTGTTTGATGATTGGAGGGTGGATGATCAACATACCAATTTGCAGCCCTCTAACCTCAGTACTTTTTAAGGTCTGAGGGCGGACAGAAAAAGTGTGGACGGACAGACAAAACCGGCGCAATAGTTTTCTTTTACAGAAAACTAAAAGCGATAGCAAACTCCGTAAGAAGCTCCGGGATGAGGATTATGCCGTTAGACTCATTACTCGGTTGTCTTTTGTGTGTGTTTTCGTTCAGAGATTTATAAACTGAAATGCTGATGAATAATAAGATAAAATTTCTAAAGTAGTAAAGGATAAGGCTGAATTGAGGAAAAAACCCGTTTATTTTTGTAGAAGAGAAGAAAGTCTAAGTAAGATTTGAAGAGTAACAAAAGAAAGTTTTGACGAAGTATTTTGAGTAATGGGAGAACATTGCTACAAGGATGTGCCGGCATACATTTCTGTTATCCCTTTCAACGTTGCTCCAGTTAAGAATTAAGACGATAACATAATCTACTTTGACTCATTATAACTCCTTTTAACCCGAAAGAATGATGAAATTCACTCTTTCAAAAAATAGTACGAGTGTAGAAAGGCTTTTGAGAGAAGAAGGAACACACTGTGCACATCCATTTCTTCACCAAATAAAGTAAAGCTAAAGACGATTAAAATTATAAATAACAAGGGAATTAAGTGTCAGTTTAAGTAATATAATAACAGTAAGAAAGAGAAAAGCTTTTGAAGTTTATGGCTGGCTTTTGTAAACGCTCTCGTCAACAGGAACAAGAGATAATATGTTTTGAAGATTTTATCCACTGTCTGACGTCTGGGTGTTAGTTGGCTAACTAAAAAAGCTGTTTAGTTGATTCCAATATAAATAAGTATTGTCCTTGCTAGTCATTACTAGATTATCTTTCCGATTTGTACTTTGGGCAACCTTCATTGTTAATTCAGTAACGGCAGTCAAAAAATAGTTTTGATCTGAGAGAAAGGTTCCCATATCGCATCAAAGTGATCCCTTTTTGTGGGAAGTCATATAGCTAAAGTTATTTTCTGTTTTAACCTTGATTTTTTATTCTTTGGTTAAAAAGAGGAAACAGGATAAAATCAAAAGTTTTCAATGGCCAGCAATACTTTATTACATTCCTTTTGAAACTGTGAAGTATTTTTTATATCCACCAGATACAATACGTTAGACTAAACGACTGACTTCACAGGGAAAAACCTTCTACGTGAGGAATACTGGAAAGTCCTCCGGGAGGAACACCTTAATCCTGCTCACAGATGGGGCTGTATGGAATCTCCCCGACGTCAGCCAAGCAGGAGGTGTCAGACAGAAGGAAATAGTACTGGCTGTCCAAAATGGCGCAGTTGCTGTTACCGTCCACGCGTGGCCTCAGGGTGAATGGTGGCGATGACTGGTCGCAGTCGTACCGCCAGAAGGGCGCTCCTTCGGGGACGTTGCTTCCGTCTCCCCACGTGAAGTGAGTCTCGTGGTCTTCGTCAGTGGCGTCTATCCAGTAGTTGTTGTAAATTAGGCCTATGTGAATCAAAAGGAAGTTGGTTTAGGATCAGATCAGTGAATGAAACAGATCAGTTACTGTTACGAAAATGATCAACATCGTCTGTTTAGTATTAGCTTGATCTGTGGTTAGGCCTAGGTATTAAAAGTGAATTCTTGATAATTAATCACTGAATATCTCTTTGCTCTTATCAGTTTAATTAAATTAGCTTAGTCTGGTTCATTTTTCATACAAAAATCGCTGTATGAAACATCCATCGTGTTGGTTACCAACATCTGTTCAGTATTAACACGATCTAAGATTCTAACTAGGCCTAGACTGTTAAAGATGAATTCTTCTCTTAATTACTAACCACTGAATAAAAGGATATCTCGTTATTTTTATCAGTAGGCTATTACTTATTCGGCATCAACTTGACCTGCTCCGTAAATTGTTACAAATGTAATTGCTGGAGGAAAAAGAATGTTATAAGTCCTCACCAGCGTTCGTGAACAACCGGTTTATGAGCCTACTTTTGGGAAGTCTTGTACTGCAAATGGATCATAGCTGATTTAAAGGTGATCTGAATTCATGTATTGGGAATCCTACCACCTACAAGGAAAGTAACACATCGTGGCTATCGAAAGAAAGAATGAAATTAAACAAAAGACACTCGAACTCACCATTCTCATTAATGTAATTGATGATTTCCGCCAGCTGAGAAGCGTCGGGAATCTTCACCAGCTTAGCTCCAATGGACGTGCAATGGAGCCTCATGTCGAAGAATGTCCCGTCGATTAGAGGGTCGACCATGAGGCACTGACTGCCAATGGACACGAAGGGATGTACACATCCTGGATAGAAGAAGAGCGGAGGATTGCTCATTTTTAAAATGTTTCATTTATTTCAGTTTTTATAAGGATTGGCCTAATGCTCTGTCTTCGTCCTGTCTTTAGTACTATCTGCAATGATAAGCGAATAATGGCTTCATATTGTCTTTAGTACTATCTGCAATGATAAGCGAATAGTGGCTTCATATTGTCTTTAGTACTATCTGCAATGATAAGCGAATAATGGCTTCATATTGTCTTTAGTACTATCTGCAATGATAAGCGAGTAATGGCTTCATATCGTCTTTAGTACTATCTGCAATGATAGGCGAATAATGGCTTCATATTGTCTTTAGTACTATCTGCGATAGTAACTAGTAATGATACGTACTATCTGAATAATGGCTTCATATAGTACTATCTGCAATGATAAGCGAGTAATGGCTTCATATTGTCTTTAGTACTATCTGCAATGATAAGCGAATAATGGCTTCATATTATCTTTAGTACTATCTGCAATAGTAACCGAGTAATGGCTTCATATTGTCTTTAGTACTATCTGCAATGATAAGCGAATATTGGCTTCATATTGTCTTTAGCACTACCTGCAATGATAAGCGAATAACATATTCAAGGGTTACGAATATTCCATTTGTTTTATAACCGTGTTGAGATGTTTTACATCGTATTCATGAAAAAGTTTGTAAATATCTCTGAGCAGAAGAGGTATTATCGTATCTTACCTTGCGTGAACACCGGCAGAATCGATAAGGTGCAAATAACTGTAAAGAAAATGAGAACATATATAAAAATCATACACCTACGACAATATTAATCGCTGCTGAAGAGTTTTCTGTTACTTGAGACTTATTAACAATAACTTATATCGAGCGTAAAGTAGGTACACGAGAATCTTATGTGACTTTAAAATTCCATACTGTGCAAATGAAAGATAATTATGCACTCTTTTTCACGTTAACTTAAGAAACGATGCCCCGAAAAAATGTAAGTTCTTCTCTTACCAGACAGCAAGGCTGATACCACCATTTTGGCTGCAAGATGTGCAATGCAGTCGACTGGTAAAACCGATTCTCTTATACGTCGCAATATTAGACAGCAGATGTCTCTGATCACACGCAGGCAACACACTCCACAAATACAGAATTATCTTTAGAATCTTACCTTTTCAATGTTCGTGGAAGATGCTATAGTTTGCCTGCAAGGGGAATTTCTTTAGTAGAAATATCTTGGCATTAAAAATAAGAAAGGCTGATGTGGTTCTTTGAATATTTAAAGATAATAACTTTTAAGCAAGCCTGGGCTATCTTTCGGTTCTAAGGATACTAATTCCTCAAAGGACAAGGGAGAGGTCACTGTATTTTACCCATTTTGAGAATGGTGACGCCACCAGGAGAGAGAATAACCATCTTCAGAGGCCCAGGAGGTTGTGACTTTTGTTTCTTCGTTTATATTTCTGTTTAATATCTGCATGGATGGAGGGATGTCAGAAAAAGGACATGAGGTGTAAAAGAAATATTTTCATAAGAAAACGCCTAAGTAAGAGAGGGAGGGAATAAATGATTATTTACAGATAATACAACCCTGAACGTGATAGTGGAGAGAAATTGCGGATACACGCTACAGAATATGAAAGCTTTTCGACAGGAAAAAGTTGATTGTAAATATTATCCAGAAATGGATGATTAGTACAAATTAAAAATGGGAAGATGGAGCAGTAAATGGTAATAAAAATGCAAGTATGTGGGTGTAATTACAATAGATGTTGGCCAGATGAAAGGAAAGTTATCACAGAATGGGTGAAGCAAAGAAGGCAGTGGGGTGATTGCAAGCGCTTTGGACGATTTTGTGGTGACTATAGAAGCTGAGATGGGTAGGAATTATGGGAATGTTGAGTCGACTCTCCATAACAGAAATAAAGTGTTGATGCTGAATGAGACTGAAAAAATGCTCGGAAGTTTCTTCGGCGCGATTGAGTTTTCTGTGCAGCGTATGATTAAGTCCACCGAAAATAGATGTATCTTTCGGTGGTCTCGGTATAATGCTGTATGAGCCGCGGCCCATGAAACTTTAACCACGGCCCGGTGGTGTACTGTCCTATATCGTTGCCAGATGCACGATTATGGCTAACTTGAACCTTAAATAAAATAAAAACTACTGAAGCTAGGGGGTTGCAATTAGGTATGTTTGATGATTGGAGTGTGGATGATCAACGTACCAATTTACAGCCCTCTAGCCTCATTAGTTTCTACGATCTGAGGGCGGACAGAAAAAGTGCTGACGGAGAGACATAAGCCGGCACAATAGTTTTCCTTTACAGAAAACTAAAAAAGATTCTTGAGCAAGTGGTGGATGGCTGTGAAAAGCACTAGTTGAAGTTTTATTCAACCTGTTGGTGATTTGTATGCGATAAGTTACCGACTTGTGTTTGAGAGATGTTTTTGACTGTGGTGTGGAGGAACCTTCATAATCGGAATTAGGCCATTAGGTGTCACCTGGGAATTTCAAGAAAGCGATAAAGGAACGAAAACCTTATCTTGTTCAGTTCTGAGAAAGGAAAAATATTATTCATTTGATGATAAATTGGCTGTGGTGCTTTTTAGGAATTTAGGAGACGCAGAAGGTTATTAGGTTTATAGCGAAGATTATATATATATATATATATATATATATATATATATATATATATATATATATATATATATATATATATATATATATAAATATAATATATAAATATATATATATATATATATATATATATATATATATATATATATATATATATATATATATGATTAAACTTGATTTGTATAATTGTTCTGTGCATTAATACAATTAATAAAAGGACCTTATTTTAAAAAAAAAGATGATATCTGGCAGAGGTATTTATTCAGAACAAGTTGCAGACATTCAAGGACTACTCTGTCCTCATCGTCTGGAGGCCATAAAGAAAAAAAAAATGTGTGTTTGTGCGTATGTGTATCAGGTCACATTTTGTCCACTACCCTGAGTAACTGGGTTCGTATAGAGCTAGCTGTATCAATAAAGACTTCAAGGTATCAAACTGAATTTCAGAAGCGACGCACAGACTGTACGAGTATTTTTGCATACAAGTATATACTAAAATCTAGTGCTTGAGCGCATTTTGTGTACCTTCCCTACATGGATAAAGACAGTAAATAGGAAGATGAAAAAAAAGGAGCTTTTCATTATATTTTATTTACACAAGTGGAAATCTGTTATCCTCAAGGATTATTGCTTTATTCGCCAGTTGAAAGAATGAGTGAAATGTTGCTTTATTGAACAGTTAAAAGAATAAGTGAATTATTGCTTTATTTAGTAGTTAAAAGAATTAGTGCATTATTGCTTTTTTTAATAGTTACAAGAATAAGTGAATTATTGTTTTATTTAGTAGTTAAAATAGTGATTTATTACTTTGCTTAGCAGTTCAAAATTTAATAAATTATTGCTTTATATAGCAAATAAAAGAGTTAGTGAATTATTGCTTTATATAACAATTAAAAGAGTTAGTGAATTATTCTTTATTTAGTGGTTAAAATAGTTAATTATTGCTTTATTTAGTAGGTAAAAGCGTTAGTGAATTATTGTTTTATTTAGCAGTTAAAACAGTTAGTGAATTATTGTTTTATTTAGCAGTTAAAACAGTTAGTGAATTATTGCTTTATTCAGATAGACTTCCGAATGATCCAAGAGTTTGTGACTGCATATTAGATGAAGTTGATTTGTGTGTATTTAATATAAAATTTTAGGGATCAGAAAGACAATGGAGCCCATATACCTTTAGAAACACCATGTTATCAGTTCACAAGGATAATACATCCATCACTCTCTGCCCAGAGCCTAGAGGCGGTCCTTTTACAAATTCATTTTCATTCTTTTTGACATATTCAGAGGACCCTTACCAGAAAACACTCAGAAAACATCTCTGTTTTGGTGGACCATTCCCTGAAGTGTTGGCAAGTATTCACTGTCCTGTGAATTCTGGAGTGTCTGAAGAATTCTCCAAAGGTTTTATTGAAGATTAGTCAGAGCTTCTTTTCATATAGTTTTTTCTTTGCCAGTTAGTTTGTAGCTTGTGGCCAAATCACTGACACTTGTGAACAGCTGTGTGTAACAAGATTCTTGAATTATCGCGGTGCACCTTTGGGTGCGTTCTGCTCATGCCGTTCTCTGTGAGCTTCTTTTCTACCAATGTCAGAACTGCTAGTACTGTACAGTACTTCTGTTCAAGCCAACCAGTACAGAATGTTAAAGCATTTCCACGTCAAGATAGACCTTGCTTAATTTTCTTTCTTCTACTTTTTTATTTTAAATCTCCAGTGAAACGTAGTCTCGGAAGCAATGCTCTCAGATACATATGGGGCAGAAACCTGGGCACTTAAGAGGAAAGAGGAGGGACTGTTGGAAAGAAGCCAGAAGAGGATGGTGAGATGGATTGCTGGAATATCACTACTGGAAAGGAGGGAGAGTCAAGATTAAGAAGAATGTGTGGTATATGTATGTAAAGGAAAAGGTTTAGGAAGCTCGACTGAGATACTATGGTCATGTAACAAGAAGGGAGGAAGTGGAACCAATCAAGAGAGCTAAGAACATGCCAACGATGGGGAGGAGGAGTGTGGGGCGTCAGCGGATCAGATGGATGGATGTGGTGAAGGGGGGGGGGGATATTGGTGAGGTGGGACTAGGGGAAGAAGATGCAAGGGATAGAAGTAGATGGAGAAAGGTGACTTGAGCGGCCGACCCTGCTAGACAGTGGGATTAATAAGGTCGAAAGAAGAAGAAGAAGAAGCTCTCAGATACACTGTGTCAAGAATTATTTTGAAAAACAGCCCCCTAATATTAGACGTTTGTTGTTCTACAGCGATGAGCTCTTGATTCCAGATGCTATAATAACTTAGGAATTAGGTACGCAGAAGGGAGCTTTTGATGTTCTAAATGACTGCAGCGAAAAAAACAATGTGAAAAGCTGAGTAAATTCATTGTACACAGATTCCTGATACCTCAGCAAATGATGAGGAACAGGGATTATATACCCACCATCAGCCTTTTGTTTGCTGGTTGGTTCCAAGTATTATTATTATTATTATTATTATTATTATTATTATTATTATTATTATTATTATATTATATAACGAGAACACTGGGTCCTGTTTCTCTCAAAGAGCTAGAGAGAGGCGAAGTTAAAGAACTTGTACATCTGAGTAGGAATGGACAGAGAGGAACTTACTAAGAGTAAAAGAAAAAATCAATGTAGCTGATGCCTAAGTACCACTCAAGTACTTAAGGATTTATTTATTTTTTTTTATGTACTTTGTATATTTGTTGCTAATTTCCTCCTGGCAATTTTAAGAGCTTTATGAACTTCCAGTCCATGACTTAGAATTTCATGTCGATCTAGACAACAAATAGGATCTTGGTGTATGATACATCAGTGCGTCTAAACCATTGTTGTTTTGACGCCAGTCTTCAGGACCCAATCAGTCAATCGACCCCGTCTCAAAATTACCCTCCTCCAGTGTGTAATCTAAGAATAGTCGCCGATTCCAAATTTTGAAAAAATTCGTTTAGTGTGAAATGAACACTTTTGGTAGGATTGTAGGATACAGTGAAAATTTTTTTTCCAGTTTTTTATTTAATTTGAAAGCTTTTTTAATTAAGGTTTGGCCTTATAATTTTCTCCATTTAATATGGGTTGATGCCTGATTACATGACCATGTGATTATCAGAAAAAAACAAAAGAGATCATTGGGCGCAGTAAACCACGTTAGTCGCAGAGATGGACGAGCCTGTCAACCAACTGCATGGGTCCAACGCCTTCTTCTTAGACCTGCTCGCAAATTGGGCTGTAAGGGATCTCGCCCACGTCTCCGAGACAGGAGGTGTCCGCCATACGGTAGTGGGACTCCAGGTCCAACATGGCGCAGTTGTAGTTGGTGTTGATGGTGGGGCGTTCCGTGAAGGCGCTGTCGCAATCGTAGCGCCAGAAGGGAGAGCCCTCCGGAACAAGGGTGCCGTCGCTCCACCTCCACGTTCCTTCAGTGTCACCGTCCTCGGCGTCCACCCAGTAGTTGGAGTGGTCTAGATCTGTGTGTGTGTGTGTGTGTGTGTGAGGGAAGCAGTAGATGTGGTTATTCAAGAGCAATAGAGATTTCAGAGATCATTTGTTAACAGTAGGCCTAGTTCACTTCGCGCTTCTTTTACGAAGTTAAATAGAATACTTGCAGGTTCATTGGATAAGGTCATACGAGGTAATGTCTGACCTGGCGACGGCTGTCACAGATTTCCCTGTTGTAGAGATAAGCTAACTTTCATTAAAGAAAATTTACTGTTAAATTATTCATCCTTTCCGTAAACCAGAATACCACAATTGCTAAAACTTGTGGCAGAAATAGTTATAGACCTATATACCAATGACAGAAGCATGTTCGCTTCACCGTTTCGTTGGGTCTAATCAGGACTTGGCTTGATCTTCGACCTAATTTCGCAGTTTAGCGAACGTGTTTTACTGTCATTGGCATACATAGGCCTATGACTTCATTTCTGCCGCATGGCTAATGTGCGACGTGGGTTCACACATACAGACCAATCATTTAATAGCTCAGTGGCCCAAAGTTTAGCCGTGAGAAACGTCTGCGTTAGGGATAGAGAATCCCGAGCGAGGTAGATCTGCCAATAGTTTGGGGGTGAATTTGTACCTTTTCGTCTGTGGTGCTCAACTCAGAATTGACTTGATGAAAACAATATCAATCGGAGATGAGCAAATTGGAGAAAACCATGAAAATGAGATTTAAACAAAAAAATTCGCTATGATAAAGGAAATTTATGACAGCTGTCGCCAGGTAGAACATCAGCTCATATTACCTGTTTCAATTAACCTGCAATATTCCATCTATCTTCGTAAAAAAAAAAAGCGTGAAGTAAACTAGGCCTACTGTTAATAAAGGATTTCAGATGTAGGCTTACTGCTAAGAAACGATCTCAGAACTAGGCCTATGTTAATGAACGATCTCAGAACTAGGCCTATGTTAATGAACGATCTCAGAAATAGGCCTGTGTTAATGAACGGTCTCAGAACTAGGCTCGCTTTTAACAAACAATCTCAGAATTAGATTTACTGTTAACAAACGGTCTCAGAACTAGGCCTACTTTTAACAAACGGTCTCAGAACTGGTCTGCTGTTAATAGACAGTCTCAGAACTAGGCCTACGGTCAACAACCGATCTCAGACATTTTGCCCAAACCACATCGAGATAAATTCCAAGGAGTATTTGACAGCCAAGAAGAAGAAGAAGAAAGAAAATTCTAGCATTTTCACGTACGGTTGCTCTTGATGTGGTCGATAATCTCGGCGAGCTGGTTGGCGTCAGGGATTTTGGCCAGTTTGCCTCCTTCTCCTTGCAAGGAGCAGTGGAGCCGCATGTCGTAGAAGCTCCCTTTGGTCAGGGCGTCCACGAGGAGGCACTGAGTTCCGATCTTCTCGAAGGGCAAGATGCATCCTGAGGGCAGTGCAGAGGGGGTTATAATATGACTTACTCCAGTTGTGACGGGATTATGCTTATTCTTGTGTTCGTGTTTTTAAAAGCCGTTAAGCATGGGTTTCTGTGTATGTGTGTGTGTGTGTGTGTGTGTGTGTGTGTGTGTGTGTGTGTGTGAGAGAGAGAGAGAGAGAGAGAGAGAGAGAATAGTATATTTAGCTGTGACCGAAATATCTTAGGAAGAACTATAGACTTTAACTGATAACTTAGTCCCATAATTAAATATATAAAGTTATCAAAGCAATATTTTAGTGTGTTGCTTCAAATTTGAACACACACCGACAACTTATCCCACATATATCGCAGACAGGTTGAAAACAAGCGAAGAACAGACCTTGGCCAGTGCTAGTTAATCATATGAGGCACCGGTTAGAGCTGCCAACATGTCGTTGACTTGTATCCAACCTGTTTGTGATATGTATGCAACAAGTCGCCCACGCATGATTATGAATTTTTTTCAGACCAATGTGAGGTTTAGTTATGGCTTGAATATTGTCATTTTTTGCACTGACTTTCTTAGAGGAGGTAGTTTCAAAATATGCTACAAAAACAATCTGGGGATTCTCAAACTCCCTTGCTTCTGTTTTTCCTGACGCCTATAACCTTCCTTCCTTTAAGAGGCGAGATATATAGCTTTCTTCGTTGTCTTCCCTTTCTCTTTGTTTTCCTCGAGCCTGGGCTAGAAAGAGACATTATGTTTACCTGTTCCAAAAATGTAAGCTTGGTCTAATATAATTTTCTCTCTTACCTTGAGCCATGATTGGAATGAGCGCAAGGGCGCCGATTGCTGTTTTGAAAAGAAAGAAAAAAAGGATGATTTTATTAGTAATTGATTATTGAGGATCTCTCTCTCTCTCTCTCTCTCTCTCTCTCTCTCTCTCTCTCTCTCTCTCTCTCTCTCTCTCTCTCTACTTTATTATAATCAAGTTAAAGTTTTTCTATATATATATATATATATATATATATATATATATATATATATATATATATATATATATATATATATACACACACATACATACATACATACATACATACATACATACATACATACATACATACATACATACGTTTATTTGTATAAATATATATATATATATATATATATATATATATATATATATATATATATATATATATATATATATATATATATATATATATATATACATATATATATATATATATATATATATATATATATATATATATATATATATATAAAACATCCTTATAACCAGAATTATTCTAATTTCTTAGCTCACGTTACATCCATATCATAGCTCAAATAGCGATATCCCACAATCTTCAGTTAGTTTTTTCTGATCCTTCTGCAATTTACTGTTTTCTGCACCTCCCAGCCAATGTCTGCTTCTAAAAGGACTAATTTGGTAACTGTTCGTAAAAGTAACATTTTGAACTGAGCCAAAACAACAGTTAGAAAGAAGCAATACTAAAAACTCACCGAGGAACAAGTGTTGTCTTTCCATCTTGACCGTAGTACCGAGATTGACGTTGAACGTCTCGTCTTGCAAGTATTTATGCAGGTTGCATATGGCGCCGCCAGGTGGCCACAGTCCCACGGTAGGTTGCCGCTTATCGCGAGCTTGCTGTTTCCTAAAACGAGACGAAGATAGCGGTATTCCATACCTTTCTGGTGTGTCTAAAAGCAATTTCCTATATTTTTTATTTACGCTAATAAGGAAGAAATACCTGCTAGTTTTTTTTTTTTTATTTTATCTCCTTCAAGGAATTTATGTTTTTTATTCTGCTTCTATGCCTGGCTGTTAACAGAATTACTAGAGGGCTAACAAAGGATATTAGTTGTTTCATAATAGATTCACAAGGTTTTAGAGAGCAGCTGATTTCATTTTTGCACTGAGCTGAATCTATATGTGGCTCCAGTATTTCCAAATTACTTCGTTTATTGTTGCTGTTACTGATGTGTATTTATTGAAAATAAAACGGCAGCTTCTAGCTGCTTGCAAATGAAAACTTAAATGACGCAGAGTATCTCCACGAATTTGAAAAGACAGTGCAAATGATACGGAGTATTTAGGTAGTGGTCCTAATTGCCTTGTTCCAGGTTTGTGATTTCTGCTTGCCTTCTGTAATCAGCTGAGAAATGAGTATACAAACAACTGTGTTTTAAACTGACTGCCAAAAGCAATTTCCTACTGATATTCCTTCTTGGAATATCAGCAAGAACTCTTGGACTGCGCAATTTGCAAATCAGGAACTCTCAGACTGCGCAATTTGAAAATCAGGAACTCTCAGACCGCGCAATTTGCAAATCAGAACTCTCAGACTGCGCAGTTTGAAAATCAGGAGCTCTCAGACTGCGCATTTTGCAAATCAGGAACTCTCAGACTGCCCCGTTTGCAAATCAGGAACTCTCAAATTGTGCACTTTGCAAAATAGGAACTCTCAAACCGCACAGTTTAAAAATCAGGAATTCTCAGACTGCGCAGTTTGCAAATCAGGAACTCTCAGACTGCCCAGTTTGCAAATCAGGAACTCTCAGATTGCGCATTTTGCAAATTAGGAATTCTCAGACTGCCCAGTTTGCAAATCAGGAACTCTCAGACTGCGCAATTTGAAAATCATGAACTCTCAGGCTGCGCATTTTGCTCTCAGACTGCACATTTTGCAAATCAGGAACTCTCAGGCTGCGCATTTTGCAAATCAGGAACCCTCAGACTGCACATTTTGCAAATCAGGAACCCTCAGACTGCCCAGTTTGCAAATCAGGAACTCTGACTACGCAATGAAGAACTTTTATTTTCTACTGTCTCACAAGAAACTCCATGTCCTGCTATTGTGTGTGAGAAAACACCATAGATATTAAAAAAAAAGAGTTTAAAAACCCAACGAGGAGACTCATTTGCATATTCATCACTCTGCTTGCTAGTTCGTCTGCGACCTTATTCAGTGTCGCGAATGAAAGTGAATTGGGAGAACTCTGACTGCGAATATCAAGAAGTATTTGAAGTATTTCCGCTTCATCCTTAGATGTGATTCAATGTTTCCAATCTGAAGCCTCTGTAAGGGAGTGATTTTAAATTAAGTAAGTCAAAAACGAAATCCAGTCATTTCTTTTAGGCTGGCTTTTAAATCAGGTCCACAGAGTCTCTTGGCTTGTAAATTCAATGTCCTTCAGAGTAACTTCCAACGAAGTTTTCGTAATTCAACTGGTACAAATTAACATCATAGCCAAGGCCAAGAGACACAAGGTCTACCCAATTCGGTGGAGTCGCCTCCCACCTGGGGTAACTACGTAGGCGATGACGTATCTTAGAGATACCTGCTCATTACGGCAATTCACCTGGTGACGTAATAAGGAGGTAGACAAAGCGCCGCCTACATGACGGATTTGGGGGGAAGTGAGCAGACCTCCTCTTTCTCTTGGCCTTGATCATAGTATGACTTTCTAAGTGATTCATTCAAGCCGCTCATAATCACTGGTTCAGATTTGAAAGGCTTTCCTCTGTAGGGAACGAGCTGAAATTTGGTGATAAAGTCTGATTTTAGTCCGTGATTCCAAACACCTTTATTTGAAATTTGTGATAAAGTCTAATTTTGTCCGTGATTCCAGACATCTTGATTTGAAATTTATTATAAAGCCTAATTTAAGTACGTGATTCCAATAACCTTTATTTGAAATTTGTGATAAAGTCTTATCTATGTCCGTGATTCCAGACACCTCTATTTGAAATTTGTGATAAAGTCTGATTTTAGTCCGTGATTCTAAACACCTGTACTTGAAATATGTGATAAAGTCTAATCTATGCCCGTGATGCCAGACATCTTGATTTGAAATTTACGATAAAGCCTAATATTTAAGTCTAAGATTTCAAACATCTTGATTTGAAATATGGGGTAAAGTCTAATTCTAACTCTTGATTCAAAACCTCTTTATAAACGGTACAGTTACGCTCATTAGTACCTCACTGGCAAAAGATTTCATCCACAGATTTTGCAGTGATGGCACTGCCTGTACAGGCACCTGGTTTTCAGAGATTGACAGGAATCGCCATTGCTGTAACTATGACAGAAGCATCTGTACATTGAGGATAATGTGTAAACAGTTTTATCATCTGGAGATAGTCAGCCTCTTGACAATAACTCCAAAGCAGACCTGCTGTGCTGAAAAGTAATAATTCTCTTTTTAAATATTCATATCAACAGGGCATCAGGGATAACCAAAGAACGTCTGCGTGTCAAGAGATGGTGCTAAGCACATTCCACCTGCATGGAAACCAGAAACAGCATCATCGCAAACCTGCTATCTTTCCAAAATGAGGCAGAGATAGCGTTTTTCCATACCTTTCTGGTGTGTGTTAGAAGCAACATATACATATACAGTACATATACATATTTTTGGCGCGAATCTTTATAAAGCTATTTAATAGCAGTCACGTACAAAATTCCTTTTTTGTAATACAGAGAAGGCCGCGCTGTAAAGAAAACATCAATATATACTTGGCCTGTGTTATATTCTCTGTTGATAGATATGTTATCCCTGTTAAGTCTTGAAACAAGGAGATTTCTCTCTCTCTCTCTCTCTCCCAGACTTTGTTGCAGAGTCAAGTGAGAGAGAGAGAGAGAGAGAGAGAGAGAGAGAGAGAGAGAGAGAGAAATTGCTGCATTTACAGTAATGACTGCTGTTGAATGATGTAATTAGTTTATATATACAAAATTAGTTTATATATATATATATATATATATATATATATATATATATATATATATATATATATATATATATATATATACTGTATATGTATGTATATATAGATGTATGTATATATATATATATATATATATATATGTGTGTGTGTGTGTGTGTGTGTGTAAGTATAGTTCACGACAGAAACAGGAATTTGACTAGGTCCCTAGGTAGAATTTTGCAAGCCCAAGGTCCCTAACAGAGAAAGACAAGCAACAAAAAAAGTTAATCAAAAACTTATAAGCGAAATAACGTAGCAAAAAACAAAACAAAAACACAGAAAAGACAGAACAAGCTATAAAACGTAACTCGTGAGAACTTTCCCAGCAAAAACGTCTCCGCTCCAAGTTTGTAGTTGTGAAGTTCCTGCAATTCAGCCACGCTTGATTAGGAAGAAATTCGTAGCATTGATTCTCACTTAAGACACACCAAGACTGTTGGAATGAAGTGCTTATCTCATGCTACGTGGTGGATGGTACAGTTTGGCGAGATTCGAATGCAGAAGATGATGAGAATTAAGAGAAAAATATGAAACAGTTAATTAGGTAATTACTAATAACTGGAATAAGAAATTTAATAGAACTCATTTCTTTGTCCAACAGTTCAATTAAAGTTACAAGTCAGTTACTATACACAAATCAGGGGAACAAAATTCAAACTCGGCAGAATAAGAATAAATACACTTTTTATTGCAACTGAAGAAGAAATAGGCCGGATAAATGTCTCAAAAGAGAACTGACAATCGGGAATGACGCTCGGAATTCTAAATGAGTTGGATGTAGTTATGGTAACACTCCTGATGATAATATCTGTGTGTGAGTGTTTGTGTGTGGGTGTGTGTGTGTGTTGGGGGCGATCCGAGCTGCATGGGGTTATGGGGTGGGGTGGGGGGTTAAATATTAAATTCCTTTATCTGCTACCAATCATACTCTGAGTTTTGTTAGCTAGAATTGCAGAACTCTAATCTACGCTGAACTCCAAAACTACAGTGAAAAAATGACAATTAAAGGAAATTACAAGGCACAAGCAAAAACTACCGAGAAACTACCACTAAGGTACGAAAGGAAATGCCACAGATAGCTCTTAGTTATTACATGAGTTGAAAACAGTTCTTGAGAAAGCAAGCATTCGGTGCTGGCCTTTTGTAATCACAAGAATGTACTCAGGAAAAACCCCGAATATTCAGCGCGCCCTACAACTGCCCCCTTTCAATCAGGAGCTTTTGGACTGCGCAGTTCGTTAATCAGGACCTCTCCGACTGCGCATTTTACATATTAGGAACTCCCAGACTGCGCAATTTACAAATCAGGGACTCTCATACTGCGCAATTTGCAAATCAGCAACTGTCGGACTGCGCATTTTGCAAATCAGGCACTCTCGGACTGCTCAGTTTGAAAATCAGGAACTCTCGAACTGCGCATTTTACAAATCAGGAACTCCCTGGCTGGCACTTTGCAAATCAGCAACTCCCAGATGCGCAGTTTGCAAATCGGGAACTTCCGAACTGCACGTGCAATTTGCATATCAGCAACTGTCGGACTGAGCAATGTGCAAATCAGTCACTCTCGGACTGTGCAGTTCGCTACTCAGGAACTCCCAACTGCCCAGTTTGCTAATCAGGAACTCTCGAATTGCGCAGTTCGCTAATCAAGTACTCTTGGACTGCGCAAGATGAAAATCAATATGTAAAGTACTTCACCTTTAGTTATGTGGTAAATTAGGCTATTGCGTAGCCAGTCCCGTCGGCCTCTGGATGAGCAAAATACGTTATGTTTCTTAGGTGTTGCATTATATATAGGCTGTATTGTTGCAGGGCCCTCATCAATGAAGGTCTCACTGAAATGTCCTGAAATGAAGAATGGAATAGAGTGGAATATAAAATGTTGGCCTAATGACAAGCTTGGGTCCTGTGAGGTCATTCAGCGCTGAAACGGAAGCTGAGAGTAGAAAGGTTTGAAAAGTGTAACAGGAGGAAAACCTCGCTGTTGCACCAAGAAACAATTGTTAGGAGAGGGTGAAAAGTAAGATGGAAGAGAGAGAATATGAACGGAGGTGCTGTAAAAGAAATGAAAGGGGTTGCAGCTAGGGGCCGAAGAGACGCTGCAAAGAACCTCAGGTATTGTTCACAGTGCACCGCCTGAGGTGCACTGATGCCACTACTCCCTTACGGAGAAAAAAGTTAAGTATATCTTAGTTTAACCAGACCACTGAGCTGATTAACAGCTCTCCTAGGGCTGGCCCGAAGGATTAGACTTATTTTACGTGGTTAAGAACCTATTGGTTACCTAGCAACGGAACCTACAGCTCATTGTGGAATCCGACCCACATTATAGCGAGAAATGAATTTCTATCACCAGAAATAAATTCCTCTTATTCTTCATTGGCCGGTCGGAGATTCGAACTCGCGGCCAACAGAGTGGCAGCTGAGAACGGAACCCGCTCGCCCAACGAGGAACTTCCCTTACGGAGAAAGTTTGCATAATGAATATACATGAATGACGTGAATAGCTTCCCAAGTTCTACATTGTAGAATGAATAACATCTTTTTAACTGAGTTATGCGTTCGTACGTTACTGCGCACTTAATAGACATCCCCACTGACTGATAGTGTAAACGCTTCATATTCTTCTTTTTTCAGCTTAAAAAAAGTGGCAGTTTCCCACAACTCGAAGCGATAATGAACGCCAGAAAATGTTGATACTAATCTTCCTAATCTCCCATTAGCAACGACCCCTTGAAACAGATAATTTCTGTGGTCGAAAATTCTTTGGAAATACGAACAGATGTGATTTTCCGGTGGGTATTGATTTTTAATGTAGGGACACTCGACGAATTATCTTCTTATCGTTACCTTGAATCTGTTTCCAGAAGGAATATAACATTAATGGAAAAATGGGGGCGATGTCCCCAGTTCCCATGGACAGGTTTGTGTGTCAAAGATATTTACGCTTCTTCAGGGAAAGGAACCAAAGCTTTATTAGAAAATATAACAAAAATATACGTACCTAAGCATTTGAATTCCATTTTTCGAACAAGCGAGCCTCAACATAGAGTGTTTGATGAATCCTTTTCTTTGCACTTTTAGCAGACCAAAAGGGCCTCATATACTCTGTGTGGTAGCGTTGAAGTCACTGGCTGAAACAGATCTTGGCTTGTGGAGAGAGAGAGAGAGAGAGAGAGAGAGAGAGAGAGAGAGAGAGAGACCATGATTGTGTAGGTGTAAGGAAAAACGGCAAAATAAAGAGAAAACTTCAGCTGCAAAATTTTTATTTTTATAGCACCCTCTTA
>NC_089795.1:86451729-86459229 GCF_040412425.1 Macrobrachium rosenbergii
TGTTGTCTTATATTAACTGCTCGGCCTTTTTTTTTTTTTTTTGTCAGCGACTACCACTTCCAAATCTGACGCAAGATCTTTTCCCCCCAAAACACCTAAGGCTTCGACTACTTTGACTACTGGATCGACGCTTCTGACGAGGGCCACGAAGGACGCTGGAAGTAAGTAAGTATACCTTAGTTTTACCAGACCACTGAGCTGATTAACAGCTCTCCTAGGGCTGGCCCGAAGGATTAGATTTATTTTACGTGGCTAAGAACCAATTGGTTACTTAGCAACGGGACCTACAGCTTATTGTGGAATCCGAACCACAGTACAGCGAGAAATGAATTTCTATCACCAGAAATAAATTCCTCTAACTCTTCATCAGCCGGCCGCGGGAATTGAACTCCGGCCCATCGAATGACAGTCTGAAGCTCAACCGACTCAGCCAAAGAAGGGCTGACGCTGGAAGTGGGGAGACGGCACTCCCGTCCCCACGGGCACGCCCTTCTGGAGTTACGACTGCGATCACTCCTTCAAGCAGAGGCCTTTGATCAACTTCACGCGCAACTGCGCTGTCCTGGAGAAGGCTTCCTATTATCACTTCGCCGACGTTCCCTGCCTGGACGTTTCTGGGTCCAATCCGATCTGCGAGCTGGCTTCATTCTTCCTCTTCTTCTTGTTCTTCTCCTTCTCCTTCTTCTTCTCCTTCTTCTTCTTCTTCTTGCAGTTACGCAGCCTAACATGGAACATCGTACAGTAAATTAATGAATAAATGACACTAGAATATATATATATATATATATATATATGTATATATATATATATATATATATATATATATATATATATATATATATATATATATATATATATATATATATATATATATATATAACTCTCTTTTTCCTTTCGGGGAACATAGATGGATAAGCATTCAAAATATAATGCCAAACTGGGTATCTTGTTTATTTATCCCCGGTGAATGTACGCGGCTTTCGAAGTGAAAGCAAACGAGAGAATTTTAATTACCGCTGAGTAGGATCTTACAAGAAGGATATTTTCAAGAATCCCTGAAGCCCTCTTTGGCTCCTGGTTCGTTTTCGGTAACGAACTCGTAGACCAAATAATAAAATGATTAATCATCATTTCTGTGTCCCTTTGAGATCAATATGTAGAACTCTATTTTTTCTGCGCCTACGTTTTGTCAACGTGAGTTCCACTGCTCTATAGAAAGCCCTTTGAGCAAATAAATTATGTCGTTTTGATTTCATTCACAAGAAAGAGTCATTATTATTATTATTATTATTATTATTATTATTATTATTATTATTATTATTATTATTATTATTATTATTATTATTATTATTATTATTATGAAGGAAGCAGACTCTCCTTCAAGCAAGCCTTGATGAAAAGATGGCTGTACTTTGCGAGTTTATCTAATACAGAATCTTTTCTATTTTCCTTATAATTCGCTTTTCAGGCTCAGCGATGTTGGTCAGCAACTGGCCAGTATTCATATTGGAAAAAGACAGGTTGAAATGCGGGAAATATTTTTATTGAACCATTCAATCAGAAATCCGTGGAGAAAGGAATCCATGGATTTCTGATTGACTATTTCAATAAAAATAAAAAAATATTTCCCGCATTCAACGCTGTCCTTTTCCGATATGAATATCGGCCAGTTGCTGACCAACATCGCTGAACCTGAAAAGCGAATTATAAGGAAAATAGAAAAGAACCTGTATAAGATAAATTCGCAAAATACACCAGTCCTTTTCAGCAAGTATTATTATTATTATTATTATTATTATTATTATTATTATTATTATTATTATTAGTACCACCATATGCATTTTCATCTTAGAAGGGCGGCTTCTGAATATTCTGCATATTTTCGATTAAATACACGACCATTGAAGAATCACTCTCATCAGAAGGAAGTTTGTGCGTTGTTTTCCTTATCAAAAGGTAGTTTGTATTCTTTCCTCATTCTTCTCGTGATTTCTTCAGGATTGGGCTACAGGAGAGCAATAGGTTATCCGTCCTGTTAAAAAAGAAAGAAAGAATAAATCTAAGCATGCGAGTCTATATCACCTCCAGAAACATTTTCCTGCAGTTCCAGAGTGGAGGGCATGAGTGACCTCTGGCACTGGGTCATGTGACTTTGAATGACCTAGGGCATTAGGCCATGTGGCATGGAATGGCCGCTGGTACCAAGCAGCATGAAGGGAAATGACCTCTGGCACTGGGCTGTGTGACACGGAATGACGTCTGGCACTGGGGTTGTAATATTGAAAGATCTCTGGCACTGGGTTTGTGATACATAATGACGTATTGGCACTGGGCTTGTAATATTGAAAGATCTCTGGCACTGGGCTCTGTGGCACAGGATAACCTCTGGCACTGGGTTTGTAACACTGAAAGATCTCTGGGCTTTGTGACACAGGATAACCTCTGGCACTGGGTTTGTGACACTGAAAGATCTCTTGCACTGGGCTTTTTTGGCACTGGATAACCTCTGGCACTGGGTTTGTGACACTGAAATATCTCTGTCACTGGGCTTTGTGGCCCAGGATAAGCTCTGGCACTGGGTTTGTGACACTGAAAGACCTCTGGGCTGTGTAACACAGGATAACCTCTGGCAACAGGCTTGTGGCACTGAAAGACCTCTGGACTGTGTGACACAGGATAATCTCTGGCACTAGGTTTATGATACCGAAAGGTCTCTGGCACGGGGCTATTTGATGAAGTAGTATTTCAACTGCATATGAATGCTGTGTTTCTGAAACCTGATAATGATGGTAATCCAACGTTCGCATATTTGCATCGTGTAGTATTATTTAAATGAATAAGGAATCGCTAGAGTCATTTTAAAAGGCGCATAGCCGATATTATTTGGATTAATACATTTATCTCCGAGTTGTGTAGAATCTAAATGTGAGGGTTAATTCTTAAGAAGACTTTATGGTCTTCTAAAGGTTTAAGTCAAAGTTATTAAGTAATACTCAAAAGAAGACACTCTATTAGAGAGAGAGAGAGAGAGAGAGAGAGAGAGAGAGAGAGAGAGAGAGAGAGAGAGAGAGAGCACGTGTAGATAGCTGAAACACAAACAGATTACACAATACTGGGGGGCAGTTTTACAAACCTATTAAGACATGAACATTTCCCATAATTCCTCACAAGCTGAAGGTCAAGACCACGGCCCTTACCACCAGGTTTCTTCAGCGACATTTATTGCCCAAAAGAAAGCAGTATATATATATATATATATATATATATATATATATATATATATATATATATATATATATATATATATATATATATATATATATATATATATATATATATATATATACATTATACATAAATATATATATATATATTCGAAGGCGCTCCCAACAAGAATTACATTTTTTATGTAGTTTCAGATTTTATGATGACTTCATTTTGCTCTTAAGAATGGTCGAATATTCACGTGAAGAGTTTCGGGAATGTTTCAAACATTCTGTGCTGACGCAGTGAAGTGCCGATAACTTGGTCTGCCATGAAAGAAATTCTGAGCTGAGAGAGTATTTGTTTAACCTAAACAAAAAATAGTTTTTCTTTAATGTAAGAAGACGTTTGAACAGAATATGTCCCGCAGAATAAACATCACTCTGTAAAATGTTATGAAAGCATTTTTGAACGAATTAAAAAAAAACAGGTTACAGTTTCTAGCCGTGATTAGATTGCTATCCCCTGCTTGACTGGATACAGATTATAGTGTTTTTGAGATGATGAAAGCTGCTGTATTCACTAACGCATTGGCTACGAGAAACTGCAAATGAATCACTTTTCCCGGACACAATACCCTTGGGAAGAGATAGCGAAAGGAAAAAAAGAAATACAGGTTTGGCAATCTAAATGAGCAGATTTTAAAACGAATATATCACGAGAATCTAAACATTCCTATGTCTTAATGTAAATACGTTGGATGATACCTTAATATTCATGCTTGACATTGACCCCGTAGGCCAAGCGCTGGGACCCATTTAGGTCATTCAGCGCTAACAGGTTGGGAATGTGGATACACTCCAGGAAAGGTAGGCAGAAAACCTGGATACATACCTGGGAAAGAAAGAAAGAAAATCCGCATTAACATTCAGCGAGAGATTGGGGATTAAGTAAAACCGACAGAAATCCGGATACACATCTAGTAAAACGTGGCTATTAAGCCAAATAAACTGAAAACCCAGATACACATCTGGAAAGAGAGGCAGAAACTGTGGATACATTTCCAGAGAAGGATTGTGGAATAAGAGAAACAGAAAATCTGGATACATATCTTGGAAAGAATTTGGCATGAAGTCTAAAAGACAAAAAATCTCGATTCAGGTGCAGTAAAAAATAAGGATTAAGACTGAAAATGCAGGAAACATCTGGACAGGTAATCTGGATACATATCTGAGAAAGACAGACAGGAAATCCGCATACATCCCCAAGGAAAGATTGGGGACTAAGACAAACAGGCAGAAAATTCAGACTTGTCCTGGAAAGGATTTGAGGGGAGTAAGAGTAATGATCAGAAAATCTGGATACATATCCAGTCAAAAATATGGATTAAGACCAAATGACAGAAAATATGGGAAACATTTCAGGGAAGGAGAGACAGAAAATCCGGATACATATCCGGCAAAGACCGACAGAAAGTCCGGATACATATCCGGGACAGACAGACAGAAAGTCCGGATACATATCCGGCAAAGACAG
Organism: Macrobrachium rosenbergii; assembly: GCF_040412425.1. Taxonomy (NCBI): domain Eukaryota; kingdom Metazoa; phylum Arthropoda; class Malacostraca; order Decapoda; family Palaemonidae; genus Macrobrachium; species Macrobrachium rosenbergii. Next base: position 86,456,470 of record NC_089795.1, read on the forward strand.
ACAGACAGAAAGTCCGGATACATATCCGGGACAGACAGGCAGACAGAAAGTCCGGATACATATCCGGGAAAGACAGACAGATAGTCCGGATACATATCAGGGACAGACCGACAGAAAGTCCGGGCACATATCCAGCAAAGACAGACAGACAGAAAGTCCAGGTACGTATCCGGGACAGACAGACGGAAAGTCCGGACATATATCCAGGAAAGACAGACAGATAGTCCGGATACATATCCGGAAAAGACAGACAGAAAGTCTGGATACATATCCGGATTCTGGAAAAAGAAGTATGGAATTGATTTTCATTCTACTGCAAGAGGTCTGAATTCTCCGTAATGAATTTACTGAAGAAGCTGCAGTGATTTATGTATCTTAATGGAGACACCATGACCGGATTTCTATCTGGCATCGTGCCTCTGTTGACCTAAGTTGGTCACTCGTACTTAGTGATTAGTCAAATGCAGCATTCGAAATCATAGCGAAATTAGGGCATGGGGCTCGCAACCTCACCCAAAAGACTTGCAAGGAACTGAAAGGCCGACACTTCCTTGAGGGCACCAACACATATATATGTACCTCACCCAAAAGACTTGCAAGGAACTGAAAGGCCGACACTTCCTTGAAGGGAAACGCACGCACACATATATATGTATATATATATGTTAGAAATAATCAACACACAATCACGTGTGGAACAGAAATAAATTTCTGACTCACATCAAGATCGAACCCAGGTCTTTCCATTGGAAGACCTGGGTTCGATCCTGATGAGTCAGAAAATTTATATATATATACATTCAATATACCTAAGTATATATGTATAAATATACGTATATATATATATATATATATATATATATATATATATATATATATATAACATATATATAAAATATTATTTAAATAGTTTCAATTTCATTCAATATACCTAAGTACAACATGCAATAATATATATATATATATATATATATATATATATATATATATATATATATATATATATATATATATATATATATATATATATATATATATATATTTGTATATGTGTGTGTGTGTGTAGGCAGAAAAATTCAAGTTCACTCAAACTGATAAAGTCTGGAAAGGCTTTATCCTCCAAAAACATTAAAGTACCCAGAATGTAAAACCAATCACCATCCACCTTTTGGAAATCACAACGAAAAGGTCATTACAGATATATATATATATATATATATATATATATATATATATATATATATATATATATATATATATATAAAAAATTCACAACATACCATGAACTCACCTTCATAAACACGCCAGTGAGAACTTGCCATGTGTCTAATGATGTCGATAAGAAGACTTCAAGTAAAAAAAGGGTTGAGGATTATAATTTGGAGAAAGGATTTATATATATATGTATTTTATTTTTTTTTTTGGCAACTTGAGGGCTTTACACCGAATCTTGCCTGCCGATAACGCGTGAACTGACACGTGACTTGGGCCATTTGCTGAGGTCAGGCTGGTTCCCCGTTCTGTTTAAATTCGTCGCGAACCGGAGGGAAATTTACCATTTCGATTTTTGCTACCAAGATGGTCAGCGTGATTCTTCTAGCCGGTGAGATATCTCGATTATATTTCTTTTCCTGTGGGCATTCACCATGCCTGTATGTATGTATGTATGCATGTGTGTGTGTGGATGTATGTATGTATGTATGTATGTATGTACGCCAGTGGTGATAGAGTTGATTAGGGTATGAAAGTTTTCTGAAGACTGACAGATGGAAATAATTGTTCCTTCACTCAGTGGACCACTAACTATATTATATATATATATATATATATATATATATATATATATATATATATATATATATATATATATATATATATATAATATGTGTGTGTGTGTGTGTGTGTGTGTGTTTACACATACACACGCACACACATATTTATATACATATACATATACATACATATATATATATATATATATATATATATATATATATATATATATATATATATATATATATATATAGTTGATGCAACCAGTACTATTTGAAAGCGAATCTAGACTAATTAGGACAAAATATCACGAGGAAAGATTACAATCTAAGTGACGGATGAATTCTGCATGCTAAGAAATTCAACTATATTGAGAATCTCGACCAATACCCAAGATTCGAACGAGCTACTGAGGGAACCCAATTGACCGACGAAAATTCCTTGGCGAAGGAAATCTGCAAGGTATGACATTCCCCGAGATGTAGGTGAAGGTTGAAGGACCAGAAAGGGAAGGGGAAACAAAATGTAGGCCCCTAGCTGCAGCCCCTTTTATTCCTTTTACTCTACCTCCATTCATATTCTCTTTCTTCCATCTTGCTGTCCAACCTCACAGTGCCACTGCTTTGAGGTTTTCCTCCTGTTACACCTTTCAAACCTTTCTACTCCCACAATTTCCGTTTCAGCGCTGGATGACCTTATAAGTCCCGGCGTTTGGCCTTAGACCTAAGTTCTACATTCCATTCCATTCCATTTCATTCCACGGTATGGTGAAAGGCTGGACAGTGAGTTCTGAATGTATTACGACATTATTGATAGCATACATAATTTGGCGATGGAGTTTGTAGTTTTAATGACTGGAAATGGAACTAGATGGCGGTGCATGCATTTAGGGAATAATATTTTTAGTAATAAGTCAAAGTGATGTGTTTATATTTTTATATGCAACATATTGAGAAAATTATTCAAATTATTGTTCCTTTGTTCTTT
>NC_089795.1:86461729-86484229 GCF_040412425.1 Macrobrachium rosenbergii
ACTTCGCCGACGTCGACTGCACGGGGGCGGAGGCCGGGAAGTTCTGTCCGATCTGCGAAATGGTTTGATTGGGGTACAAGTCTAAAGTATAAAATAACTTTTATTTTATTTTATACCTTAAATAAAAACCTAAAAATAAAACACTTGAAAAAACTTGAAATAAAAAAACTTAAAATAAAAAATTACTCCGGGGAGAAAGTATGAAACAAAAATAAGTTTTTTTTTTTGGTTTTTAGGTAAACAAATTAAGCTAATTTTGTTTCATTTAGTTGCGAGGATATTGAGAAATAAAAGTCAAAATCTCCTTTTATGACCAATTTTTATGTTTTTGTTTCAAATAAACAAATTAAGGTACTTTTGTTTCGTCTAAGTACGAGGCTATTGAGAAATAAAAGTTAAAAATGTAAAAATATCCTTGTATGAGCATCTTTTTGTTTCAAATAAACAAATTAAGCTAAATTTGTTTCATGTAAAAACGAGGTTATTGAGAAATAAAATATAAATGTCCTTTTGAGTTCAAAGGACGACTGAATCGCAGGGAGGACAAAGATAAATTAAATTAGGTTGAAGGGAGTACGGGCCTATTGACAATTGAAGCCCCTCTAAAGGCGTACGAGCCTATGAAACAAACGAATAACGATATTCCGTAGGCAGCACACAGGAATCGCTTTCCATCAGAAAGAAATAAGTCGTTAATTATTCGCTTGGAAAGTCTCACAAACCACAGACCTTGAGAGCGGAAGAACTAAATTTTTGGAACACACATTTTTTATTGAACCCTTCTTTTTTCCACTGTCTTTTCTAGTTATCCAGGTTTTCCTTCCTAAATCGTATAATGGAGGATTTAAGAACATATCCTTGCTGCTTCCTCTCTGTCTTTTCTTTCTCTGCCATTTCGTGTCGAGGAGATTATTTTGATGTATGCCGGGAGAGAGAGAGAGAGAGAGAGAGAGAGAGAGAGAGAGAGAGAGAGAGAGAGAGAGAGAGAGAGAGATTTTATCTGTCATTCAAAAGTTCTTGACAAAATATCTCGAGTTTTCTTCCCAAATGATGCACCCCTTTCATTGTTTTTTTTTTTTTTAAAGTATTTTCTGAGACATTCATTTTTACATGATGGTAAAAGTATTCTTAAAGATAATGATTTCAACGAGATATAATGACATGAACGTGGTACAAGTGATAGAAATGTTAACATAGGTGAGAGGAAGGATCGGAGCATTTGGAGATGATCTGGCCATGTGGAGAGAACGAGGGACAAGTTGGTCAAATTAGTACATATTATGATAGTTTTGGAGGAAGGACGAGATGAAGACCTACAAAGTATTGGATAAATGGAGTGGTTGAGGTACTGCAGCGGGAGGGCAGGGGTGAATGGTGAAGTTTGTGTAGGGGGCTTGGCGTGCTGTTGATGAGCATGAAGTGACTAATATTGTGGAAATTTTTTGTGCAGGGGGGTGGCGTGTTCATCCTTGACTCAGCAATTTAAGTTTAATTGTGGCTATGAAGTTTGTGTTTTTCCCCCGCAATCATCCTCTGCTGGGGAAAAATTTATATGCCTATATATATAAGTAATTTATTTATATATATATATATATATATCATTGTCACCAGGCTTTTCCCTCCTTGGAAAGGGTGGCACCAGAAGGACAGACAGAGCCTTCTGGTTTCTCAGAGACTTTTAGAGGCAAAGCTGACAGCCCTACAACCATATGTAGTTGGGTGAATGTGCAGTGTAGGGATCACTGAAGGTTCTTTGCGGCGTTCCTTCGCCCCCCAGCTGCAACCCCTTTCATTCTTTTTACTGTATCTCCATTCATATTCTCTTTCTCCCATCTTACGTTCCGCACTTTCCTAACAGTTGTTTCATAGTGCAGCTGCTAGATTTTCCTCCAATACCTTTAACACCTTTATACTCTCAGTGTCCCTTTCAGCCATGAATAACCTCGCTGGTCAAAGGTTTTGGCCCAAATTTTATATTCCATTCCATATTTAGGTGAACTGGTGGGCGGTAGGAAGGAAGCGAACCACGAAACTAGAGAGCGTGATCAACAGCCGCCCCATATGGCACCCGATATTTTGATAAATTTATTTTGTTGTTTGTCTACATATATTTCTTATGTCTTCAATCTCGATTCCGCAGTTGAAGAGTGAATGCGGCAGTGACCAATGCTTTTATCCACTGGAACCAGCCCTTTTTAAGGGAAATGGTTTAATAATGAAATAGGAATTAAAAATATGCATACGTATGGCGTTTGTATTTGCAAATCATTTTACTGGTGGCACTCCATGGCAATCAGTTTCCTTTATATCTACCAAAGGAATATAACTGAAACGGCATTTACTATCTCAATTTATTATTAGACCACCGTCGAATACGAGCATAAATATTACATAAAATTAAAAAACAAAAGAAGCCACGAAAGCATTTTTTTGGATGTCTGTCCATCACACGATTTCAGGTTAGGATTTCGCAGACTGGACAGTACTTGAGTTCCCCGATGTTTCCCAGACAGGAGGTGTCGGCGAAGAGGTAGTTCGACTCCTTGTCCAAAATTGCGCAGTTCTGCTGCTCGTTCGTGAGAGGTCTCATCGTCAGGGCTGTGTCACAATCGTACCTCCAGTAGGGGGCGCCCATGGGGACGCTGGTCCCATCGCCCCACTTCCAGTAGCCTTCGAGGTCTTTGTCAGTGGCGTCTATCCAGTAGTTGTAGCGATCCAGACCTTTTTGAGAGAAGAAGAGAGATCCTGTGAATTCGTGTGATCAAGAACTTCAAGTATCACAAGACAAAGCTAAGTTCTGGCTTGACTTTCGACAACTACAGTGTAAGTTGAATCTAGGTGGCTTCCTTCGGCTTGGCAGATATGACAGGGCTCTTGATTCTGAAGGACCCTTCAGTACAGACAAAATGATCAAAGTGCCAGCGAAAACCAAATCTTTAAGGATTGAAGCTTTTAGTCATGTGCTTATGAGGAGCTCTCCGGGCCAAACCAAACAGCTTCACCCAAATTCAAGAGCTCTTTGCTGGTGGACCCACTGGATATCTCTGCCCCAATTCATAATTTCGTCTGAGTACTCAAGGTATTGTGATAGCATTCCTGTATGGAAAGATGGATTAGTACGTGACATGATGTTACAGCATTACTATAGGTTTCAACAAACCTGTTTTCTGACAGGCTTTGATGCCAGAAGGCAGACGGCAGAATGCTTCAAGCACTGGGAAAAAGTTATGATTTCTAACATCGTTAGAATTCATTATTTCATATAGTATGGTCTTTTATATGGATTATGTGATGGAGATTTTAGAATATTCATCATCGGTGACATATATATAGGCTTCTGACTTCCTTAATGAAAAGGAAAGAAGAGATGAAGGGAAACGAAGACAAGAATTCATCAGAGGAGAGTGGTTTCCTCCTGTGGTATACACATCAGTAGGAAGCATTTGATATTTTTGTATCATCTATAATTTGATCAAAAGTAGAGTTTTGCAAGTACTCTCTTCAGAATTATTGTGTAAATTCCGCTAGCTAAACGTTGTGTCAGAATGGGTTCTTGTTAGCAGTAGAATTACCCTGTTGAACAGAAATAAAGATGTCTTCTGAAGGAAAGTTTACTCTCTTTGCCAAGAGGTTTGGCTGGAACTGGCTAGCTCTTCCACCCCATACGAGGGCAGTGCCATCAGAGCACCCCACGCGGTACGCCATAGGTATTACTTAAAGTTTTTTGCAGCATCCATTCAGTCCCTAGCTGCAAGCCCTTTCATTCCTTTCACTGTACCTCTGTTCTGATTCTCTTTCTTCTATCTTGCTTTCCACCCTCTCCTAACAATTGTGTCAAAGTGAAACTGTGAGTGTTTCCTCCTGTTACACCTTTGAAACCATTTTACTCTCAATTTCCCTTTCAGTGCTGGATGAACTGAATTGAACTGAATATAGAGTTTAGGCCAAAGGCCAAGCACTGGGACCTATGAGGTCATTTAGCGCTGAAAGGAAAACTGAGATTTCAGAGGTTTGAAAGGTGTAACAGGAGGAAAACCTCGCAGTTGCACTATGAAATGCATGTCAAGAGCGGGTGGATAGGGAGATAGAAGAAAGATAATATGAATGGAGGTGCAGTAAAAGGAATAAAAGAGGTTGCAGCTAGGGGCCGAAGGGACGCTGCAAAGACCCTTCAGCAATGCCTACAGTACACCGCATGAGGTGCACTGACGGCACTTACCCCCTACGGGGTTCAGTGCTGGATGACCTCATAGGTCCCAGAGATTGTCCTTTGGCCTAGATTTTATGTTCCATTTCATTCCATTCCACTAGCTCTCCCAGTTATGCCAAGTCCACAGATAGGGTAATGAGTGGACTGTGCCTTGAATTAGCCAAATCCACAGATAGGGTAACGAGTGGACTGCGCCTTGAATTACTGCCTATTAGAACTCTTTACTAGCAATAGCACCACAGGACCAAACAGGGTGACACTTACCAAACTTTAGGATGTACTTGATGATTTCTGTCAACTGGGACGCTGTCGGAACCTTGGCGAGCCTGGCGCCCTCCGCCACTCTAGTGCAGTAGAGTCTCATGTCGTAGTAGTTCCCGGATTCGAGAGTGTCAAACAGGAGGCACTGGCTGCCGATCTCCTCGAAGGGGAACGGGCAACCTGAAGGAGGAATGGCTTGAAGTTTGTTGGCCAAGTTAGAGATGATGCGGTCGATAAGGCAGAGTCATTAAGTGACTGGAGATATGTCTTTGTCAGGTGAAGTCAGACATGTCTTTGTTGCAACTGATAAGACAGAGTCATGAGGTTAATGAAGATTAGTCTTTGTTGGCTAAGTCAGACATATCTTTGTTGCAACTGATAAGACAGAGTCATGAAGTAAATGAGGATAAGTCTTTGTTGGCTAAGTCAGACATATCTTTGCTGCAACTGATAAGACAGAGTCATCTTTGTTGGCTAAGTCAGACATATCTTTGCTGCAACTGATAAGACAGAGTCAAAGTAAATGAGGATAAGTCTTTGTTGGCTAAGTCAGACATATCTTTGTTGCAACTGATAAGACAGAGTCATGAAGTAAATGAAGATAAGTCTTTGTTGGCTAAGTCAGACATATCTTTGTTGCAACTGATAAGACAGAGTCATGATGTAAATGAGGATAAGTCTTTGTTGGCTAAGTCAGACATATCTTTGTTGCAACTGATAAGACAGAGTCATGAAGTAAATGAGGATAAGTCTTTGTTGGCTAAGTCAGACATATCTTTGTTGCAACTGATAAGACAGAGTCAAGTAAATGAGGATAAGTCTTTGTTGGCTAAGTCAGACATATCTTTGTTGATAAGACAGAGTCATGACTGAGTCTTTGTTGGCTAAGTCAGACATATCTTTGTTGCAACTGATAAGACATCATGAAGTAAATGAATATGAGTCTTTGTTGGCTAAGTCAGACATATCTTTGTTGCAACTGATAAGACAAAGTCATGAAGTAAATGAAGATAAGTCTTTGTTGGCTAAGTCAGACATATCTTTGTTGCAACTGATGAGACAGAGTCATGAAGTAAATTAAGATAAGTCTTTGTTGGCTAAGTCAGACATATCTTTGTTGCAACTGATAAGACAGAGTCATGAAGTAAATGAATATGAGTCTTTGTTGGCTAAGTCAGACATATCTTTGTTGCAACTGATAAGACATAGTCATGAAGTAAATGAAGATAAGTGTTTGTTGGCTAAGTCAGACATATCTTTGTTGCAACTGATAAGACAGAGTCATGAAGTAAATGAGGATAAGTCTTTGTTGGCTAAGTCAGACATATCTTTGTTGCAACTGATAAGACAGAGTCATGAAGTAAATGAATATGAGTCTTTGTTGGCTAAGTCAGACATATCTTTGTTGCAACTGATAAGACAGAGTCATGAAGTAAATGAAGATAAGTGTTTGTTGGCTAAGTCAGATTATCTTTGTTGCAACTGATAAGACAGAGTCATGAAGTAAATGAAGATAAGTCTTTGTTGGCTAAGTCAGACATATCTTTGTTGCAACTGATAAGACATAGTCATGAAGTAAATGAAGATAAGTGTTTGTTGGCTAAGTCAGACATATCTTTGTTGCAACTGATAAGACAGAGTCATGAAGTTAATGAAGATTAGTCTTTGTTGGCTAAGTCAAACATATCTTTGTTGCAACTGATAAGACAGAGTCATGAAGTAAATGAGGATAAGTCTTTGTTGGCTAAGTCAGACATATCTTTGTTGCAACTGATAAGACAGAGTCATTGTAAATGAAGATGAGTCCTTGTTGGCTAAGTCAGACATATCTTTGTTGCAACTGATAAGACAGAGTCATGAAGTAAATGAAGATGAGTCTTTGTTGGGTAAGTCAGACATATCTTTGTTGCAACTGATAAGACAGAGTCATGAAGTAAATGAAGATAAGCCTTTGTTGGCTAAGTCAGACATATCTTTGTTGCAACTGATAAGACAGAGTCATGAAGTAAATGAAGATGAGTCTTTGTTGGGTAAGTCAGACATATCTTTGTTGCAACTGATAAGACAGAGTCATGAAGTAAATGAAGATAAGCCTTTGTTGGCTAAGTCAGACATATCTTTGTTGCAACTGATAAGACAGAGTCATGAAGTAAATGAAGATAAGCCTTTGTTGGCTAAGTCAGACATATCTTTGTTGCAACTGATAAGACAGAGTCATGAAGTAAATGAAGATAAGCCTTGTTGGCTAAGTCAGACATATCTTTGTTGCAACTGATAAGACAGAGTCATGAAGTAAATGAAGATGAGTCTTTGTTGGGTAAGTCAGACATATCTTTGTTGCAACTGATAAGACAGAGTCATGAAGTAAATGAAGATGAGTCTTTGTTGGGTAAGTCAGACATATCTTTGTTGCAACTGATAAGACAGAGTCATGAAGTAAATGAAGATAAGCCTTTGTTGGCTAAGTCAGACATATCTTTGTTGCAACTGATAAGACAGAGTCATGAAGTAAATGAAGATGAGTCTTTGTTGGGTAAGTCAGACATATCTTTGTTGCAACTGATAAGACAGAGTCATGAAGTAAATGAGGATAAGTCTTTGTTGGCTAAGTCAGACATATCTTTGTTGCAACTGATGAGACAGAGTCATGAAGTAAATGAAGATGAGTCTTTGTTGGGTAAGTCAGACATATCTTTGTTGCAACTGATAAGACAGAGTCATGAAGTAAATGAGGATAAGTCTTTGTTGGCTAAGTCAGACATATCTTTGTTGCAACTGATAAGACAGAGTCATGAAGTAAATGAAGATGAGTCTTTGTTGGGTAAGTCAGACATATCTTTGTTGCAACTGATAAGACAGGGTCATGAAGTAAATGAAGATAAGTCTTTGTTGGCTAAGTCAGACATATCTTTGTTGCAACTGATAAGACAGAGTCGTGAAGTAAATGAGGATAAGTCTTTGTTGGCTAAGTCAGACATATCTTTGTTGCAACTGATAAGACAGAGTCATGAAGTAAATGAGGATAAGTCTTTGTTGGCTAAGTCAGACATATCTTTGTTGCAACTGATAAGACAGGGTGATGAAGCAAATGAAGATAAGTCTTCAGAGAGACTTACGTTTATCTGTCTAACAGCAGTAAAGTGTTAATTGTCATTCTTTTAGTTTTCTGAAAACAAAACTATTGTGCCGGCTTTGTTTGTCCGTCCGCACATTTTTTCTGTCCGCCCTCAGATCTTAAAAACCATTGAGGCTAGGGGCTGCAAATTGGTATGCTGATCATCCACCCTCCAATCATCAAACATAACAAATTGCAGCCCTCTAGCCTCAGTTTTTTTTTTTTATTTTATTTAAGACTAAAGCTAGCCATAATCGTGCTTCCGGCAACGATATAGGCCAGGCCAGGACCGGGCCGTGGTTAAAGTTTCATGGCCGCGGCTCGTACAGCAATATTTCGAGACCACCGAAAGATAGATCTATTTCCGGTGGCCTTGAATTTACGCTGTACAGAAAACTCGATTACGCCGAAGACACATCGGCGCAATTTTTACTTGTTTAATTTACGGATTATTAAACCAGACTGCTGGAGATTTATTGCACTGCATGATATTCTCAATATCATACACTGCAATAAACTCCGAGAGAAAATGCAGAGGTTGAACTCTCTCTTTAGTGATCCTTGGCAGCTAAATTCAGTGTTTTTAGAAAGCGATCATTATCTTCGTGACTTAACTACAAGAGAGAAGAGACAGACTGAAGTAAATGCTCAGAAAAGAATTTCAGTGCGTGGAAAAAATAGAAACAAGTAAAAACTGCGCCGAAGTTTCTTCGGCGCAATCGAGTTTTCTGTACAGTGTATATTCAATGCCACCGAAAATAGATCTATCTTTCGGTGGTCTCGGTATTATGCTGTACGAGCCGCGGCCCATGAAACTTTACCACGGCCCGGTGGTGGCTTATTCTATAACGTTGCCAGAAGCACGATTATGGCTAACTTTAGCCTGAAATAAAATAAAAAACTACTGAAGCTAGACGGCTGCAATTTGGTATGTTTGATGATCGGAGGGTGGATGACCAACATACCAATTTGCAGCTCTCTAGCCTCAGTAGTTTTTAAGATCTGAGTGCGGACGGACGGACTGGCAATAGCCATCTCAGTAGTTTTCTTTTACCGAAAACTGAAATGAACACAGATCAAGAATCACTCTCTCACTGCCGGAAGTAGATTAATAACTGCTCATCTCAGCTTGGCTGAACGGAAATATGCAACCATATGATGCAAAAACGGCACCTACTGCAGAAACTCCCATTTCCGCTTTTTTGACGAAAGCTGCTGAATGATATAAAATATTATGAACGGTCCTACCGTTTGGAAACCGAAGCACATGGGAATTTTGATCACACTTACCCTCACATAAGGAGGCACCCAGAAGGAGACCACTGGCAGCGGCTGAAATAGAGATTAAAAGAGTTTGTGTGAAGCGTTCAATAGAAAAATCCCCCTTAAAATGTATAGAGTTATTTACGTTATTTTGTGGAAGCCTAATGTATTGCTTATTGTATCAAGCCTCTTAAAAGGTTCTTACTAATTGTTCCCACCTTCCATACTGAAGTAATCAAATATGAAAGTCTTGATATTAAAATCTTAATATTGAACGCCTGAACGGGGCCAGAAGAGAGCAAATGGGTCTACCCCTGTCTTTTTTTACGTCATCTCTCAGTACATTTTCCCTTAATCCAGTTCCTCGTTGGGTGAGTCGGTAGAGTTGTGGGCTAGCACTCGCTAGGCCCGAGTTCGAGTCTCCGGCCGGCTAATGAAGAATTAGAGGAATTTATTTCTGGTGATAGAAATTAATTTCTCGCTATAATGTAGTTCGGATTCCACAATAAGCTGTAGGTTCCGTTGCTAAGTAACCAATTGGTTCTTAGCCAAGTAAAATAAGTCTAATCCTTCGGGCCAGCCCTAGGAAAGCTGTTAATCAGCTCAGTGGTCTGGTAAAACTAAGGTATGATATACTTAACTTTTCTTCCTTAATCCTTCCCTGGTTTCCAAATCCTCATTCAGTCGAGCAACTGGCTCTATTCTGTCCGTTAGTTTGAGGATCACGCAAAGCCATGTTTTGTGAATTGACATATTCTTATATTTCATAAACGATAGTTTTGCATTATATTAATTATCTTGCAGAAATTTTGTTATATATGAAAAACTGCTCCAGTAGATTAATGACCTCCAGTTTCATTGTCACGTGACGCCAGAGTGGGCGAACAAATCAATCAACCTTTACCGGTTCCCTCCCAAGCGCCAGTGTGTTCCCAGCTTACACCGTCCGGCTCAGCGTTATGCCTTTTACTTTTCATTCATTCCCTCTGGTCTCTCCACCGCTCCATCCAGCTGTTCAGCTCCTCTAACTTCACCTGGCTTCGTGAGTTCGTTGAACTTAGACTTTCTCCTATTCTCGGCGTCATATTTAGCTTATTTAGTTTAATGTTTAATCTTTTAATCTCTTTTTGTGTATTGAATATATATATATATATATATATATATATATATATATATATATATATATATATATATATATATATATATTTTGTATTTATATATAAAAACAGTAATGTATGTATGCAGATGTAACACACTGGAAATGAAAATCGCCTAGAAGATGTCATATACACAAAAGACGTACATATATATATATATATATATATATATATATATATATATATATATATATATATATATATATATATTATATTTATATATATTTATATTTATATATATATATATATATATGTATATCTATGTGTGTATATGTATGTATGTAAGTATGTGTGTGTGTGTGTGTGTGGGTGTATAGCTTTACTTTCTAATTTACTTTCGAGCAAAAAAAAAAATAAGTAAATAAAATTGTCTTACCTAAAACAAGAGCAAAGTTACTCATCTTTGTCACTTGCTAAATCCGCAACAGATCATGCGCGCCTCCTCGTCCAAGTACTTATAGGCTTTAGTTATCTTGCGACAAATGCACCAACTCACACGCACACATACACACACACACACACACACACACACACTCACGACCTCAGGCATTAAAAAAAAAACTTCTTGGAAATAAAATCTTGAGAACTAATGGACTGACCACGTAATAAACATATGTGCCTGCCAGAATGTTCCATGAGAAACTGCGGGAGAAGTCAGTCTAATCTTATCGAGGAAGGATTTCCCGTTTTCCGTTTTTATGCGTAACTATATATATGAGGGATGGGTGTTATCGTGTTGTTCTCATTAGCTTTTTTCAGGTTCTTAATTTCTTTCTTTTTGTTTTATTGATGAATAAACTTCTTTAATTAATCAAACAGTTGCTGTTTATACCATATGTTTACAATGTCCAGCGTTAAGCGTATTTTAAATGATCAAAGTAACGCTCAAGTAGAAATCTTTCATGTTCCATAACACAGTTCCTATATGAAAACTTATCTTTCTTTTTTTTTCTTCGCGGCATTAACGATGAAAAATCTTGAAGCACACATTGCGAACGTAGGCTTAGTCCGGTTATTAAGAAATTAAAAATAATATTCAAACAGAAAGGTTCAAAAGTGAAAACATAATCAATAGGCCTAAAGTTACACTTCTTCAGCTTAGTCCCGTTTCTATATGGGGCCGCCGTTTTGGATGAGCCGCCTCCATCTGCCTCTGTGGTGCGCTTCTGCTTCAAGTTCCTTCTCCCTCAAGTCTTCTTCCCTCACACAACCTCTCCTTCTCTTTCTTGGTCTTCCTCGGCTTCTTCTACCCTGCACTTCCATCTCCATAGCATGCAATCCAATATGGCCTTCCTCCCTTCTCAGTAGGTGTACGTACCATCTCAGTCTCCCCTCCATTTCCCCCACCTTGTTTTGACTCTGACGTTACGCAAATAACTGAAATTCTGAGGTGTAGGTTGCTGAATTGTTAAGATATTTACAGTTTGGAACTGAAACAAGAGTTACCATTGGTCATTTGCCGAAGACCACTGCATACAGTAAATTCGGATCATGGCAAGATTACCGAACCCACTCGCAGCCAAGAAGATTATTGGGTTCGTTATTCTTTACATGGGAATGATCGGGCTCGCTGTTCTAGACATGAGCACCGGTACCAGACATTTGATCTCCCAGGGGCTAGTACTAAACAAGTCGAAATACATTTGACACCCCAAGGGCTAGTACTAAACACGGCGAAACAGTGTAAGTGTAGATGAATCACTTGTTTCGCCGTGTTTAGTACTAGCCCTCATGTGGAATTGGAGTTCGGACCGGAAAGGGTTGGCCATTCTTTACACGGGGATCATTGGGTTCGCTGTTCTTGACAAGGAGATGTTGGGTTCGCTGATCTTGACATGATCCTTAAATTCATTTTCATTTTTGTAGTATTCCTCCGTCATATAAACAATTATGTTGGATTTTAATCAAATTCTCTTTAAATCATGGTCTGTTATCCGACGAAATTTGTCAATTAGTGAGCTTAAAGTTCTATCTCGAGAGGCCTCTCATAACTACACTGAGTCTGCAACCCTTCCTGTACATGATATATATCAGTGTGTCTAATATTGTTTAAGAATAGTTGTAATCATATATTTTTTTTTTATTGAAGACCAACATTTATGATTTATAGGCCATACAAAATAAACACGGTTCAACTATAAAAAAGAACTTTTATTATCTCTGTTTCAAGGCAAAGTGGAGTCATTACGTGAGGCAGTTACGTTTTAGTTTTCTGAAAAGAAAACTATTGTGCCGGCTTTGAGCTAGAGGGCTGCAAATTGGTATGTTGATCATTCACCCTTCAACCATCAAACATACCAAATCGCAGCCCTCTAACCTCAGTAGTTTTTATTTTATTTAAGGTTAAAGTTAGCCATAATCGTGCATCTGGCAACGATATAGGCCAGGCCATCACCGGGCCGTGGTTAAAGTTTCATAGGCCGCGGCTCAACAGCTTTATACCGAGACCACCGAAAGACAAATCTATTTTCGGTGGCCTTGATTAACGAGCGTCAGGATAACATCCAAACACTTCTGCTCTTTCCATCCATATTCGTTTCTTAAGCTGTATTTAAATGGCGCATTAACCTAAATCCCAGACTTTTATTATCTTATTCAGTGTGTCATAATCTGTTTCAATTCCTGAAGTCATGTTTCGCGGAGACTCTACATTCAAGTACGCTACATTCGAGATGTTTGTCGTTACGTGCTAATCCTGTCGGCGCGAGAAAAGTTGCAGGTGCTAACTGATACAACGTGGATTTTAAAATTTGTCTTTTTTTCGGTTAAACTTGAGCAATAATAAACGATAAGTTTCCTTTTCTTATGAAACTTGCAATAATGAATAATGTTTTTGTCAGGTCCTAAATGCTTGTGATAACATTCACTGTATTTCCATCAATGGTACTAAATTCTGTGTGGTTTCTTAGTTAAAATAATTTATTCTTTATTACCATCTCAGTCCCACTTTACACCAGTCCTTTGATTTTGCTTACGCGAAGGATTTTTAATTTTATCATTATTTATGAAGAGGAATACGAAATTGTATGAATATTCCAGCGGCATAGCAACCTTCTCTGGAAAATGTGGTCTAGGCCTAAATTGGATGTGGACTCTGGTAAAAGGGCCGCCTAAATTTACCGTAGATAAATAGGCCAAACTTGAGTTATTTCAGCAGCTGCCTGCATCCATGAGCCAAAGGTAACCACTGTTAGCAAGACAGATTGCCAAATTTGCAACGGTTCTTTTTCATAATCCGACGGTAAGTTGACAAGGTGTTGCCTGGTCCCTAAATGGTGAAAGTAAGTCTAGGATTATCCGCTAGCCCATTGTGGCCTTTAGTCTTCTTTTAAAAGCGAGTTTTTTTTTTTTTTTGTCTAATTCCTGTCTGTGTGTAAGCAACTCTTGGAAAGCAGCATCAAAGTTCACATAAACTCTAATGAAGTAAAAAGAATTTTTAAGCTCTTCATATCCTAGATTCTCCCGCGGGCGTCACACATTCATTTGTAAGTAGGCTTATGGTGTTAGCTTGCTGCAAATCTAAGGTACAAGATTTCTCTAAATTTTTTTCTTTAGACGATGACAGTTAGGCAAGATTCCAGCTAAAGTCAGTAGTCTCTGCAGATTGGGGGATACAAAGAAATATTTTTTATTGCAATATCAGTCTAGCTAGATTAGAATTTCTCAAAAGTTAGCGTTAAAGTTAGGTACTGTGTTCTCCTCTGAACAGCCCTTCTTTGGCTGAGTCGGTTGAGCTTCAGACTGTCATTCGATGGGCCGGGTTCAATTCCCCGGGCCGGCTGATGAAGAGTTAGAGGAATTTATTTCTGGTGATAGTAATTCATTTCTCGCTATAATGCTGTAGGTCCCGTTGCTAAGTAACCGATTGGTTCTTAGCCACGTAAAATAAGTCTAATCCTTCGGGCCAGCCCTAGGAGAGCTGTTAATCAGCTCAGTGGTCTGGTAAAACTAAGGTATACTTAATTTTTCTCCTCTGAACACCCCTTACGTAATCAGGTACCCGGTGAATACTGAATTACACATTACTTTAAAAGTTACAATGTAAAGTAACTTAGTTTGCATATTTTAGTACTATGCTTCACCGCTTTATCTTTCAAAACAGCTTTCTGCTATAGTTAATAATGTTTTAAAAAGTAATAATTCCCGTAAGCGTTTATGTTTTTAATTCTTTGTTTACCTAGATGTTACTTTAACTTTCAGGTGATTATGGTAAAAATAGCCGCGTTCTTCTTCAATTTTTATTGTTAGAATTGAAAACAAGTTTAACTAAAAACCAGAAGATAAACTCCAGATGATTTATTGTCATATCTTCTGTACAGTATCTGAATATTCAAAGTATTCAGTCACTTTGTTAGTTAATCGCCCATTTATTCTTGCAAGTTTGACGTATTCGTTTGACATTATTGAACAAAAATTTCTATGGTACTACAGCCAATATCAGTGTCCCTGATATTCTAAGTCCTAGAAAGGCCAATAACAACATTTAGGAGATGTGGTCTATCTTGACTTCATACGTTCCCCTTTTATAACGGGACTTCGCAGATTGGGTTGTTGGTGTCCAGACAGGAGGTGTCGGCAATGAGGTAATGCGACTCCTGATCCAAAATTGCGCAGTTCCGGGTCGTGTCGTAAGCGGGCCTCAAGGTCAGGGCTTCGTCGCAGTCGTACCTCCAGAGGGGGGCGCCCATGGGGACACTGGTTCCATCACTCCATCGCCAGTAACTTTCGACATCGTCGTCAGAGGCGTCTATCCAGTAACTGGAGTGGTCTAGGCCTACGGGGAAGAGACGAGAAATCATTGTTAATGGAGGTTCTGTTGATTTAATGTTCTGAGTTTCACACAGATGGAAGACTCAGGTGTCACAAGGCAAAGTAAAGTTTTCATTAGATTTTCGGTTAAGAAAGTACAATGTAAGATTTTAATGAGCAAAAGAACATTACAGAGGAAGAACGCACCAAAGGTGACATAATAATGACAAGCTTCTGAAAAGATTGACTTAGATCTTAACTCTTTCAGCAGTTTCCTCACAATCCAGACCATCTCAAAGGGGACAGTATCATGAATTTTCACATTTCAAGGAAGTGATAATCGTAATAGTTTTAGTCAAGCAGTGACTTAGGGAAAAATTATATGATGGGGTCCTCATGCTAAAAAGTTTGAAGGACTCCTGATCTAAAACAACCGTATGCTAAGATGGAGGAAAAGTTACGTAGATTTAATGGAAGCGTGGAATAACAAATAAATAAATAAATAAATAAATAAATAAAATAAAGAATAAAAAAAAAATAACCAGTTAGAACTCGGCTTCATAGTTACCGTATTTTAGGATGTAGGCGATGATCTCTGACAGCTGCGTCGCGCTGGGAATCTTGGCAAGTGTCGCTCCCGCTTCCTGCCTGGTACAGTAGAGTCTCATGTCGTAGTAACTTCCGGACTCGAGGGTGTCAAACAGGAGGCACTGGGTGCCGATCATCTCGAATGGGAATGGGCAGTCTGAAGGAGGAGGAATGATAAATAGCGACATCAAGAACTTGTTTTTCATAGGCCTATGAAGAATGTTTTAGTTTCAGTAGGTTTTTTAAGCCTTTGTAGATGTTTTCAGTTCCAGTAGGTTTTTATAGGCCTATGTAGATTTTTTAGCCTTCTTACATTTTTAAGAGAAGTTCTAAAGGCTCGAAGGTTTAAAAATCAACATTGAAGAATGATAAGAAGGATTGGGTCACTATAGTTTTTAATATAGTGCTGCTGAGGAAGGAAATGGTAACTGAGTCAGTGGAGATAGCTTTCGGAGAGGTGTATCCCTTTCTAAATTCGGTGCAATGTTAAGTGAAGGCTTAATAGTCCTATATGTCTTTTTGTCATAGTAAGTAAAACATTGGAACTCTATTTTTAACTTAGTTGTTCCTTCCTCGCAGTACTCAAACTCTAGTTTCAAGAGAAAACCTTCGTAGGCTCAAAAAGATCGTATTTTCGAGATTATCTTTCTTTCGAGGGAGATTTTGGAAGCCGTGCAAGTTAAGTAGGCCTATGCAAATCATGAGTAAAGAAGTCCTGTGCGAATTATGAGTAAAGTAGGCCTATGCGAATCATGTGTAAAGAAGTCCTATGTGAATCATGAGTAAAGTAGGCCTAGGCCTATGCGAAATATGAGTAAAGTAGGCCTATGTGAATCATAAGTAGGCCCATGAGAATTATGAGCAAAGTGGTACTATGTTAATTATGAGTAAAGTAGGCCTAAGCGAATTTTAAGTAAAGTAGGCTTATGCGAATCGTGAGTAAAGTAAGCCTCTGCGAATCAAGAGTAAAGTGGGCCTATGAGAATCATGAGTAAAGTAAGCCTCTGCAAATCAAAAGTACAGTAGGCCTATGCGAATTACGTCTTCAAGAGGAAGGTTCCAAAATTATTTGCTACGGCTTATGATGAACTTCTGAGGAATATTTTGGAAAAGGAAAAGTACGAAGATTTTCACGAAATCTTTCCACTTACCCAGAGCCACTGAAGGAGCCAAGATGACGGCGCACGCCGCTGAGGATGGAAAGAACACAAAAATCAATTTGGATAAATCGTTACCTGAAAGCTTAAAGAAAACTATTGTGCCGGCTTTGTCACCCTCCAATCATCAAACATACCACACTGCAGCCCTCTAGCCTCGGTAGTTTTTATTTTATTTAAGGTTAAAGTTAGCCACAATCGTGCTTATGGCAGCGATATAGGACAGTCCACCACCTGGCCGTGGTTAAGATTTCATGGGCCGCGGCTCATACAACATTATACCGAGACCACCGAAAGATAGATCTATTTACGGTGGCCTTGATTATACGCTGTAGCGGCTGTACAGAAAACTCGATTGCGCCGACGAAACTTCGGCGCGTTTTTTATTAGTTTATTCATTAAAAAAAAAAAAAAATGCTTTGAGGACAAGGTAATCAGGAAAATGAATGGAAAACGCGCCGCTGTCACAAATGGGTCTAAATGATATAGATTGACTTTGTACTTTATCAGACCAATTTTGAATGGTTTGACTACACTTTTATTTTTTCGTGTTAATAAAACTCTCACTAAACTGAACATTTCTGAGTTACTTCTCTTTGGCGACGCTGGAAAGTGTTGACTCTGCGGAGAATTACGTGACACTAAATGATAATATTTTGAAAGCTTAATATACTATATATAATTTTATTTAATTTTTATCTATTTTTTTATGATTTAGTTCATTTATTTTGACTTTTCTAATATTTTATCTCGTCTTTTTGTATTTCCTATTACCCCTTTGGTGGTGGGCTTGTTCCGTATGAAAAGGGTTCATCTTCCAAATAATAATAATAATAATAATAATAATAATAATAATAATAATAATAATAATAATAATAATAATAAAATACTCATAGTAGCATGAGTCTTGAAATGGAGAAACAAATCCACAGTTATTTATATGTACATAATATTTAAAGATAAATCTGTACAGAAAACTTTCTGGAAACTGTTAAACCACTTTCCAGAAAGCTTTCTGTACAGATTTATCCTTGAATATATGTACATGTGCATAACTGTGGATTTGTTTCTACAATAATAATAATAATAATAATAATAATAATAATAATAATAATAATAATAATAATAATAATAATAATAATAATATAGGCAATATTAATACAAAGATAATACCAAATAAGGCAAAATCCAATAAGGTAACTGTTTTCAATACCACAATAATCTTGGGGATTACAGTTAGAAATCGCCCCTTTTACAAATTTCACAAGCAAAAACTCTTACTTAATATTATGGGCCTTCCCTAGACCCGGGAAAAATCTTCTTCCAGCAAATATAGATTTATTTTACATTTAACATGCACTTGAAATGCAATGTTGGTTGTCTGTGCATGGTTAATGATACTATTTTTGATAACTTATCTGTCTTGTATTGAGGCCAGTTTAAGAGAAACAAGGTTTGATTTCTTTTATTTGCCAACAGTGCGCCTCTAGATTGTGCTCTTGTTTTTAAATGCTGTGGAATATGAGTTCTCACATTCTGTTATAGATGTTAGTAAGTAATACACACACACACACATATATATATATAGATATATGAATGAATTTTATCACATCACCGTAATTCATATACGAGCATTAAGCTACAAACGTCCTTTAATATCCAATTCGCTCTACCTCGGAAATAATATATTTTCATATATGTTACCGAAGGGGAATTTTTTTGTTGATAATAAGTTCGTCGTCTCGTGGGCTCGAACCACGGAAGACAAAGAACTCAGGACTACAGTGACGCGCATTTAAACCACACGGCCAACCTGTTGGCCGTGTGGTTTAAATTGACATATACATATGTATATATATCTATATACATATATATATTTATATATATGTGTGTGTGTGTGTGTGTGTGTATGTGGTGTGTGTGTGCAATTAATGTTGAATATTCCGTAAAATCCCTCAAAGAGAAAAAAACATCCTTACCTAAAACCAGAGTTAGTTTTCCCATTTCGATCGCTGGAGAGAGAGTGCTGAATTCCATCCTTGCATCTTAGTATTTATCTGCTTTCTCTTATCTTGCAGCAAACGAACGGCCCACGTCACATAAAAAAAAAAAAAACCCACGGCCCCCCTCTTGTCTGCTTTCGGAGAACTTGAATGGAGCCGAATCTCTGCGAATTTCTATTCTCGAAAATGGTTCGACCTCATTTACCGGGAGTTTCTTTCTCGAGATTTCGAGTGGAAAAAGTCTTCGCTTGTTCCGTCTTATTTCTGGTCCCCGCAGGGGCGAGGGGTGGCGCCGTCTGTGAGGTGCAACTGTAGCCCCTACTCAAGGTTCTTTGTAGCGTCTCTTCGGCCCCTAGCTGCAGCCCCTGTCATTCATTTTACTGTACCTCCGTTCACACTCCTTCCTCCACCTTACTTTCCACTCTCTCCTCACAGTTGTTTGACAGTGCAACTGCGAATTTCTCCTCCTGTTACAACTTTCGAACTTTTTTACTCTCAATATCCCTTTTTAGCGCTGGATGACCTCATAGGTCCCAGCGCTTGGCCTTCGGCTCGAATGTTATATTTTATTAACTGGTATCGGCATCAGTGACCCAGTTGTCACGATGCTAGACAACTCAGAATCATTCATTTATTCATTCCGTATTTCTGTATGGTAAAAGCAATGTTCCGTGTTTCGACATTTTCGAATGTTGAAATTCGACTTTTCTTTTGATAGAAATAACCAAGAAAAAAAAAAGGACAAACATTACAAACATTAGCTTATCCTGTCCTAGATAAATTTGGTAATATATTGCCTGAGGGGATTATGGATTAAGGGCCTTGATTTCAATAAGCAATCTCAAAGTAGTCCCAGAGAACACTGATAAATAAAGTTATATGGGTGAAGTGTTTGCCTGAGGAATTTTAAAAGGAATTTAGTGGTTAAATTCATGAGTGGAATTAATCACATATAATGTACGTCTGTTAACTTGAGTAAACTTGAAGGCTCTCGACTTTTAAGAACTGAGTCAAAAAGTATACCTTAGTTTAACCAGACCACTGAGCTGATTAACAGCTCTCCTAGGGCTGGCCCGAAGGATTAGACTTATTTTACGTGGCTAAGAACCAATTGGTTACCTAGCAACGGGACCTACAGCTTATCGTGGAATCCGAACCACATTATAGCGAGAAATGAATTTCTATCACCAGAAATAAATTCCCCTAATTCTTTATTGGCCTGCCGGAGACTCGAACTCGGGCCTAGCAGAGTGCTAGCCGACAACTCTACCGACTCGTCCAACGAAGAATTGACGACTGAATAACCCAATTACTTTCATATCCCCGTAAAGGTTGGGGGGTGGGGCTTAGTGCCATCAACTCACCTCACTCATTACTTAAGGTTCTTTGCAGTGTTCCGTCGGCCCCTGGCTGCAACCCCTTTCATTTCTCTTACTGTACTTCCATTCATATTCCCTTTCTTCCATCTGACTTTTCACCTTTTCCTGACAATTGTTTCACAGTGCAACTGCTTTGAGGATTTCCTCCTGTTACACCTTTCAAACCATTTCACTCTTAATTTGCCTTCCAGAGCTGAATGGCCTCGTAAGTCCCAGAGCTTGACCTTTGGCCTAAATTTTATATTCCGTTCCATTCCTAGAGTCAGCTGTATTTAGAAAACTCAGGTCAGAGGTGAAATTAAACTCCTCAAGGGACAATAAATTCTTGGACAAGTAAGTTTACCTAAGGAAGGTTTTGTTAACAGAAATTAGGCTGGCCACAAAAAAGAATCTTAGTTTAACAAACTGGTTAACAGCTCTAATGGCCTGATTAGATTTATTTTACGTGGCTAATAAAATCTAAATGCATGAGTTTTCTGTCACCAGAAATAAATTCCTCTAATTCTTCATTGGCCGCTCGGAGAGTCGAACGCTGGGCCAACAGCGTATTCCAATGAAGAGCTAAGGCAGGCCACAAAAGAATACAAAAGTCGTAATATGAATAAAATCTAAATGCATGAGTTTGGAGAAGTTATTCGTGTAGAAAACAAGAAGCACCAACCTTTCAAGTAACATGTCGGCTAAAATTTCATGTGAATATCAATTGCAGAAGCTGTTGCAGAAAGCACCATGTATGAGTGTTCACAGAGCATTTGATAATGCAGATTGTACTTGGGTTGATAGTACAGTAATATTCTGTATTTCTGTACTAAGGGTGAATAATTATTCCATACATGATACTAATGGTTAGAGCAATCTGTATATGTACAAACATACATAGATACATGTATATATGTATAAATAAACAAACATTAAGAGAATAATCCGATTACGACTTTTCTTTGTAGCTTTTACTAGCAGTTGTCAGTCACTCTTTTTATCTCAGATTTCTGCATCTTCTATTTTTCCTAAGATTTCTCTCACCACTCTTCTCAGTTATGTCTTAGATAGCCACTGACACAACGAACCTCTGTTTGAAACCCACTTTTACGCCAAACCTGTCACTCACTCGTCTACAATTCTCACCCTTTCTTATCTTCTTTTGCTTAATATACTGTGAAAACACTTCTTCTACGGAGTTTCACCAATTTTATTTATTCATAAAAAGTTAACATAAAGTCTAAAGAAGGTGAAGTCCCCAGCTTATACGGACTTAGGTCCAGATGAAAGGGGACATTAATCTTTAGATTAATGGCCCCGCCCTGTAAAACAAAAATTAAACCGTCGAGGAAATTTGGAACAAATCATATTCTATTTAAATAGAGCATCGATCTAGGTTTCAGTTTCGGGGTAATCTCAGGAACATTGTTAGTTCATGCTTCAAATTCACTGTAAAACCTTTGAATCGCTCAGAAACTATCACCTACATCGCACGTCCGCTGGGATTGTTGTAAAATCTCTATTTCATGAAAGCTAAATGATGCTGAATGTGAATGAAAATGAAACGTGGAAGTTTTAATTACTAATCTATCTAGAAAAAAGGAAAGAGAATAGATATGGTAATCTAGATAAAGCATAGGCATATCGCAGACAGCGCAGGAAACGAAGGTGTGTCTGGAATTCGAGTCCACCCCAAAAAAAATATGCAGTTGCACTGTCGAAAAACAATAATGAACCACAGCAAGCAATGACGATAACACGTGGAAATTCGCTTGTTGGCGGCGAAAGATGCAATGATTCCCATGCTGATATCATGAACTAGAAGTGATAGGGTTTTGGGGAAACGAAGACGTGGTATTAAACCTTATAAATGAATTATACCGATGTCCTGAATATTATCAAGGCTGTGCCTCTCTGCTTTTATTTCGCCGGCATGATTTTTGTAAAGCCTTTTTTTCCACTGAATGCTTCAGGATAGGAGGGAGTTGATACATTTTTAGGAACCATGTATATATATATATATATATATATAAATACTTATGCATAAATATTTATATATATATCTACATGTAATTAAAACTTACTTAGTTCGTTCCTAAATAAAACTTATTGCTACATTGCCACAATTCAGTGTTTCTCGACCTTCCTAGGTATCTCTTTATCTGTCTTTCTCTCTCTTTCTATATATATATATATATATATATATATATATATATATATATATATATATATATGTATATATATATATATAGTGTGTGTACATGTGTGTGTGTGTGATGTGTGTATATTTACATTTACTTATTTATGTATGCATATATATATATATATATATATATATATATATATATATATATATATAAATCTTCCACCAATCAATAGCGTTTTAATAATTATGTTCTTTCACTTCTAGCAAATTATTTTTTATCCCATTTTCTTTTTTTTTTTTTTTAGCATTTTGTCTGTGCATTTGTGTCGTTTCAATCAAGAATTATTCCTAGAGGTGGATAAACTCCATCCTGTCTCGGAAAGTCATTGCAGAATCATGCCAAGGGAAATTAAAGCGAAAAGAGTTTTCACGAGAACTCTTGATAATATGCGGGCATTCAACATGACTTTTTAAAATGTTAAACAGAAAACAT
>NC_089795.1:86499229-86634229 GCF_040412425.1 Macrobrachium rosenbergii
TCTCTCTTATGACAGATTATCTGTACTATTTTTCTTTCATCTTCGTTGAATCATGAAAGTAAATATTTTCCCTTTCATTGTGATAGCTTCATCTGTTATGCGTATGGTATTCATACATTACCTCTTCCTTCTCCTCCTCCTCCTCCTCATCTTGTTCTTCTTGTTCTTGTTCTTCTTCTTCTTCTTCTTCTTCTTCTCTGAATGCTTATCACAGCAACTTTCAGTTAGTTCCCAAGATGCAAAAACTTCGAGCACCAGTTCGAGAACGTAGGCGTCTGACAATCACCTATCACTGAGCAATTTTAGTTTATGAATGATTTTCAAGCAAGTAATTCCGACGCAGTATTCGTTGTCCTCAAACGTACCTGAATTAATTACGTAAAACGCTAAAATTTTCCGTCATTACCTGGGAGTATGTTGCAATTACTATATTCATTGTTTGTAGTTAGACGTTACTGAGCATAGCCACTCTTAGCTATCTATCTGGTTCGTATCTGTCAGTCTGAGAGAGAATTATATGCTTCGTTCAGTCTTTTTAGCCTGATCAAGATACTAAAAGGTTTGCTAGCTTTAATCTGTTGGTATTTGACACTTCGATGTATATGGAGGAAAAAATTATAAGAGGTTGAACGCTTTATCATTTGAGACCTGAATATGAGAAAAAACAGTTATTCTCTCTGGTAATTCTTTTGCCTTCTTATTATAATACTTGGTCATTATTATCATAATTATAGCGGCAGTCGTTATTTTGAGATACATTTAACGTCAAGGTCCTCTAAGGTCATTATTACTAATAACCTGAGCATTGGTCATGAGAAGTAAACAACGAGTTTGATCTCTCTCTCTCTCTCTCTTAGTTCAGTGTCTTCGTCCATTACATTTACATATTTTCAATATAGTTTTAATTAATCACTTTATTCAAAGTTAGTAGAAAAATTAAAACTAACTCACGTCATTCCAGAAACCAGATACCCAGATGTTGAAAAATCTCGTTATGGTTAAACACAACCTTGAGACTTCAAATCTCTCTCTCTCTCTCTCTCTCTCTCTCTCTCTCTCTCAGTGTCCTCGTCCAACACATTTACATATCTTGGATATAGTTTTAATTAATCACTTTATTCAAAGTCAAAAGAAAACACGACAATACCCAAGTCACTTCCAAAACCAGATGTTGACATATCGCCCCCTTACGGCAAAACACGACCTAGTGAACTTCTCAAGGAAGCCGCGGAGCTGCCGATTAACCCAGCCATTAATATTTATCGGTTCTGACGGCGGCGAGGAATATCGGTTAATTGGTATTTAAGATTTTAAAAGACCGGTGCCCCGAGACTGTTGAGGAAGCCCGCCCGAGTGAATGGAGCGTAAATGATCTCAGATGAGTCAGGGGTATTAGAGGTTAATTGGGCATATTTGAATGTCACTTTGCGTTCGATTTCCGAATGCTCAGTCGATTCTGATATTAACAGATCAATATTTCCATTTGCGTGCGTGTTTATGTTTTGGTCGGTTAATGTGCGTTGGATGAGTTTATTCTGTAACAGCACACATTCGTGTTTTAATGTGTATAAATGTAATGCTCTGTATTACATACTCAAATGTTAATTCCGTAAACGCTTTCTCTCTCTCTCTCTCTCTCTCTCTCTCTCTCTCTCTCTCTCTCTCTCTCTCTCTCTCTCTCTCTCAGAACTCAGTTAATCAAAATGATGTTTCCTTTTTAGTATTATTCTAAATATCCACGAGTTTCTCTCTCTCTCTCTCTCTCTCTCTCTCTCTCTCTCTCTCTCTCTCTCTCCCTCTCCAGCTAAAGTACTGTATAAAAATGTTGGGTGAGTACCTGTACAAAATGTCATCATTTCTGAGATATACCATACATCGCTCTCTCTCTCTCTCTCTCTCTCTCTCTCTCTCTCTCTCTCTCTCTCTCTCTCTCTCTCCTCGCAACGCGCGGTAGAGGATGTCCGTTAAATAGCGGTAGAATTTTGTCACTTGATCTACTTTCTCCACCATCGAACAGAAGAAGAAGAAGAAGAAGAAGAAGAAGAAGAAGAAGAAGAAGAAGAAGAAGACCAGATTCCACTCTTTAGCGTAAGACTGGATTGACGGGGTTACAACCTCCCAACTTCCTCATCTACCTCCCCCCTCCCCCAACGCCCTAGCATAGCATACCTTACCCCCCAAGCCCCTGCTACCCCTTGGACATCACTCTATTCTTCTTCTTCTTCTTCTTCTTCTTCTTCTTCTTCTTCACAGTAGCGTGGCGTCTTCCATTTCTGGTCGTTATTCTAAATTTCTTAAACTCGATTTCTTCTTATTCTTCTCGTATGATGATAAATTATCTATCAATTTGTTTTTCTCCCATTTATTAGTATTTATCAATTCTGTTTTTAATACGAGTATTTTCCAAAATGTACTTGTCATTCTTTCTACTAATTACTATTCACTTACCGGCAGTGAATTTCTGTTATAATTTCTGTTGCTGAGAAGGTTGTTATATCAGAACTTCCATAAGAAATTTCGATCCTGATACTTAAACAGTTTTGTCTATGTGTCCATTCATTAATGCAGCTTTTTACTGTTATCCTTATAAATGACATTTTCTTTTGCTTAACTTTGTTCTCTCTCTTTGAATAATAATAATAATAATAATAATAATAATAATAATAATAATAATAATAATAATAGTCACGAAGACAGTAATAAGCCTTTAGAACATTCAGCAAATGAATGCAGTCTTCCTCTTAAAACATTTAACCTTTAAAACGAACTCAACCTAGCGTTCCCAAAATTGCTCAAGACTAAAAAAATGAAAGAAAACGGGTATTTGGTAGAAAACGGCATTTGATAGCAATAAAAAAAGGCAGTCATTTGAGGTGAAAGCAAACTCATTCTCTCTCTCCTAAAGTTACTGGTTCTGGAGCCGAATCCTCTAACTCATGGATAATGAGTAGCTAAGCACTGGAACTTGTTTTCCCCTCAAAATTATGAGTAACTGAGCAATTGTAAATGTCCGAATAAAAATTGATCGTTCGAGTATTTCCAGACGAGTTTTTGGGAATGTGGAGTTGCATTGTTTCCAGAGAAAACTCACTGGAAAAAGATAGCTGTTCGTTCAGCTACGAAAAATCAGAGGAACATTAATTTGTTTATTAGGTTTTTGCAGTATATATTTCAAAATGTACAGGCGCTTTCATTTTATTAGCGTATTTAATTGAATTTCGACCCAATAAGCATTTGGGATTTAAATTTTTTTTTGTAATATTTTACAATAAAATATAGACGTTATAATTTTATTATTATTATATATTTAAATCCCAGAAAGCACTTGGGATATAAATTTAGTTTTTTAATATCTCAAAATAATGTATATGCCTTTTGATTTTACTAAAATATATATATATAATTGAATTTCTACCCAATAAGCGTTTAGGATATGTTTAGTCTTTTAATATCTCAAATGAATATATAGATGTTTTTATTTTATTAGTATATGTGACTGGGCTTCTCTCTAACTACAATTTGGGATATAAATGTGGTTTTTGCAGTATTTCAAAATAATTCATAGGCGTTTTAATTCTATTAGTGCATATATTGGATTTATACCCTGTTAGCTTTAGGGATATCAATTTGGGCTTTCACGCTATTCCAAAATAATTTGTATACCTTTTAATATTGTTAGCATATATAACTTGATTTCTACCTAACAAGAATTTGAAATATAAATTTGGGATTTTCAGTATTTCAAAATCATGTATGGACGTTCTAATTTTATTAGTATGTGTGACTGGGTTTCTGTTTAACAGAGATTTTGAGACAGAAATGTGGTTTTTAATATCTCAAAATAACGCATGCACCTTTTAATTTTACCAATATATATAATTTATATTTATGACCAACAAGGATTTGGGATATAAATTTGGTTTTTACCGTTCCGAAATAACGTATATGTGATTTAATTTATACCTAGTAAGCATTTAGGATGCAAATTTAGTTTTTGTAATATTTCAAAATAATGGATGGGCGTTTTAATTTCTTAGTGTATGTGGTTTGATCTCTCTCCAATGAGCATTTAGAAATTTAAAAAAAAAACTTGCAATATATATCAACTTTCTCCTCTTTCACGGCGATCCAAAAATGCCCCCTTTTTTTGTTGACTGGCATTTTCATTTGCTCTCTTTACCAGTTAGTGCAGTATGCAAATTAGCCCAATTTCTTAAAAGCGCTCTAGTTTTTTTTTTTCTGAAGGAGATGAAAGAGAAAGGGGAGAGAAGAGGAAAAAATGCATAATGAGAATTCAAGTTCTTTTTGAGCTTTGTTGAACTTTGGAACTCGATCTTGTGGTTTTCGAGATCACTTCTGTCCAGGAATTTGGTAAAAGGAGAGAGAGAGAGAGAGAGAGAAAGAGAGAGCTTATTGGGTTTTCGGGTTTGTGACTTTTTTGACTTGGGTAAAATTTTCTGATTTAAGGGGCACGTGCCGAAGCAATTTGAGAGAGAGAGAGAGAGAGAGAGAGAGAGAGAGAGAGAGGTTTGGACGTGGAAGATGGCTAATCATCAGTTTGTTTTTAAAAGTTTTTTATGGGATCACTCTCAAACCTAAATTTTGGAAAATGAGGAAATTGAAACCGGAAACGGGTGACAGGAAGAAAGTTGTTTACCAAAGTAATCTTTTTTAGATTAACTAGGATTAATTTTAGCACTTTTTCCCAAGGCATTTTCCTCTCTCTCTCTCTCTCTCTCTCTCTCTCTCTCTCTCTCTCTCTCTCTCTCTCTCCTACGTACTCATTAGCGTTGATTTATTCCTGCCCCTGTCGTAGGAATTAACTTTCATCTCTTATTGGTCACTAATTCCTATTATTTCTTGATCTACAGGTTCTAATATAGGAACTTACCGGTCTGCTTTCATTCATTGAAGTTTCTAATTGAATTAACTTTTAAGAAAAAATACTCTAAGTGTTTTTTTTATTATTTAATGTCCCTGGATATGACTCGGCTATCTTTAACTTTGTCAGATCCTTTAATTTCTTGGGGACACCGAATTTATCCACATTTCTACTTCACCTTTTCTATAGATCGATTTTAATTACTTTATTATGCGATCACTGTTTCTTAATGAACGCAACCTTCATGACGTCATTCGTCCGTTTTCTATAGATTCGACTTGAATCACTTATTATTCAATCACTGTCCGTAATGAACGCAACCTTGATGACGTCACTCATCCATTTCCAGGTCTTGGCCACTACACTCGTCTTCGCCTCCGTCCTCGGGGCAACCTTCGGCGCCCCCCAAGGGTACACCTACGAGACGCCCGCCGCCCCCGTGTCCTACAGCTTCGGCTACGACGTCAACGCCATCGACGCCTACCAGAGGCCGGTGACGTTCGGGCACAGCGAAGGACGGGAGGGTCCTTCGGCCACGGGATCCTACTACGTCCTGCTCCCCGACGGGCGGCTCATGACCGTCAGCTACGTCGCTGACCAGTACGGCTTCCATCCCACCTACACCTTCCAGCAGCTACACCAGGGCGGACAGGCAGCGCTCGCAACTCCCAGCCAGCTCTATGGAACACCAGCTGGAAAGTAAAACTGGAAAAGGAAGCAGAACATTGACCAAGAAATCAGAGCGCCATGGATACTCCTTACTTCACCGCGCCCATGCTGGTTGTACGTCATATGCCTGATTCAGTTTCATCCCTTCGCCGCTTCATTTCTCGAGCTCTCCTGGAAGACTGGAAAACAGGGGCATTGCTGGAAACCTGGCATTGCTTTCCAGAGGGCAGAGTGACCGCCTCGCAGGGGATTCGCTCTAACTGTGACAGCAGATCTGGTTACTTCGAAGTTCCGCTTGCCAACATTAACCGTTCTGGAAGCTTAATGTATATCAACAACCGCCCCGCCCCCCCCTTTTTTTTTTGTATGCGTATTTTTGCAGATTCTATCATTCCAGTCCTTCGTCGTTTCTGGAGGTGCTTGTGGATCACCCTCAGCTTTCCAGGGTCGCTGAGTAAATCGTAAAAAACGCCAAAAAACCGACTGGAAACGCTAAGCCAATTCCAGGAACGCCTCTGACTCCACGTCTCAAGTCTTTCCAGCAGACTCCTCTGAGCTTCTCTCATCCGCCACGCTCCGATTTCTTCGCTAGACCTATTCCAGTGATAAACTGGAATGTGCAGCTTTAATATGACTGCTCACCTCCTCGGTTCTCCGAGAGATAATTTCTCTGCGTTCTCGTTCCAGCTAAAGAGATAATTCCTTTCTTCCTTCTTCTGTCTTCTATTTTTTTATTATTACTTTCTCTTTACCTCAGGCTCCACTTCATCATTTTATTCATCTTTTTGATTCTCACTGTTTTATCATCCAGGTACTTTGTTGAGCTTGTTTTTTTATTTTATAACTGTTGTTTTTACTGTTAATTTTCAAAGTTTACGATATTTTTGTAATGCGTGCTTATAAATACAGCAATAAATAAAGATTAAATAAATGTGTGTGTGTAATTTGCCGGTTATCAATGAAAATAGCTTGAAATAACCCTTGAATAAATATTCTGCAGATAGGCAATTGCTGCAGTAAATAACCATCGTTTGATTATATATATATATATATATATATATATATATATATATATATATATATATATATATATATATATATATATATATATATATATATATATATTACTAAAGGACATCATTCAAACTGGATGGTATCTAATGGAGTATTTATTCAGAAAAAGTTACAAGCTTTCTTTGACAAACAGTCCACATTATCAAGTATCCGTACAGTGCTAATGTGGAATGTTTGTCCAAGAAAGCTTGTGTAACTTTTTCTGAATAAATACTCCATTAGATACCATCCAGTTTGAATGAGGTCCTTTTAGTAATTCTACTAATGCACAGAACAATTGTATATGTGATAAAGTTAATATATATATATATATATATATATATATATATATATATATATATATATATATATATATATATATATATATATATATAGTCAGACGTCCTAAATATATACTCAAAGTGGGGCGTCAATTTTTCTTGACCAGTCTGGACTGTTATCATGATTTCTCCCATTTGTTCCCTCTCGGCAATTTTGTTGATCCCGTGGGAATCATGACGACGAACCAATTACAACAAAAGAGATTTATCTTGATGGAAGCAGGATGCTAGCATAGCCCTTTATACTGAAAATGAACGAGATAAGAAACCGCCTTTGAAACGCTCGCAAAATGACATTTGAAACCTTCCCAAGTATCTAAGGTTCAAGATGCACTTAAAGCTTTATGACTTATGCTGTTTTTACTCTCCTCCACAGGGCTCTAACGCTAACCTCTGATTGGTACCTATTCCAAGATGAGATCGCCTTTTATGTAAATATTTTAAGGAAAACTGCTTCCCATCTGAACTGGTCTTTAAGATACTTCGAACGCTTCTAGACAAGTACTTCTCCTCAAACCTACAATTTACAGTGTTCCTAAATTGAATTTTTATGCTAAATTTCCATTTTTATTTGATAATACTTTTAGAAAAAACTTTTCACAACAGATCCAAAGTAAGTTTGGAGCCATTAAGGTCCACCTGATACCTGTTAATCCTCTCACCATCGGGTCTTTATTTAAGTACAAAGATCGTTTATGCCCTTATATGTCCTCCGGGTGTGTGTATAGCTATACGTGTCCTAAATGTAATTTAGGAACTTATATTGATCCACCAGGAGGCTTCTGAAGGTACGCATAGACTCTCATCGTGGAGTAAGCTATAGGACAGGCAGTAAAATTACAAACCCAGAGTTTTCGAATATCAGAAATCACTCTAGAATATGTAAAACTTCAATTGAAAATAAGGATTTTTCTGTTTTAGGGCGAGCCTCTAGCAGCCATGAATTGGCCATT
Organism: Macrobrachium rosenbergii; assembly: GCF_040412425.1. Lineage (NCBI taxonomy): Eukaryota > Metazoa > Arthropoda > Malacostraca > Decapoda > Palaemonidae > Macrobrachium > Macrobrachium rosenbergii. The sequence continues at coordinate 86,507,128 of NC_089795.1, forward strand.
TGGAATCATTAATGATTAAACGACTCGTCCCCTTGTTAAATAGCCAAACCTCTGCCGGCACACTGTACCTCTCTTAGTCTTTCGTTTTCTGTTTAGTTTTAACATTGCCACTGAATAGGTTGGTCCATATCTTCTTACTTTTTATATATATATTTTTTTATATTGTATATTTTTAGAGAGATTTTGTTTTGTTTTTTACGTTGTCCTTATTAATTGTCCCTTCTATTTTTAATTTTTTATTTTGTAATCCATTGTGCTTAATTTTTTAAATTTAAATTTGTACCCTTTTTGTAATTTATGTTATTTATTTTATACAGCCCTCGAAAATGTAATGAAGCCATTACGAAACGTCGGGAATAAATTGACCCTTTTTAGCAAGTCTTTATGTCCGCCTCCCCATTGATGTATACCTGGCTGTGGCCACCGCTGTTTGGATGTTGATTGGATCTCTACGCGTGTCTTGGGCCTCTTTCTGCTGGACCGTGCCTGCTCTGTTGCAATGGAACTTCAGCTTCTTCTATGTGTTTCTGTTTCTACTGAGGATTAGATGGAGAGGGTGTGATCATTTTCATCAACTCGTCAGGCGACGCTATGGTGCTGACTTACTGGCGAAATGCAGAAATTTAGAAAGACATTACCGAAAACTGGAAAAAGCAAAACTTGATCTGGAATTTCTGCAGTACTGTTCTTTAAATAGCATTGTGCCTAATTTTGTGAAGTTTAAACTTTATAAATCATCCCTATATTCTTCACAGTTTTACTCGGACACTACAAGGAAATTACTGGATATTGAAATAACTAGCAAACAGAGGATTATTGATAAACATTTAAGTGTCGTTAACAGTTGCCGGTCAGAGGTTGTCTCTAGTCTCTCTCTTATAGATAGCATTATTTTTAAGACCCTTTTTAACAAAACAATACAGGATTTTATTGACAATGTACAACTACGTCATAACAAGAAGCTAAAAAACTTAGGCATTTCTATTCCCAAATTTCATACAAAACGTACCTCTGTTTTTAACTTTTCCAATCATGTATTATCTAAGAGGGAAGAATTTCTCCTTTCTCTGGGTTTGGATTTCTGCCTGCCTAACTTTAAACCTAACTATTACAAGTTTTTTTTGCCGTTAGAATCTATTTTTCACAGACTTAAATCGCTGCCTTTGATGTCCACCTTGGTGATCTACAAAATCGCTTATTTGATCTGTCACATCACACTTTCAGAAAACTAAAGACCCAATGGACCCCATTTTTTAAAAAGACCGATTTTGAAATTCTAAAGGAACTGTCACAGAAAGAAGACCTCATAATCACGAAACCAGATAAAGGTAAGGGAGTTGTGTTGTTGAATAAACTGGATTATATTACGAAAATGGAAGTCATTCTTAATGATTCCTCCAAATTCCAGATGATTGGATCTCCCGATTATTCCAACATTTTCTAAACGGAAGATAAAATTAACCGTTTTCCTGAGAACTCTGAAAAGTGAAAATGTTATTAATAATGAAACTTATCAAGAATTGTTTGTCAGAGGCTCGTCTTACGGCATCCTCTATGGGCTACCAAAGCTTCATAAACAAGGTACTCCTTTGCGACCTATCCTTGCGTCATACAACGCCCCTAATTACAAACTGGCTAAATTTCTGGTTCCTTTGCTTGAGCCTTTAACTACAAATAATTTCACTTTAAAAATTCCAGTCAATTTAAAGAAAGATTTTATTGCAAGATTCAGACCTGTTCATGACCAGCTTTGACGTAGAATCCTTATTTACCAATGTACCTGTAGAGGAAACTATTAATATCATTTTAAATAAGCTTTTTCCTGAACCCGACACAGTTTTTAGTGGTTTTAACCGTTCGTTTTTTAAAAATCTTTTAAGCCTGGCTGTGCTGGACACAGCCTTTATTTTTAACGGTAAGTTATACAAGCAGGTTGACGGCATGGCAATGGGAAGTCCTCTCGGTCCTACTTTTTGCCAACATTTTCATGTGCTCCCTGGAGGAGCACTTCTAGATGACTGTCCCTTAGCCTGCCGCCCTTTTTTATGTAAGGTATGTTGATGATACCTTTGCCCTTTTAGACATAATTTTGATGCTGATTCCTTCCTTGATTTTCTAAATTTACAACATCATAATGTTAAGTTTACCTAGAAAAGAAAAACGAAAATCAGCTTTCTTTTTAGACGTCCTAGTTCTTAGAAAAAACAATATTTTTAACACCACGATTTTTAGAAAAAGAACGTTTACGGGCTTAGGGTCAAATTTTTATAGTTTTTGTTCTTTTTAACTTTAAAATTAATTCTGTTTTACTCTCTCCACAGGGCTCTAACGCTAACCTCTGATTGGTACCTATTCCAAGATGAGATCGCCTTTTTATGTAAATATTTTAAGGAAAACTGCTTCCCATCTGAACTGGTCTTTAAGATACTTCGAACGCTTCTAGACAAGTACTTCTCCCTCAAACCTACAATTTACAGTGTTCCTAAATTGAATTTTTATGCTAAATTTCCATTTTTATTTGATAATACTTTTAGAAAAAACTTTTCACAACAGATCCAAAGTAAGTTTGGAGCCATTAAGGTCCACCTGATACCTGTTAATCCTCTCACCATCGGGTCTTTATTTAAGTACAAAGATCGTTTATGCCCTTATATGTCCTCCGGGTGTGTGTAGCTATACGTGTCCTAAATGTAATTTAGAACTTATATTGGATCCACCAGGAGGCTTCTGAAGGTACATGCATAGACTCTCATCGTGGAGTAAGCTATAGGACAGGCAGTAAAATTACAAACCCAGAGTTTTCGAATATCAGAAATCACTCTAGAATATGTAAAACTTCAATTGAAAATAAGGATTTTTCTGTTTTAGGGCGAGCCTCTAGCAGCCATGAATTGGCCATTTTGGAATCATTAATGATTAAACGACTCGTCCCCTTGTTAAATAGCCAAACCTCTGCCGGCACACTGTACCTCTCTTAGTCTTTCGTTTTCTGTTTAGTTTTAACATTGCCACTGAATAGGTTGGTCCATATCTTCTTACTTTTTATATATATATATTTTTTATATTGTATATTTTTTAGAGAGATTTTGTTTTGTTTTTTACGTTGTCCTTATTAATTGTCCCTTCTATTTTTAATTTTTTTATTTTGTAATCCATTGTGCTTAATTTTTAAATTTAAATTTGTACCCTTTTTGTAATTTATGTTATTTATTTTATACAGCCCTCGAAAATGTAATGAAGCCATTACGAAACGTCGGGAATAAATTGACCCTTTTAGCAAGTCTTTATGTCCGCCTCCCATTGATGTATACCTGGCTGTGGCCACTGCTGCTTTGATATATATATATATATATATATATATATATATATATATATATATGTATATATATAATGAGTGTTTGCGTGTAGCCTATATGAAGAGAGATTGAGCTTTGCGCATACTATTTTCCACGTGTTATTTGGATGTGTATAAATAACTACCTCCTTTATATTAACTTGTTACAATACAATAAATAACTTTTTTTTTACTCCCTCTTTCCTTTTCTCGGACGTGAACAAGATAAGCTCAGTGAGTTGCCCTCCCCATCGGCCTATTCGTTTGTAAATAATAACACGCACTTGAATAATTTGTCTAGAGATTATGGATAAAAAAGAATCAGTGTTACTTTTGTCGTTTTCAAGTGCAGGAAATATTTATAGCTGTCGAATAAAAAGTAAAGAATCACTTCTGCTTACTTTCAATTATAAGTACATAACTTTACAGTTAAGTAGGCAACCTTAATCTGGACTACTTTATACCTTTTTGTAAAGATATATAACAATAAAATAGTGTCAATCCTGTAAAAGAGACAAGTGAATTCTTTTTATTTTTAGTAGACATGACCATCTCAGTAACTTAACAATAAAAAATAAATAATCCACTTTTCTGGGCCTTAGGCCTACCCCCCTTTTTTTTTTTTTTCATTCCGCCCACTTAAGTAATCAGACCAAAAAGCTTTGTTTACCTCTTGTGTCCAAACTCTTTTATAGCACTTGTGACCTCAAGAGCTCCGGCAAAAGTTCAAAATGAGGGAGAAAGTGATATTTTTTACCTTTTTTTATCTCTGAAGTGTTAGCGATGTTTTTTTTTTTTTTTGCCGTCCATGTTGTTGTTCGACTGTTTATTGATTGATGGGCCATTTCTCTAGCTGTTGTTTCGATAGCATTTGTTCTTTAGAAGTTGTTTCACAGTCTGCAACAACTTATGCTTTGTTCTTCAATTTGTTTTTCGCAAATTTATGACATACTCTGTATTTTCTAAGTTAACATTTGGTATATCATTACCGTTACCCTCTTATGGTGTGCTGTTCAATTTGCCTTCATAAACGTGTCATATATTCTTTATTTAACCATCCTAAACTTATGACATATTAGGCATTTTATCTTTATTAAATTTATGATATAATCATTATTACGTCATAACTGTAAAATTATTAAATTTATGATATAATCATTATTATGTCATAACTGTATAAAATATTCTTCATTTTATCTTGAGCAAAACATGACATTCTTCATTTTAACTTAATATAACCTCATAACATTCTTAATTTAATTCTCAAATATGTCTACTCTACTCATAGATTACATAAAGGGCTAAAACTTATAAATGGCTAAAAGTGTACCCATACACAATGTATATGGATTCGCAGAGACGCCTAGACCAAACGCATGCATACGAGTATGCGAATACACATTACACACACGCACAGTGTTTGCACGTAAGGGGAGTGGGGTTTTGGGTGTTGTAATCCGTTAACTAAACATGTCACTTAACAGAAGAAGTATCAGTCTAACTTTACGTCCGCTGTCAAAGGCGTGGTCTGGTCACTTTCACTCGAAGCTTCCTATAGCCTCTCGATCATTATTGTCTAATTGGCGAACGATGCTTGTTATTCCACATCTACTTAATGGGAATTAATGTCACTTTTTCATGTTATTTTCTTAACAGGTTTTTTTTTTTTGAAGGGGTGGGAGTTGGGACTGGCCGTGGTGATAAATTATCCAGGTTTTTCATCATGTCTAATTAGATTTATCTGTGTGAGATTGGATGATCTTTTGAATATAACTAAATTTTGTTATACTTGTACGATATTACCTAGAGTTAAGTATTGGGTTCAGGAAAGTTAATCTCAGCGTGTACAAGATAAATGATCAAATGTCTATTATTACTGTAATTCCTTAAACATCATGTTGCAGATGAACTTGAACAGATATAACTTTATTAACTTGGAATTCTAATAAACATTTTCAGTGCTGGCCCTTAAAGAGCTTTGTACCACAAAGATAGCATAGTAAGAAAATGTACATCTTCGACTTAGTAAATTCAGAACTCTACGGTAAGTACCCATGTTTATTTGATTGATTTTTCCGTATCAATCATTTTTATGTTAAATTCAGGAAAATAATCGTTCTTTTTTTAAAGTTATATTCAAAAAGTTTTAATTTTATAATTAACTCTGACACTGACATAGAGGTGCTTTAACAAATTGAGTTTAAAAGCGAGAAAAATAGTCATTAAAAGATATGACCCCAGCACGTGTCCCCTGTGCCAGGTAAGCTCTGATTTCTAGCCCCATCCCTTCTACTTGGGACACCCCCACGTGGTGAGGGGACCATTGAACCCCTGGAATTGGTTCCCAGGTTCGAGCCTATATTAATAATTAATTTGGGTTAAGTCTTGTGGAATTTTCCACTTACTGTAAGATTTATTTGACCTGATAATAAGGAAAAGGTATCATGAGTGGAATGAGGTTCATATCTGAAGCTAAAAGTAGGAATCATCACCTACACGATAATGTTTGGACCTGAGGGATATCACATCGATAGCTCAAGGGAGGAATTATTCTGCGGAGCTGTGGTAAGGATTCCAGGGGTGGTCTGGTTCTGGGAATAGGACTCTCGGCAATCTATACGGTTTGCCCATAATATAATTAAGGTGGGATGACTGTATTCCTGTAATATTCTCAGTCCCAACCAGTGGGTAGGGTTGGGAGTAGACATTTGGTAGTCGGCTCTTACTGGTGCCATTTGTAGAAGAATAAGCTCCATGAAAGGCTGATGATATCTTTTCAACATTATCAGGTTTATTTATTTCCCCAGTTCGATATTCATGAGTAGCAATAAAGAATAGAGTACCCCTGGACCCTTTGATGATTTGCCAAGGAAAAAATATAGCCTATAAGGCTTATGCTTATTGATTTGGCAGATACTTTTATTGTTTTTTCCTCTTTTGAAGACCTATCTTACCCCAAATTAGTCAAAGTTACTTTCTTATGGTGGTCCTGCTTTAACAGTTCTCTCGAAGTATCGTTTCAAAGCCTTAGAACAGAAATAAATGACATGGTAGCCTTCTTTGTCATTGGTTTGTTTACAAGACGCTTTCTAATATTTGAGATATACCGAAATTAGGATGAAATATTCTTCACTACCACTACAACAGATCTTAGAACTATAATATTGTACAGTATAATGATTAACTTACCTATAATGAAATAAGATATTATTATAATAATTAAACAAGGGGTGGGGGTGTTGGAACTGGATGCCACGGTGTTTTGTCTCTATAGAATAGCACAGTAAGGTGGACTGGGAGTTTCAATATGGCCTCCCAAAGTCACACGCTCGGTAGGGAGCTCACCACTCCATGTAATTGACGCTCTATCATCACATACATTGCATCTCTTTACAAACATAACTCCTTGGTGATACATATAACACCTATGAGCCTGAATAACAAGAAGTTTTGGTGGGGCTCTACTCAAAAAAATACTCTGCGCTTTGCAAAGCTTCTGCAAAAGTTTGTCTAGCTTTGCACGCTACTGGATCTATGGTCTAGGTCTCACAATACAGCGCAACAGCTTTGTTCATCTAGTCAGTTTTCGATGTCCTGTCTGTTTAAGCATCAAAGGCTACATGTAATTTTTTTGTTTTTTTGTTTTTTTGTTACTGGGTTACGTATCAGTCAGGGATTGTAAGCTCTAATAAACATTCGCATTTTAATTTCTTCAGATTTAAAGTTAGGAGGAATCTGTACTTCTGAACCTGCGTTTTATTTTTATAGTTTTTGGCGATGAAGTTGCTAGGCTCATGCACTTTCTTTGCAAACGAAACATACATAAGCTCGTCAACACTGCTTGTATCATTATCACTGTAGATGCACAAAACACGGAGAAAATAACTCTGGACGTCATAATTATTATTTTTTTATTAAAAAACTCACAGGAAGTTATATAAAAAATATAAAAATATTAACGCCTGCAAAGCAGGGCGTCGCTATAACAGAATAGATTCCTTAGGTCTCTCTCATGTGAAAAGTTCAGGGACAGAAACAAAAGTAAAAACATCAAGAGAGTAATAAAGATTAAAATGAGAGAAATGGAAAGAAATAAAGAAGTGCGGAAAGCGTGTAAAAGGAAAGATGAATTTAGAAAGTAAGGAGCAGATTCAGATGCATAAATCAGAAATATATAGACTAGAAATATTCAGGCAGATGGAAGAACATAACTGGAGAAAGAATGCAATATAGAAAATTAAAGAAAATAAAAGTTACAATCGTAACAAGGTAACAAGATAAAATATCACAAATAGATCAACACAGTACAAAAAATATCTCGTAGTATGTTAAGAAAATATATCTCCAAAAGTTACAAAAGAATTTTCTTTATCTTAGAGTTTCAGAAATACGCAGATATAACGTACTCCTTTCCAAATAGGCCTATAGGTCTAAATATAAAGCGGGAAAGCTTGGTTATAATATTCACCGAGACAATGTTTTTCAATCAATGATAATCAGTTGATAATAATAAATTCATAATAACCAGTAATTGCCAAAGCGAGTGAAATAAAGAGGAAAAAAACATAATCGTCAGATCTGACAAATTGAGCGAGTTGAAGGAAACATGCAAGACGATGTTATGAAAGTTCCTTATCTGCAGACGACGTGACGTGCAGCAATAACAAGTGAAGGCAGCCAAGCGTGCATTAAACAAAAGACTCTATGGTATATGTTTCTTCTTTTTTCCTTGTTTTTGACGGAGAAAAAGTTTCTGACTCAGCTATAAGGGAAAGGTAAGTGGCGTCTTATCTCACATACATTTTTGGTATACCACGTCAGTTCTCTCTCTCTCTCTCTCTCTCTCTCTCTCTTATTAGGCATCACATTTCAATTAGGCTTAGGCCTTATCAGTGATGTGGTTGACCAGTTCTAATTAATACAGAGATAGTGAGGCTTAAAGAACAATGTCTACTTTTTAAACTCGATCGGGATCGCTTAACATAGCTCTGGAAAGTTATGATCGCTATGTCGTTGGGTATTGGTCAATTGATTTGCTCGCCAACTGAGCTGCAGTTATTGGTCTAACGGCATCAAGTAGACAGTGATGTCTATTGGTCTAACGCCTTTGGGACGGTGAATGCAATAACTTGACTCGCTGTTAAAATTATACCCGATTTTGGAAATGTGATTAAGTGTAAGTAGAATGATTAAAATAGCGCATGTGTAGCTTAGGCCTAATACCGACAAACTCTCTCTCTCTCTCTCTCTCTCTCTCTCTCTCTCTCTCTCTCTCTCTCTCTCTCTCTCTCTCTCTCTCTCTCATCCCTTACACTTTCCCCTTAGCAATGCGAATAACTCTCTCCTTCCTATCTTCTAAAGATTTCCTTCCTGGCAACCTTATATCCCGTAACCTTCGGGAACATTCCTCCCTCACCGCCGAATCCTAAACCTTCCTTTCGAGGCTCTTCTGCGTACTTTCATGGTGGCTCCGTTTACTCCCACTGCCACACTTGCGTTTACCATTTTCCCTACTTTCTTCCTGGCTGTGAATAAAGCTGCGACGGCTGTGAATAAAGCTGTGATGGCTGCTGCACGGGCGCTGCTAGTGCTGCAGAGGCTTGGGGGTAGACAGCTTCCCCTTCGTAGGTGTAAGTGGGATGGAACCCGGTCTCGTCGACGTAGTATTCGACGCGCATTACTCGGCTATCGGGTAGCAGGACGTAGTAACTGGAGAAAAGGGAATACTTTCGTGATAATGCGAAGGAAAGGAGGGTAGAGGGACGCGTACTTTATGGAAGGAACGGTGGGGGGAGGGAGTGGGTGGGGAAAAAAAGGAAGGATACGATAGAAGAAAAAAGTTAAACTTTTAAGGGATACTGTGGCATATGAAAGTTTTGTAAACAGCAGTTTTGTTTACGAATTCTGTGCACTACTACACTGAAATAGATGGAAATCTGTAGGAGAGAGAGAGAGAGAGAGAGAGAGAGAGAGAGAGAGAGAGAGAGAGAGAGAGAGAGAGAGATTCGCAAAGAATGAGATAGGATGCTCAAGGGAGGTAAATATGAGGTATATGAATGGAGAGGAAATGGGGCGTTGACAATGACAATGACATTTTATTTCACTTAAAACTAATAATTCTCTGAACCTTTATTCACTTATAATTTATTTTAATTTATTCAATCAATTCTGCATTACCACTATGAGGCTACACTAAGAAATTTAAACTACTTTTATATTTGCATTTTTATTTGTATTTAACTTCCTATTACCAAAGCTAAATTTGTTTGCCTAATTGTTTAACTAAGATTAAGGTACTCATTTCACGCTACTTTTCTTATGATCAACATTATAAAAAAGGCTTATTTATTATAGTGCGTTTAATTAATTTCTTTGCGGTTGATATTTTAGAATCATTCTTTCTACATGGCCTGTCTTTGAAAAATTATCCCTTTCGATCATATAATTTATGTTACTTCATTTTGCATTATTTGTCTATAATGACGCAATACAAAAAGATATGAATTAGCCCAACTTGAATCTCTTTAATGTAACTGAATATGTTAAATAGTTATTTGACAGGAGTTAATTCTTTTATCTAGGTAGAATGTCAGCAATATTTCCGTACCTTGGGCTTAGAGTGAATATATATATTTCAACTATCCCATAATAATCTTACCGGCTGCTCCAGGAGCAAGAAGGTGCCGGCATAAAGCCAGCTCAGTCTATAACACCAAAACAATAAATATTACCCATTTCGAGTTCCGAAGACGTAAAAGTACTTCATATCTTTCCTTAGCCAAAAGATTCCCCCTACATCTGTAATGTAGAGTAGTTGCTTCTGTGTTCCCTTAGGAAGCACCAAAAGACGGCCCTTCAACCGAACCGGCGACCAAGGGCTGGCTCCGGAATCTCCTGAAATTTCTTGAGGTGACCACAGTCCTCGAGACGCCAGTTCGCCTAAATTAATCACCCAATCAATCGATTAATCAACCGCAATCACGCTGACTACCTACCACTTGTCTGTTTACTATTAGTACTATAGATAGTACTATTGGTATTAGAACTATTATTCTTAGTGGGAATAGGGATCCCTTACCTTCCAGTGGTATGGGCATCATTCCTCTGTTCGCTGTGCCCGAAGTCGACCTTGTTGCCCACTGGGTCATATGCGCTGACGGTGTAGGCGAAGTCGTATTGTGCAGGCGCCTGGATGAAGATAAAGAATAAAAAAAAAGTTATCAGAAAATGCTCAGAACGGAACGTCAGAAGAGGAAGTGCAGTTTTAGTGAAGGGAATTATAGTAAAATACCGAAGAAAATAAATAAGATTATTACATTTATAATTAGCTGACACAAATGGTGTCGACTTCTGCAAACCAGCATACCCAACATGAAAATTTGGAGTACTGAATTTGACCGTGTCACTTGTCACGCCTCTTTTAATCTCAATATTTTATCGTCAATGTGCTCTTGACAAACCAAACCAACTGAAACGAACTGCATATATTTAAAATCTCTCCCCATTACCTGATACTCGGGAGCTGCATAGGTCTGGATTGGCTGTTGGTAACCCTGAGAAGGAGCAGCCGCCGCTAGACCTACGTCGGGCTGTTCGTACGTCTGCACAGGCGCGGCAACAGCAGAGGGCTCTTCGTACACTAGACCAGGGATAGTGGGAGCAGAAGCCACAGCAGAGAGGTCAGGAGTCAGGTACTGCTGTGAAGGCTGCGCCAGGACTTCCTCGCCTGTGAAGGGCACAGCCGGTGTCTGGATCTGGTATCCTGCCGGCTGGACAAGAGGCAGCTGCTCGGCCGCCGCTGTGGCTGCCAACGCGCTCAAGATTAGGCAAATCATCTGCGGGTGGGGAAAATGGATTTCATTTTGAGGGTGGATATTATTATTATTATTATTATTATTATTATTATTATTATTATTATTATTAAAACCACTTATAGCAACCAATGTTACTATTATTATGATTTAAATATAAAAAAGATTTGACAAATTCATGATCAGATTACAATGGCAGCTAAAGCAATTATTATTAAAATTGATTATTATTATTATTATTATTATTATTATTATTATTATTATTATTATTAGAAAACCTGTTAGATCCTCTGGGAAAATCTAAGGATATCCCTTTACTCTTTCGATTATGCATTTTTGGCTCCGCGTCAATGTAGGGAGCCAAATTCGAGTTAGAAGGTTATTATTATTATGAGATGATTCTCATCCCGTGTTGATTCCAAAGAAATAGTTTCGTAATTCGGACTTTAGGAGGAGTTGAACGAACATACAGGGGATATATATGTGTGTGTGTGTCCACATAAGCACACACACAGTATATATATATATATATAGAGAGAGAGAGAGAGCAAATCACAGCCTTTTTACCCATGTTCTTCAAACGCCCCTCCCATGAGCTAACCGACGAACGGAGAGGAGGTTACACGCCTGCCTTTTCATTTCGCTCAGACGATACTCGAGCAAAAACTTGCCCCGGACCAGATCGGTTCTGTTACAGATACGTTGCCTCGGCCGGATGACATATGTTTTGGTTTGTCAAATCGCTAGACTTGGCGCATGCGTGGTATCGTTGATCTCGGCGACGATAAGATTGAAAGCGAGGTTAGTTGGTAACGAATGCGAAGACAGTGAGGGAGAGAGAGAGAGAGAGAGAGAGAGAGAGAGAGAGATTCTAGATATAATTTATATCTAGAATGAATATCATGGCATGATGTGTTCTGAGAGAGAGAGAATGAATTTTTTAAAGTTATAAATCCAAAGTAAAAATAAAGAAAAAGTAAATGAGAGAGGTGATATGTTCTGCCGAAACAAATCTTTTACATTTAGTGCTAATAATTTTAATGACATGACGAAGCGAGAGAGAGAGAGAGAGAGTAAAAGACTGGTCACTTCGGTCACAATTTCCGCAACAGATCCATCGCTAGAGCTTTCCAAAGGTCAAAGTTTTTATCGCCAGTTCATTGAGGTCTTCCTTCAGTCCAGTTCAGATTTGCGATATGAAAGGGCCACTTTCATCGGACACTCAAGAGATTATTTTTTCCTTTAGTCTCTCTCTCTCTCTCTCTCTCTCTCTCTCTCTCTCTCTCTCTCTCTCTCTCTCTCTCTCTCTCTTTTAAGATTATGACATAATCTTGAACCTTGATTCTTTCACGTTTACTTTCAGTTTCAAAGCGCGACATTTCCGAGCAAATGAATTATCTTTCATTATATATTTCCCAGTTCATTTCATAATTCGTCTTCCGTTCTAAACTCCTCATTTTTTTTTTTTTTTCAGCAGTCCTGTCCGTGACGAATCCTCTGATTTTGCTTCATATCATTTATCCATTTTTTTTATCATTTACATCTTGTTAACTGCGCTTTCTCAAGAAGACTGCGCGTCTGTTACAATATACAATTAAGATGCTCATATCTATATTCGCTAAGGTGTTTTAATCACAGTTTTCATTTTTTTCTTGACAATTGATCTCTATATTTACAATGTGTTTATACGTGGTTATACATATCCATAATAATAACATATATTTATGTACGTATGCATGCATAAATTGAAACTGACTGTATTTTATAGGCACTAACTCGTCCTAGTACTGAAAATAATGTTTATGTACTTTGTATGATAATTAGTTAGAAATATTTTGAAACATCTCCACAAAATCGTAGCGAAAGCTTCAGTTCAAATGACACTGGAATACCAGTAGATTTGTGTTTGAGGTTCTGGAGTCAGCCAGCCAGTTAAACACAAGACATAATTAGCGGAACAAAATCAGGAAACACTATTCGATTGGAACAGAAATCACAGTGTAAAGTATCATTATTGTGCTCTGCTCCCTTTTTTATTTAGAGCAATCCCACATCGGTACTTACGAAGCGAATAAAGAGGTACCAGGAACCAGAACCAGGAACCAGAATCAAGAACTAGGCACCAGGAACCATGAACAAGAACCAAGAACCAGGAATCAGCACCAGGAACTAGAATCAAGAACTAGGCACCAGGAACCATGAACAGAACCAAGTACCAGGAACAAGAACCAGGAACCACGAACCAGAACCAGGAACCATGAACCAAGAACCAGGAATCATGCGCCAAGAACCAGGAACCAAGAACCAGGACCCATAAACCACGAACCAGAACCAAAAACCAGGAACCACGAACCGGGCATGTCGAGCTAATATCGAAACCATAAACCAGGAACTAGAACCAAGAACCGTGAACCAGGAACCGTAAACCACGAACCAGAACCAAAAACCAGAAACCACGAACCAGGCATGTCGAGCATTTAATATCGAGCAGCCTAGCAGCGTCTGTTTTGAAAGTGTCGGCGAGGAACGTGGAAGAATGCAGGGTACGTGTTTATGCAAACGCGAAGCCAGCCAAGGAACTATGTCACGCTAATATCCAGCAGACACTGACTGAGTGCATTTGGGTGTAGCGGCCATGTCTGTGTCAGGAGTGAATTAGCAAATAACAAGTCCTCTGTCACAGACATAGGGATGGTTCAAAGCTGACCTCTTTCCACAGGAGATATGACTATGAAAAGTGATAATTGCTATTACTATGAATACTTTTATTGTCGTCTCTAAAACGAAAATAATATAGCAGGTGTCAGTGGGTGAAATTGTTTTCGCTTTGACCAACGAGTACAATGGTTGAAATTTAATGTGTTTTGACGAATAAGGCATTTGTTAAAAAAAAGAAATACTCCCATATTCCTATAAAACTTCTTTTTAGTTGGGATCTAATGCTGCTATTGATAAGTAATCAGGAATATCTTGAATTCCAAACAGGCGTCTTTGAAACTATCAACAAAAACCCGTTACCTAGTTTTTTTTTTTATTTTAATGGTAAATTGACAAATTTATTTACGTTACTTAACCGTTTACAACTCACTGAAAGGCTCCATTGAGCATCAATGCTAATGGTGTGCACAAACTGGATAGCACCAGCAGACTCGAATGTTTGAAGACTGTGTCCCTATATCACTGTACTGGTCTATCCAGTCATAAAGGAGATGGAATTTCATCGAATCATCAGTACATTTCCATAATAACCTCTTAATCATATGTTTAATAAAATTCATTACAGCATGTTGGGATGTATAGAAAACTGAGGAAATTAACGAATTTTGTCTCTTTCTCTATTGGACATTATTGCAAACGTCCAAGTTACACACAGTACTTATAAAAGTATGTTTTGATAACAATTTATCAACAAAAACTGTCAGCACAATTTCACTTTCATTTGTGATAACTGTCATTCTTCTCCCAAAAGGTAGAATGCTGAGGATCATCAGCCATCTGAAGAAGATCGAGGGTCTCGTCTTTAGGAAAAAGGATTTTTAAGGAATAGTCCAAATATCAGCTTTACTCCAACTCAAGAATGAGGTAGACGTACAAACATGACTTCAAACTACTGCCTTTTAACATTCTGGAAGACTGGGGTCCTTCGATTTCTACACTACCCGTCCTATAGGATAGGCTCAGGTAGGTGATGTTAGGTTGGTTGCCATACCTGCGTCATTTTGTGTTTTTCGAGTTCAGTTCTTCGATTTCTTGACATTTAGATTTTATATTTATCAGAATTCTTTATATAAGATTTGTAGCAGACGATAAACAGATAAGCTGAAAGTTGATAGATAAACTATAAGTGGCAATTCTATCCTTTTTTATATTTATTATACTGAGAATTAAATATTCCTGAAGTTATAAGTGTAAGTAACTGAATGGGAAAAATGTTTAGATTTATAAGAAATTGAAATTAGAATGTTAATGTGATGTGCAAAACTCAACATTTAAGCTTGAAGCTCACTGAAGCTTGGCACATCATTAAAATGCTGTACTATCTAGAGAGTTAAACATGAGCTTTTTCATAACCATACAAAAATGTAACTTTGATTATTTTCAATCTCAAAAAAATGGACATTTAATGACTGAGCAGATTATTTCCGATATGATGAACTTAGGTAATTTTGGTCGTTTGAGTTTTACGATAACGTGAAATGTATAATACCAAAGGTGTGTGTCCAGAAACAACGATACTTGGTTTCAAATACAAACCCAAATTTTTCTCGTACCATTAGCTAAAGTGAAAATAAAATGAGGGTTATACGATTCAATCAGCACAATTTAATAAAACTACATTAGTCTACGTTCAATACAATCAAAGAAAACGGGATGTGGGTAGTCTATAGTTATCACGGTAACTATTGTATTTTCGATTCACATTTTTTTTAATTAGCCTTCATTAATACCCTCTCTCTCTCTCTCTCTCTCTCTCTCTCTCTCTCTCTCTCTCTCTCTCTCTCTCTCTCTCTTTTTCATGCAATATTTCTTCTTATCCACTCTTACATAGTTCCCATGAAAATCCAAAGGAAATTATTTAGTATGAGTCGTAATTAACTACATGTCAGATTAAATTTTCTTGGGAATGATAACCCTGTTATCTTCTCAGTGCATTATCAGTATAAAATTTCTCACGAAAATTAAAAATACCAGGAAATTAATGTGTGTGACTAAAGAAGTGATAGAATGCCAAAGCTTGGTGAAAGAGGGGGCAGGGGGCTGACAATATAGAGCAGTGAAGGATTTCAGTGGCACAGCTAGGGACTCTGTAATATGTCAAATGTTATAAGAAAAAGATTTTATTTATTTTGTAACTTTTTTAATGGCCCAGGAAATAATAATAATAATAATAATAATAATAATAATAATAATAATAATAATAATAATAATAATAATAATAAACATCAGCTGGAAACAGAATCATAATACTGCTTCGTAAGATGCCTGGCTATTTAGAACTTAATATCAATGAATTACACAATAAATGAAAGGAAAATTAATAAACCTTCCCTTCTCTCTCTCTCTCTCTCGTCTCTCTCTCTCTCTCTCGTCTCTCTCTCTCTCTCTCTCTCTCTCTCTCTCTCTCTCTCTCTCTCTCTCTCTCTCTCTCTCGTCATGGCATCATGTTTTTACTCTTAAATGTAAATGTTTTGTTTAATATGGTATATCTCTCATTTCTCTCTCTTCTCTCTCTCTCTCTCTCTCTCTCTCTCTCTCTCTCTCTCCCAACAGTCGAATGCTCTGATTTGCCCACGCAAGCACGCAATGGTCCTTTTTCGGGGGAAGGTACAGCTCTAATTCGAAAGTACACGTTGATCAGGGGGCAAACAGGTTCCCAGGTGACTCGGCAGGCAAGAGGTGCCGTCTGCACTGCTTTCTCCCTCCTCCTGCATTCGCTCTCCTTCTGTAGGAAATCTTAATTCATTTCCACAGCTCTTTTTTTTTTTTTTTTTTTTTTTGTAGATGACTGATTCAGTCTCTTTGTAGGTCAGTTGCTTTTAATGTAGCTGACTTATACCGGTGTATACACGTCTGTGGGTTTCTGTAAATGGCTGTTTTGGTCATGCACACATTCAGGTCTGTTGGTTTTTTGTAGACTGTAGATGTTTGATTTGGAATTTTTCAAGGCTATTGGTTTTTTGTAGATGATTTTTTATACCTCCTATTTTTCGTAGATTAAAAACCCGATTTTTTATATCGATCATTTTTTGTTGATTAAAAAATCGTATACTTTCAAGCTATCAGATTTCTAAGAGGTTAACTGGATTACTACCAAGACTCTTGATTTCTTGTAGATGATTAATTCAGTCATTTTTCAGTTTTTTAGATTCTGTAGATGATTAGCTGAATCATTTTGCAGATCTGCAAATTTTTACAGATATTTAATTCAGTCAGTTTCCAGATCTGTTGATTTATTTAGAAGATTAATTCAATCATTTTCTAATTTTTTGGTTTCTGACAGTTCTTCAAGTCAATGACAGTTCTTCATGTCAATGACAGTTTTTCATGTCAATGATAATTCTTAAAGTATATAACAGTTCTTCATGTCAATGATAGTTCTTCATGTCAATGACAGTTTTTCATGTCATGACGGTTCTTAATGTCAATGGCAATTCTTCATCAATGACAGCTCTTCATGTCAGTGACAGCTCTTCATGCCATGACAGTTCTTAATGTCAACGACAATTCTTCATGTCAATGACAGCTCTTCATGCTCTTCATGTCAGTGACAGGTCTTCATGTCCATAACAGCTCTTCATGTCTATGACAATTCTTAATGTCAATGGCAGTACTTCATGTCAACGACAGTTGTTCATGTCATGACAGTTCTTAATGTCAATGGCAATTCTTCGTGTCAATGACAGCTCTTCATGTCAGTGACAATTCTTCATGTCAGTGACAGTTCTTCATGTCAACGACAATTCTTCATGTCAGTGACAGTTCTTCATGTCAACGACAGTTCTTCATGTCCATGATAGTTCCTCATGTTAATGATAGCTCTTAATGTTATCGACAGATTCACAAGCAGGTTTATCTTGGCACTGACTGCGTTGTATTGTGTTGTTTATTTACAAATACATTTTCTTCGGAACTGAAATAATGTCCGGTTAATTCCGTCAGTATTAATTTTAAGATCATTTTTACATTTACTCTGATCGTAAGGACTTGATTCTAATGTCTTTCTTTAAATTTAATTTCATTAATTTCATTCTTTCGTAAAATGCATTTCGTGTGCGAGAATCATCCCACGATTCTACTTTCTTCGACAGTTATCAGGGTTTACTGGGAACCGGTGGCCGCTTGCACCAGGCCGGTATATAATTTGTTGCAAGTTTCAGTAACGATTAGTTTATGTACTTGAAGAGGTTCTGACTTTCTGCTGTCCCCTTTCGTTTATAGCCCGTAGGGGGGTAGTGTCGTCAGTGCACCTCATGCGGTGCAATGTAGGCATTACTTTAGGTTCTTTGCAGTGCCTTCGGCCCCTAGCTGCAACCCAAAGAATTTACTGTACCACCTTTCATATTTTCTTTCTTCCATCTTACTTTCCACCCTCTCCTAATAATTGATTCATAGTGCAACTGCTTTGAGGTGTTCCTCCTGTTACACCTTTCAAACCTTTTACTGCCAATTTCCGTTTCAGCGCTGAATGACCTCATAGGTCCCAGTGCTTGGCCTTTGGCCTAGACTCTATAGTCATTTCAATTCAATTCACCTTTCATCTATAGCTATCAAACGTAAATAGTTACAAGTTTTTTTTTTTTCATTAAAAGCTAGTATTTCAAAGCACCTCTCTCTCTCTCTCTCTCTCTCTCTCTCTCTCTCTCTCTCTCTCTCTCTCTCTCGAGCGCACGTGGCTGTATGTAGCTTTCCTGCGCAGCCGCGGTAGATCTAAATAGTGACAAAGCAAGTTCTTTTGATTAGAACCCAAACTCCCTAACCTTTAATGGCAAGTGGTGGTGGTCCCACGAATGTAAGATAAATTTAATTTCGTCTGATTTATCTCGAAAAAAGAACAGAAAAATCAATAGAAACAGGGTCCTTCTGAGAATGTGTTTATCTGATTTATGTTATTTATAGTTTTTTTTTTTTTATTGTGAAGTATCCTATGTTTTCACTTTCGAACCCCAAACGCCAAGATGACATATGAAGGAACACCGTAAAGATCATATCTATTGCATTCGATAGACGTGTAAGGCTTTCAATTTAACGAAAGTTGTTGTAAGTGACAGAAGATATATGACTGATGGGGTCTGTCTAACAGACAGTTCTCGCGCTACATTTGGCGGTTTTTTCCTGCCCGCAGATCTGGTAATGTGACCGTGGATTCCATCAGTTCTTTTTAGTTTTCTGTGAGAGAAAACTACTGTGCCGGCTTTGTCTGTCCGTCCGCACTTTTTCTGTCCGTCCTCAGATCTTAAAAACTACTGAGGATAGAGGGCTGCAAATTGGTATGTTGATCATCCACCCTCCAATCATCAAACATACCAAATTGCAGCCCTCTAACCTCAGTAGTTTTTATTTAATTTAAGGTTAAATTTAGCCATAATCGTGCCTCTGACAACGATATAGGATAGGCCACCACCGGGCCGTGGTTAAAGTTTCATGGGTTGCGGCTCATACGTCATTACTGTATACCGAGACCGTCGAAAGATTGATCCATTTTCATTGGCCTTGATTATACGCTGTACAGAAAACTCGATTACGCCGAAGATCTTCGGGGCAATTTTTACTTGTTTATTTTTTTTTTTTCCGATGATTTATTCAGAAGCAATGATGTTCAGTCCGTACCTTCCCTTCACATTTTGGATCATTTCTCTCTCTCTCTCTCTCTCTCTCTCTCTCTCTCTCTCTCTCTCTCTCTCTCTCTCTCTCTCTTTCTTCCCTACGGGTACATTGCTCCATCATTACGTAATCAACCTTTTTCTAGCATCTGTAGACGAGGTTACATCTAACCTTGCAGGCAGAATCTCCCAAATCATTCATATTTAGAAAATATACTGAAACTAACTTCACATTTGATTTTCACATGTGACTCAGTTCTTAAAACACTTTTTTTTAAGATATAAAGCTATAAAATCTACAACTAGCAAAATAAATGGAGGGAAGCCAAATGAACATATAAAAAGACACTATAGAATCGAATGACTTTATACTTTTCTTCAAGAATGCTCTACTTCACTCTGTGCGTCCATTGGAGCCAAAAGAATATTGAAATTTGTTTCTTTTCTAAATCCCTTCAATATATTGTGATATAACCTTTCTTCCGAGCGGTGCGTCGACTAGCTACTTCGTAATTCGAACAAACTCACTTTTCTTTTTATTTGGTTACCTGTTCTAGTCGACCTCACTCGTATATCAAAATTAAGTATATTTCTCTGAAAACATTGAAAAGACAGATACTCTGATATGAAAGGTTTCCAATAAACTGAGTTCGTTAATGTTTTTCCCTTTGTTCAGACTAAATTTAGTTTAAAAAAAATAGTTTTTATTATGTTTAGAGAAGGAATTATGTAACATATATATATATATATATATATATATATATATGTAACATACATATATACATGATATATATGTATGTATATATAAAGACAAAATCCACGAAGGAAAGAGAAACAATGGAGTTCTGCTAGGCCTTTCGACTGTCGTCCTTTACTAAGTAAAGGACTATGAGTCGAAAGACCTCGCAGCACTCCATTGTTTCTGTTTCCTTCGTGGGTTTTGTCTTTATTTATATGTTCGTCACGTTCCATATTTTCGTGATTCAGTTATACATACACACACACATATATATATATTTCTGTTGAGAAGATGCAAATATATGCTTATTATCCTTCATATCTGTATTTTTGTAGCATAAAATAAAGGAACGTTTAAATAAAACCAGCAAAAAAAAAAAAAAATAAAATCTCTGATAATCTTTCGCAATCGACTCGAATTTTTTTTTTTTTTTTTTTGCTCGTGACTGTCATTTTGTAAAAGCATTATAGAAACAAGTCTCGCTCGCTTAAGTTGACAATTGACGGTTACTTGACGTAATCTCTTCTAATGTGCTTGACGCGCAAGTTCTTGCCTGGGCAGAACCAGAGAAAGGAGTATGATAAAGTGTCCAGTGTCAGACAAGATCTGTCATAATGCTCTTGTCAGCGTAATGATGTAATGTAACATTTCGAGTGTAAGCGAGCCAAAGGGATATTACCCTTGCTACGGCAGCTCTCTCTCTCTCTCTCTCTCTCTCTCTCTCTCTCTCTCTCTCTCTCTCTCTCTCTCTCTCAAATAAACCAATTCCTGGCCTTTTACAGAAACCTGTCGAGTATATGTTTAAACGCAGACAGATCTAAAATGTAAATCATTTTAAATATTCAATAGCAGGTGTGAAAGTGACCCCAGGTTCTGTTTTCCTTGATAGATATCACAGTACGCTCAGAAAGGCCGCTTCGAAAGACAGACTTACCAATGAATGCAAGAGATAAGCACGCTTTCCTCTAAAGGTTTAGTTTATTCGGTTTATTTCCGGTTTACTTGGTTTATCTAGCAGTTTTAGGCTTCCAAGCCAACTCGTCCGGATAAGGAGAAGGGTTGCGTATATGGTTTTAGTGACCCTGCTTCGTGCAAATGAAGGCGACCATTGAAACTCGCAACGAAATTTAGCATCATGGCCCAAAAACAAATGAAATAGGGGTGAACATTTGTTTTGGTCACCAACACCAACAATTGTAATTACCGTAATATCCGTTAAAAACTCAAAGAAGCATAGATATGAGAATTAAAATAGTGATGTTCTCAGGGTGAAAATTTTAACGAATGAACAAAACTTGTAAATGATTTGTAATAGTGCCTGAATGGTCCTTAACACCGGATTACGATCCGAATATGAAAAGAAACAGCAAAAAAGTGAATGTTACGCGGTACCTGACGTCTTGATTACAGTGCTTTGCGGTTAATGAGATGTCTGCCTTGTCGCGGGATGGTATGTTATCAAAAGTGTAATTTCGCTGTAATGATTGTGTCACCTCCGTTATTAATGGTAATATATCAATTCTGGGGTGACGTCTTTACATCAGCCAGAGTACTATGATGTTTTACAGCGCTTAAGTACATCTAGAATGACATATTTTGTGTATGCAGATGGATTGCTAAGATATTTTTTTTTTTTTACTATTGTCGGTTTTTACAGTGAAATCGTGTTAAATGAATAAGGAAACACAGAGGATGACTGAGAGTTCCGGATTCTAGAAGTGAATGACACGACAAGACGGATCAAACACGGATGACTCTGGAGATTGTGATCTCACGTGGCAGCTCAGAGGATGTGAAGCCTGACATACAAAGAACAACCGCTTTCTGATGAATGTGGAAGACGAAACGCCCCTTCCTGGTACGATTTTTGGAATATACTTAAGTAACAGTACAGAATTATTTGTCTTTCGAGGATAATCGCCCGCTTTGTTTGAAAGCTAAAGAATTCAGTGAATTTATAATAATATACTTCAAAAATCTGCCCAGGAAATACCCTAATGTTAGAATGTTTCAGTTCGCGGAAGTGTTACAGTTTGCCTCGAGTTCAGTTAATTTTGTTTTTCTGCGGACAAGTTTTCGAGTGAATTTTAGTATGTTTTATGTTCCGTCTTATGAATAAAGCTGAACTTTTGATCACAATCATGAAAAATCCTTTTTAATTTAAGAAACTGAGGATATAAACGAGCCATTTTGCGCTGAACATATTTCAGAGTCAGTCTTGCAAGTAAGGAAGACGAACTTTGGTCCGTAACAAGACAAATGTTCTCTTCTTCTTGAATTTCTGGAAATAAACAAACGACGAACATAACTGAGGACCAAGCCAATCCCTTCAACCACCTTCACTTCATTCCCTTCATTTAGATAAGAAGCTCCACCTTCCCCACTTACCTTCATGCTTACTACGAGAGGCGAAGACGACGAAGGAAAAGAAGAAGAAGAAGAAGAAGAAGAAGAAGAATAAGAAGGAACGAAGAGTCAGTCGAGGCGATGAATGAGCGTTACCCCGGAGACGGGCAGGAGAAGAAGCGATGGCGGGCGGTGTCGGCTGAAGAGTGGATGCCGAGTGCCAGGGTGAAGGTTGTATTTATACCCAAGGTCCACCTGGAGTGGTAACCTCGGTTGCCCTGGCTCTGTGCACGGTGCCCATGACTCTGGCTCCTCCCATCCCACCCCCCCTCCTCCTCCTCCTCCTCCTCCTCCTCCTCCTCCTCCTCCTCCTTCAAAATACGCAGCATCGCCATTACCTTTCCTTCATCATCTGCTCCAATTACCCCTTCTGGTGTTAACGCCCTCTCTCTCTCTCTCTCTCTCTCTCTCTCTCTCTCTCTCTCTCTCTCTCTCTCTCTATATATATATATATATATATATATATATATATATATATATATATATATTTAGAGAGAGAGAGAGAGAGAAAGAGAGAAAGAGAGAGAGATATATATATATATATAATATATATATATATATCTATCTATATATATATATACATTATATATATATATATATATATATATGTGTGTGTGTGTGTGTGTGTGTGTGTGTATGTATGTATGTATGTATGGACGTCACATTTCCACACCGTAAAATCATTTGTCCAACTGTCTTCTTATTCATTTGTTCGGCATAAATTTTCCTTTACGAGATGCATATTTTTACATATTCTCTCGTTTATCTTTTTTCTAATCCCATTTATTTTTACTTTCATATTTCTTTTTATTTTCCTTTTTTTATTATTATTCCGTCACCTCTTACTCATTTTCTCACTGACGCTGTTTTTCGTCCTCACAATGTGCCTTCGTCATTCCGTACCCTCGTTTCCTCATTTCCCATTCGACTCTCGTCCTCTCATTTCTCCTCCCTTCTCTCGGTCATTTCCTTTTTGCATACCCTCAGATTTTGCCTCACATTCCCATATGTGCCTTTTCTATGGTCATTTATTACAGCTGTTTTTAAAATATGTTAGTTTTTCATTTTTGACTGAAGTTTGATGATTCCATAGATGAAGTGTCTATGAAAAACTCAAGAAGATGGAAGCATTGTAAAACATTGATGATAATTGAAAAATGAAATGAATTCGGTCGTAGATATTCATTACTGACTAAAGTTTAATGATTCCGTAGATATTCATTAAGAAGAAGATGACTAAAACATTGTTTAAAATGATTCCGTAGATTAACTGACTAAAGTTTAATGATTCCATAGATTAAGTGTCTATGAAAATTCAAGAAGAAGACTGAAGCACTGTAAAATATTGATGAAAACAACTGAAAAATGAAATTAATTCGGTTTTAGATATTCATCACTGACTAAAGTTTGACGACTCCGTAGATTAAATGTCTATATGAAAATCTAAAGAAAAAGACAGAAGCATTGTAAAATATTGATGATAACAACTGAAAAATGAAATGAATTCGGTCGTAGATGTTTTCCGAAGATTTATATGGTATACTCGTAATACAGTGATTGTAAAAAAAACTCAGTAAAATTTTCTTGTCATACTCTGGAAGCATCTTTGAGATTTTCTTTCTGCTGGCGCCTCTGTTACTACAACTCATTCTAACTTATCAAGATAATGACAGTGGCAGCGGTTTAGCTGTTGTTGGTCAAGGACTGAGGCAGGTAAAATTATCGTCAATAAACTGAGGGAGCCAAAAAAAAAAGAAGTTGTTTTAGTCAAATATTACAGATTATAACATTGGCTTTAATAGATGATAATACACTAAAGGCAGTTTAGTTCTTTAACTTCATATATTAATTTGTAAACTGTGAAACCATTTTAGAAAAATAACCACTCACTTCAAAACCTTCTCTTATATAAAATGTTAAACCTTCAAACCTCAATGCACCAACATCTATATAGTAGATTTAATCTTCAAAACCTTCGCATATAAAATAGGTAATAAGCTAACAATCTGGTTTTAATCTTTAATTCCCCATTAATGCGGCCGTTAAAATGCCTTTTCATAAGTACGAGAGGGAAAAAAAAGGGGGTATTAACAAAAAGTTAATTGACAGTTCCCTTCGAAACTCCTCATGTAAATTCCTCTCCTTTCTAAACCCTATTCGAACCCTTTCTCTGCAACCTCCATTTTCCCCTTTCCTGACGTTTGCTCCGGTTAACCACCCACCCTCTGCACACCCTCACTCCTCACTCCTCACACCTCACACCTCACACCTCACACTCCTCACCTCACCCGAACGCTTCGCGTCAAAGGGCTTCCGTCATCATTGGCTCTGAAGCCTATGAGCCAGTGAGAGAGTAAAAGACAGGGGAGGGAGAGAGAGAGAGAGAGAGAGAGAGAGAGAGAGAGAGAGAGAGAGAGAGAGAGAGAGAAATGGGGGAAAGGATGATTATGATGAAACGTCCATTATCTCACTGCTCTATAACATTTTGTCTTTTATATATATATATATATATATATATATACATTAGAGAAGAAGAGACCAAGACTAACAGACAGGCGCTAAACATAAGGATGACTGGCATATTGATTATAAGAAAGTCAGGCTGATGGACAGATAGCTACAATCGCTCCCAGCAAGTGCCGACATGGGCACAAGGAAAGAACCATTTTCAATCATTATTTTTCTCTACACAGAAACAATAACGAAAACCCGCTATGAACGAAAAATACTTCGAGGGGAAATGTAGGAGTTTGTTTTAGCAATGATTCCGCTCAGTGCTCCAAAAATCGAAGGAAAAATCGGCCTACATTGCCAAAGGTCGAAAATGTTTGCCTCCAGTGCTGGTATAACAAACACACTCCAGTGGGTAAAAAAGCCACTTTTTCTTTTTGCTTTTTAATTATTTATTTAAAATCTCTCTCTCTCTCTCTCTCTCTCTCTCTCTCTCTCTCTCTCTCTCTCTCTTGTTCCAAATATGCTTTGTTGTCTTTGCTTAACTAATATTTTGTAAAATTTAGTGGAAGATAGTGTACTATCTTTCAAATAGTAATTTTTTGCTGTCTTAAGTCGTTATGATCATATTTTTCCTAGTTGGTTAAACAATATCACAAAGCTTCCGCTTTCTCCAAAAACAGGATTTATTCTTCGCAAAAGGAAATCCATTATTATTATTATTATTATTATTATTATTATTATTATTATTATTATTATTATTATTATTATTATTATTATTATTCAAAATTAGGAGACGTTTCTAAAGAGAGAGACTTCGAGGACAATAATATGCTTGTCATCTTGATACGAAGTATGACCCCTGATCATTTGTCGTTATATATGTATATATATGACTGTGAAATATTTTCTGTTAAAACAGATTTCTGTCTAATAAACTGAGCCCACAAAAACGCCACAATGTAGAACGTTAATGCTACATTTCAGAGAACAACTGTCACCCTCTTCAGGCAGGAAGAGAGTTGTTCTGTGAAATATAGCATTAACTTTCTACATTTCGACGTTTTTATGGGCTCCTTTTATTAGATGTATATATATATATATATATATATATATATATATATATATATATATATATATATATATATATATATATATATATATATATATATATATATGATCGGTGTAGCGCCGTACTCAAGTTTGCTAGGTCCGTAAGATCGCTTCCGGCCCATTGCTCACCAGTTCACCCAGCTGTAAATGAACACGAGTGTTTGCTGCAGGTCAAGAAAAGAGTGGTGAGGCCAGCAACCTCATCCCGTGAGACTTGCTCATATGTATATAGATATATGTATATATATGTATATATATAACATTATATATATATATATATATATATATATATATATATATATATATATATATATATATATATATATTATATTTATATACATCTTTCTGTGTGTGTGTGCGTGTATGTCAAGTTCAGAAATAAGGCAGAACTGTTGCTGTGAGCATATAATTACTGTCGAATGTATGGGAGAAAATGATGATGATAATGATGATGATGATCACTTAAAAATCACCTAGAAAAAAAAAAACTCCTGTTTGTGGAAGCCATTTAAAAACAGCTCTGCCTCCATTATATATATTCGGCGTCCTACTTTTGAGGCGATCCGCCTTCTTGCGGAATTTTAGCCAAAAAATCGTATGTACAATATTTGCTCATGCCGATATACTCAGATATACTTAGGTTTTAAAAGAATAAACAAACGAAGGAATGAGATTTTTAGAAATGGAGAAACTGGCTTTTAAGAGAATATTAGGTCAGGGAAAAATGAAAGTAGAAGTAATTCTCATTTCATCCTGACAGACTGAATATCAGCTTTAAATTGCACGTTATATTATTCCCTGAACTGACCCAAGTCTCGTATCATCATTATAAGAAACACGTAAAAAATACGCGGAAGTTTCTTCGGCGCAGTCGAGTTTTCTTTACAGCGTATAATCAAGGCCACCGAAAACAGATCTATCTTTCGGTGGTCTCGGTATAATGTTGTATGAGCTGCTGCCCATGAAACTTTAACCACTGCCCGGTGGTGGCCTGTCCTATATCGTTGCTAGAAGTGCGATTATGGCTAATTTCATCTTTAAACAAAATATAAACTACTGAGGCTAGAGGGCTGCAATTTGGTATGTTTGATGATTGGAGGTTAGATGATCAACATACCAATTTGCAGCCCTCTAGCCTCAGTAATTTTTAAGATCTGAGGGCGGACAGAAAAAGTGCGGACAGAAAAAAAGTGCAGACAGAATAAAGTGTGGACGGACTGACAAAGCCGGCACAATAGCCGACACAAAAAAAAAAAAGTTTCATTTTCAGTGTTGCCAATATTAAAAGTAATGCTGATGCAAGCTTTGATGATGAAGATGATTATGATCGTGACGATGATGATTCCCAGAGATGTGGACTAAGAATGGATGATAATTTTTAATTTTCTGCTTCGTCATCATCAAAGCTCACATCAGCATTACTTTTAATATTGGTAACATTGAAAATGAAACCTATTTTTTTAGTATCAGCCTAATCACCAATTTAATTATTTAGGTTGAAGAATCTTTTCTGCTTTTAAGCTACCTTGCTGATTGTCATAATCATTATCATAATGAGCAGTAGCAGTAGTACTTGTGACGTTTGCACTGTTAGTGAAATTATCATAAGTTTATATTATAATTTATTCATTATTGAAATTTGTTAAAATTGACGGCAGTGTTGTTTTGCATTTTTTTCTTTAAGGTTCTGTGATAGTTGAAACTGGAGATAATTAAGATTTTATTGCTGTAGACAATTTCCCTTAGACTGTATGTGTTACGCACACAAAAAATATAGATATATTATTATTAATATTATTATTTTTAATTTTAATTTCAAATAATGAAAAATTCAAATAATGATGATGATGAAATGATGATGATGATGATGACTATTATTATTATTATTATTATTATTATTATTATTATTATTATTATTCACTTAACATTAATTTAAGTTTAAATGGAAAATACAGCTTTATTCTTATTATTTAATATTTTTTATTATTTTTATTATTATTATTATCATACTCAACAACAGTCTAAGTTTAAATATCATGATAAAAATATACTATTACCATTATTATTATAATCTTTATTATTATTATTATTATTCACTCAAAATTTAATTTGAATTTAACTAAGGATAAAAATATAGCATTAGTATTATCTTTTTATTTTTATTATTATCCACTCAACATTAATTTGAGTTTAAATAGTTTTAAAAATATAATAATTGGTATTATTATTTTTTTTATTTTTATTGGTGCCTAATAACAGTATGATTGGTATTATTATTATTGTTGTTCGTGTTGCTTTTTGTTGTTGTCGACATACAGTCAAACAACGTTTTAAAAACAACAGGCTACGCAGTGTCGACTTTCTCCTGCGTTGTCCCTAGGTGGAAAGAAGCCAAGACGCTCTCAAAGATCCTTTTAGTTTTCTGCAAAAGAAAACTATTGTGCCGGCTTCGTCTGTCCATCCTCACTATTTCTGTCCGCCCTCAGATCTCAAAACCTATTGAGGCTAGAGGACTGCAAACTGATATGTTGATCATCCACCCTCCAATCATCAATCATACCAAACTGCAGCCCTCTAGCCTCAGTAGTTTTTATTTTATTTTAGGTCAAACTTAGCCATGATCGTGCTTCTGGCAACGTAACAACACATGCCACCACGGCCGGCTGAGAGTATCATGGGCCGCGGCTCACACAGCATTATACCCAGACCACCTAAAGATAAACATTTATTTTCGGTGGCCTTGATTATGGGTTGTACAAAAAACTCGATTTTTTACTTGTTTATTAGAGAAATAAGGTTATTGGGTGCCCTGAAAGTCATCATTACTCGCAAATGTCTCTGGTTCTGTCACCCAGAACAAGTTGGGATTAAAACCTGAGTATTACGTCTGTGGACAGGTAATTTATAGGTACCTGTATTATGCAGGTGAGTCTTGCTGGGAATATCCAGTCGTTGCGTAACCCCTCTCTCTCTCTCTCTCTCTCTCTCTCTCTCTCTCTCTCTCTCTCTCTCTCTCTCTCTCTCTCTATGTCTCCTGTCTTCTTTTCTCTTACACTTATAGATTTATATATATATATATATATATATATATATATATATACAGTATATATATGTATATATACAGTATTTTCTTTATTGTTTTCTCTCTCTCTTTCTCTCTCTCTCTATGTATGCATATGACAGACGCAGACTTAGCAACAGATTGTTTATATATATATATATATATATATATATATATATATATATATATAGTATATATATATATATATATGTGATATTTATGTATCTATGATGCAAAGATTATATATGCATGTATATATACATATATATAAATATATATATAGTATATGTGTATATATATACATGTGATAGATATATACATATATATCACATGTATATATATACATATATGTATATTTATATATGTATATACATGTATATATAATTATACATATATGTATGTATATGTTTTCTGTATCTATAATAATCTTTGCATCATAGATACTGTAGATGTATATTTATACATGACTCAAATACAACGGCGATCAGTTTATTTGTAATTTCAGTCTAGTGTAAATGCATTCTATAGAACTGAATTTTACGGACAACATTGTAACAATAGTTTCAGTCTAATATAAAGTACATTTTATAGAGCTGAATTTTACGGACAACGTTGTAACAACAGTGCTGCATTCTAATAAAGATCGACATGAAAGCAGATCATCTGAAACAAAGCTTTTTACTTATAATGAAAGAACTATTGGAGTTATTTAAGGGTTTCTGAAAGATTCTTACTGTTCTTTCAAATATTTGGAAATCTCCCCAAAATCAGCATTTAGTTAGTGGCCTTCTCGATCTCCATCTGCGTCTCATGAAAGAAAACATAGGTCTAAATTTGTCCCCATAGCAGACCTTTCAAACGATCTTTTCTTCTTAACTCCTCCATCTTCGCCTATAATAACAGGTAAAAAATGCGTCGAAGTTTCGTATAATCAAGGCCACCGAAAATAGATCTATCTTTCGGTGGTCTCTGTATAATGTTGTAGGAGCCGCGACCGATGAAACTTAACCACGGCCCGGTGGTGGCATGGCCTATATCGTTGCCAGAAGCACGATTATGGCTAACTTTAACTTTAAATAAAATAAAAAACTACTGAGGCTAGAGGGCTGGAATTTGGTATGTTTGATGACTGGAGGGTGGATGATCAACATACCAATTTGCAGTCCTCTAGCCTCAGTCGTTTATAAAATCAGAGGGCGGAGAGAAAAAGTCCGGACAGAAAAAAGTGCGGACGTACAGGCAAAGCCGGCACAATAGTTTTCTTTTACAGAAAACTAAAGCGTAGGTCTAACGGAGCTCTTTAGCAGGCCTCTCGAGTTCTCCTTTCATCTTACCTATAATTAACTTTCTGTCGCGTTTCTTTTTATCGTCGTGTAGGTCTTTATATGGCCAAACCTTTGCATATATCCCGGCAACGCCACCTGTTGGACGATGAAACAAATCCGTGATGACTTCCGTTGAGGTCTTCTCGGGGAAGACTAGAGACTTCTGAAACGATAGTAAAATGATGCTTCTTTCGAATGAATGCAGAACCTGCATTCACTTTTCAGGCAAGAAAGGAGAGCAGAAAGCTCAGGAGTCCTTTTTTTTTCCTTTTTTTTTCCTTCCATCTAGCTCGTTGGTATCCATGACGGGAATAATAATCGACGGTAGCTAACCAGTTTCGCTTAACATTCGTCTCTTTTTTTTTTTCCCGCTCTCGATTTGAAGTAAGAAAAGCTTCTCTCTCACATAGACTACCTGCTCGCTCTCTCGTACGCTCTCTTCTTTGATGATAGGAAAGGTATCGTGCGTTATATTTCAGTTTTATTTTGTTGGTTTCTATTTCAGTTTGCTTGCTTTGTTTGTCTTTCAGTCCAGGAAAACAAAGTTCCATTAGCATCAGCTTCCTACTGAATATAGACCTACTTAATTCTGGATATTTGATATCAACATATCCCATTTTTCTGTGAAACACAAGCAAATAATCGCCTAGCCGTAACATCAACTGCATCATCGAATGAATACTGAATGCGTGTTAATTCTTCTTCTTCTTCTTCTTCTTTTTCTTCTTCTTCTTGCTCTTGTTCTTCTTCCTTCGTTGCACGAATTCTGGACCCACATCGTCTTCCAAGGTAGTAAAGTTAACGATGATGAGTGAGTCTACACATCACGGCTGCTCTTAGTGTTGTTTTAATGGGGAGGAATGATTACGGACGTTCGATGAAAAAAGTGACGGTCTGGTTTTTTCATTCTTTTATTCTTTGTTCTATAGAAACTTCAGGGCTTGATAATGCCGACAATAAAAGTAATTAAGACATAAGGGAACCCAAATCCCGGTTTATTAAGATAATGGGGAAAAAGAAATGTCTAATTACGATAGATATAATAAGCGAGGACTTACACACACACACACACACACACACACACACACACAGAGAGAGAGAGAGAGAGAGAGAGAGAGAGAGAGAGAGAGAGAGAGAGAGAAGGGAGAATCATGTGGCTTTAGGAAATTAACCTTGTACCTATGACTGGCTTGTTTCGCCTTTCCGCTACAATTCCCTTTGCTTCGAGTACTTTCATATGCACCTCCACCTGTGGTTGACGGTTATACTAACTGCTTTGAATGTAACGATTATTTAATAATATAACTTGATTTCTTTACATTGGACCAACAATTTAATGCAGCTGATTTATGTGGGGTAAATTTTCGTAGTATCAGACCCCACGTCTAAAACTTATTTTTCTTCTTCCTTTCAGGGATTCCAGGATTCATGTACTATAATAGGAACCCACAATGCGTTTACGTATACACACGTATCCAACGGGAGGGGATTATGGAAAAAGTACGCAGGTTTACATCACGGTAATCAACATCACGTTAGACTGTCACCCGTAAAGATACGATAAAAGAAAGACGTCAAGAAAATGATGCAATTACGGGCACAGAGGCGACTCGACTGGTTTCTCGTCCCACCTCTGCAGCTTCGGCGCAGCCATATTTCCTGCTTTGCAAATACTGGCACACTTCTTTTTTATGAGTCCTTTGGTTAATTACTTTGCCGTTAATTGCATCTTTCATTAATTACTTCTGCCGTTAACGACGTAGCTTGGTTAATTGT
The DNA here is from genome assembly GCF_040412425.1 of Macrobrachium rosenbergii. Taxonomy (NCBI): domain Eukaryota; kingdom Metazoa; phylum Arthropoda; class Malacostraca; order Decapoda; family Palaemonidae; genus Macrobrachium; species Macrobrachium rosenbergii. The sequence continues at coordinate 86,539,465 of NC_089795.1, forward strand.
ACTTCTTGGTAATCAGTCTGAGATATTTTCGTTGGTCGGTTCGAAGTTTTTTGGCTAAGATCTCGTAAATGAGGCCCCAGATAGTCAGGGGAGGTCATGAATGTTTGAATTATGACCTACATACGCACAGTTACACAAACTGACACACACACACACACACACACACATATATATGTATGTATGTATACATATACCTAAAAAATTCTATCTTGTTAATCTGCAATGCATATATGTCTATGACACATACACTATATGATTATAAGTTTATTTGTCTTTTCAAGTTTTGACATAACCCAGTTAATTTTTAACTTGGGGAGTGTCCCAGAGGAAATTATCTACGTTTTTTATTGTCGACTTTCCCAAGGAACATTTTATTAATGTTAAAAAATCCTGAGATCATTCAGTTAAAATGAAAACAATAGGTATAGATCGAAAGAGAAAATTTAATAACAAGAAACTGAGTATTCCTTAAGACAAGAGATATGGGGTGACTTGAAGCGAAAAGTACAGAAAGACTTGAACGCTACGATAAGTAAACAAGGAAGAGAAAGGAAACAGATACTAAATAAAAAAAAAAGAAGTTACGCACGTCCAGAGACCATCACACCAGGACCATCTTCGGAAGATTGCGTACCTGGACTATAAACATGAGTAGCAATCTCCCGCTTGTCGTTGATAATGCATATTCAAAAGGTCCCATGTCCTACGACGATGTAAACATGAGCTGGGAAATTGTGTATTAAGAGAGAGAGAGAGAGAGAGAGAGAGAGAGAGAGAGAGAGAGAGAGAGAGAGAGAGAGAGAGAGAGGGTGACATAAAGCTGAGCGTGGGTGATGATGTTCAAACTTTTACTTAATGTTGCATATGGGATACCTTTTATTACGTTTGCATTTTGTAATGATTCTCTCTCTCTCTCTCTCTCTCTCTCTCTCTCTCTCTCTCTTTGTTTGTCAGTTCATCCACATTCATATGCGCATATGCATTTGTTTCTCTTCATGCCGAAGCATGCTCAATATAAAGAAAATTTTCAGTAGGAAACATCTTCGATAAACTCCGTCACTGGCCACAGGCATACCTAGTGCACAGTTGCTTGTCTTCTGATGCTAATCAGCTGATAATATTGACCCCTTGATTATTCTAACTTGACCTGTTGCTCTCTTTGTACTGTTTAGGTTCGCCACCTGGTCAACGTAGTCTTGTTGAAGTCTTCGTTACCCATCAGAAGGTATACTGAGGGTTTTCTTGACTCTGGTGCAGTGGCCACTATAAGCCAAGAAACCTTGAACACTGAAATTACAGTCTCTTCGTGTAATTTTCTTGTTCCTTTCTCCATGATTGATTGGGTGGTTTTTAAATTTTTACTACGTCCAAGCGCTTAATCATTCCAGGTGACGTATCCCGAGTTACTGACAGATGTTATCAAGGTAAAGGTGCCCACAGGTAAACCTCGAACAAAAGACTCGTGCAATGTTGACCGTCAAATCAGTAGCGATGAGCCAAAGGTAAGATTTTATCGTGATATTACTGGTTTTGATGGGTAACATTTTAGTTTTGTGTGTTCAGTGGTACTCTACGTAAGTTTCATTGAATAGTTTTTCAAGGGATGATGTTATTAAGTAGATCGGTGTTCGTTTTCATGTCTCGTGTAATAAGTGTCGCAGTGAATTGTCTTTTATAGCGATAATTGCAAGCCTTCGAAAAGAGGTTCGCAATGACCTGGAAATGGAAGGTATGAGGCCATCACAATAATGGGACAGTAGTATTTTTCTATAACGATTATTAGTTATGAAGGATTTTCTGAACACACGCTACGATCGCCTACGGTAACTTTGAAATGCTTATAGAGAGAGAGAGAGAGAGAGAGAGAGAGAGAGAGAGAGAGAGAGAGAGAGAGAGAGAGAGAGAGAGAATTAATTTTAGGTTATTGGAGAAGAAACATGTTGTACCCATGTAGAGCAACAAATGATATTTTAGGAAGTCAGTCACGTGCTAAACTCTCCTACAGAAAGTTATGCAAATCTACACTCCTGTAAATGTAGAAGAAATTAATCAATCATATGATAAAGAAAGGGAAGACGCATCCATTTACTGTATTTAAATAAAAACTAAAATACCGTCATTATCAACTCTCAAAATTTCGTATGAACGGCTGATAGGAATATTCAAGATGCACTTAGCAGGTAAAGGCCTAAAGATAAAACATAAGAAAGGAAAAGGACAGTGTAGTAATAATTCGCCTCTTGAAAAAGAGGAGCTTATAAGAATTAAGGAAAACGGAAGCAAACACAGATTCCCAAAACGTTGAGGCAAGAAACGGAATAAATGTCACTGAACCGTCAAAACCGGATAAATGTGAGACTAGGTAGCCTTACATGTGTTACACCATCGCTTGGGACACTAAGCATGTGAAGAAAGATCAAAATAAACTAGATATTGTTTAATGCATAGTGAAACCAAATTATGTCCCTATAACTGGAAAATAACGAAAAATTATGCTGATGCTAGTGACTTCAGCATGAGTTGCGAGACAGCAAACAGGAGAAAGTGGCAGAAACATGAATATGATACGGGAATCAGAAAACTGAAAAATGCACTGGGAGGCGGGGAAGGAGTAAATAGTAGCCATTACGCTGAAAAAAAAAAATTTTAATTTTTGACCCGACGTACTCCCCATGCTTAGATTTGAACACTTATGGCATTTCTGGAAGTACGTCGATCTACTCCCCTTATGAGCCAGTTTTGAAATTTGGACCAAGTTTTGGCCTTTTAATAATTTGATAGTTTAAAATTCTTCAACAACTGCATGAAATTTTTCAGAAAAAGTAATACCAAAAAACACGTATACAAAAATAGAAAGACCAGTAGAGGACAAAAGTCCATTTGGTGTGGGTGGAAGGCATATTGGCCAGAAAGGGCACCCTGTCTTGCAGGCTTCTAAGGGTTGACCTGAGCAGTACCCCTTAGATAACCAGGGTCACGGGGCTCCAAAGTTAAGCTCTTAAAGAGGTTTTTTTTTTTTTTTATCAAACAGAGTCTTTGGGCTTCTCTGGGAAGCCCCGAAGGGTCCCTGGCAACCCCAGGAACCAAAGATTCCCTCCGGAATTCCCGGAGGATAGTCTCTATTAGTCAAATTGATCTGAGTTAGTTTTTAAAAAGACACATGATTCGGTCTTTGAAATAGTCCATAAAGCTTTATATACACACAGATATATATATATATATATATATATATATATATATATATATATATATATATATATATATATATATATATATATAATTATAATTACTAACTTCTTGAAGGTGGCATCGAACAATCATCAAATGCTCTCAAAAGATTTATGAACTGACAACTGAATTGTAAGTATCCCGTATCCCGTGTTCTGAAATTCTATCTCTTTAAGAGGATTCCTGCTGTGAACCCGAATCACTGATATTCAATGTCAGTCAAGCCTGACACCTCAACACAAGCTGTTGACGCGACGCCTTCCCCAAAATATTACATATGGAGACTTCAACGAACAACAAAGTAGTGATCTAAAAGTGCCAATGGAGTGAATAAAACTCTCTCTTTCTCTTACAAATTTATATATACAGTATATATAATTGAGAGAGAGAAGAGTTTGATTCACTTCCTTGGCACGTTTAAATCACTACTATTTGAGGGAGGTTTCATGTCAACAGCTTGGGTTAGAAGCGTCAGACTTAAAAAAAAAAAAATATATATATATATATATATATATATATATATATATATATATATATATATATATATGTGTGTGTGTGTGTGTGTGTGTGTGTGTGTGTGTGTGTAAGAGAGAAAGAGAGAGAGAGTTTTATTCACTTCTCAGGCACGTTTAAATCGCTACTTTGTTATTCGTTGAAGTCACCGTATGTAATATTTGGTGGAGGCTTCGCCGTAACAGCTTGGGTTCGAGGTGTCAGACTTGACTGACATTAAATTTTTAATATCAGTAATTCGTATTCACAGCAGGAACCACCTTGAAGAGAAAGAATTTCAGAACACGGGAGACTTACAATTTAGTTATCAGTTTCTTAATATTAGCCTTCTCTGTGAGAGCATTTGATAATTATTGTCTATGTAGCGTGCCACCTTCATGAAGTTGTGATTAATAATAATAATAATAGAAGAAGAAGAAGAAGGTTACGAGGAAACTGTAGCTATTCACTTAAAACAAAAACAACGGCAATTCATATTTCATTATAGTTGCATCACGGAATACAAGTAGCATTTAAAGTTGTGGATGGCCAATGTTATGAGCATATTAATAGGTTTACTGAGTAAAACAGGGCATACACTATAATAGACACTCTTGCATCCATCCATTTTTGGAGTAGATTATCGAAGTAGTTTTGAATACAAACTTGCTCCTTGCACAAACAAATTCATTTTCAATGCACCTTTTCTTTCCATTAACAGCGGTTTCGTATCAGGTAAATCTCTAAACAGAAAACCTACCGAAACTTAGTCCATAATTATGGCCCCTTACCTTTCAGAGTAAATAACTTTATCAGATTTATCTTTCCACTCAATTTAATGACATTTTTTCTGGAAGGAACAAAGTAAACCTTGCTACTATTTGCTTATAGAAGTTGAATGTCGCCGAGAGAGGTCCTCATTTTGATTCAGCGACCTGCTGCAATGAAACGCCAGATTGATTAATAAATAGTGTTGGCGTTCCATCAGTATAAATAATATATGGTTATAGAGAAAGACGGTCAACAAGAAATTAGAAAATACAGCTCTCATGTTGTACTGTCACATAATTGCTGTCATGAGAGCCGGAAATGCTTTCAAAAGTTTTTTAATCTTTTAAAGAAGGGTATGAAATGCATTTAGTTATTGGTACTGATATTTATTAATATTCTGAAGAAAACACCATTACCTGCATCGAAATTTTGCCGTTCATGAATCGACAGATTCACAAAAGTTTATACTCAAGTCTTCAGGACATTCAGCAATGTTTGCAAAATGTTTCTCTGGCAAACTGAGTATATATTGCAAGAGAATCACTTTCTCTCTCTCTCTCTCTCTCTCTCTCTCTCTCTCTCTCTCTCTCTCTCTCTATTATTATTATTATTATTATTATTATTATTATTATTATTATTATTATTATAAATCCGTATGGATATTCAAATTGTATAATATTCTAGTCTTCAAGAGCTTTCTCAGTTTTTACTAAGCATTTCTTCACATAACTACGCGTAGCAGAGGCTATCTTATCTCATTATCATGACCATAATCATCATTATTTTTATTGTTGTTGCATATGTCAATGACTTTATTGTTGTTGTTGTTGCTGTTATATATGTCAGTGACTTTACTGTTGTCGTTGTTGTTACTTATGCCCATGGCTTTATTGTTGTCGTTACATATATCAGTGACTTTATGCTGGTGTTGTTACATATGTCAATGTCTTTTTTGCTGGTGTTCTTACATATGTCAATGGCTTTATTGCTGTTGGTGTTACGTATGTCAATGGCTTTATCGTTGTCGTTGTTACATATGCCAATGGCTTTATTGTTGTTGGTGTTACATATGTCAATGGCTTTATTGTTGTTGCTGATGTTACGTATGTCAATGTCTTTTTTGCTGGTGTTCTTACATATGTCAATGGCTTTATTGTTGTCGTTGTTACATATGCCAATGACTTTATTGTTGTTGCTGATGTTACATATGTAAATGTTTTTTTGCTGGTGTTGTTACACATGTCCATGACTTTATTGTTGTTGGTGTTACATATGTCAATGGCTTTGTTGCTGGCGTTGTTACATGTGTCAGTAGCTTTTTTGTCATTGTTGTTACACACGTCCATGACTTTCACAGGGTGTCTCGCAAAAGATTCCCCCTCGCCCTGTCGACCACACCTCGAGACCAAACGGACAGACCCCCTCGGGGTAGTCAAAGGATGAAAGGGCAAGAATCAACGCCGCGCCGCCTCCTCACCCGACCCATCCCTCTCGAGTACGAGAACTGGACCACTTTTTTTTTTTTTTAGGGGTGTGGAAGTGAAGGACTCGCCAAAAGTACGAGATAAGAAAAAAAAATGAGTGCGTTACTACGCAATTTGCGTTGAGACCAACGCCGAGAATGAGAGGATATAAGTGCGTCAGAGGGCGAAAGATTAGTTAGTGACAAAAGTGAATGATAAAGATGGCCGTCCACGGACGATTTTGACAAGTGATGGAGCCAAGTGGGAGAAAATAATACAGACTTTTAAAATAGAGAGAGAGAGAGAGAGAGAGAGAGAGAGAGAGAGAGAGAGAGAGAGAAACCCTCATCGGTGCGGAAGTACCGGTTTGTCTTCCCGGTAGACTCAGCAGAAGTAAGAGGGCGTAAGACTTACGTAACACTGTTACTGCTACTGCTACTTCCAGGTACCTTTCTGGAACTAGGGCATTATCGCTGAGAGAGAGAGAGAGAGAGAGAGAGAGAGAGAGAGAGAGAGGGAGAGAGAGAGAGAGAGAGAGAGCAATTTAACCAGCGTTAGTCATTTTCATCTTTTTCGCACAGGCTAATACGTCTTATATATTTAAATCGTTAATGAATTTATACACGTGCTAGCACAATGACACATATATAAATATGTGATTGTACTTTTGCGTGAGTGCGCACATGCGATGCAGAGGAAGCTGACAAAGTATGACGATGCATTTAATTAGGACAACAATGACATAAAAAAATGATCTTAATCATTACAATTCCTTTACGCTGGTCGCAGCTGAACGTTGTCGCTAATATCAGTAAATTTCTATTTCCATCTCTGCTTCAGCTCTGGCTACAGCCGTTTATTCTCCACTCTAGATATAATTGGCGGTAAAAAAAAAAAGTATTATTTTAACATGTTTCTGCTATCAGTTCCAATTCAAAACGATTGCTGTTAGATTTACCTTTTTTTTTATTATTTATACTTCCTAGTCACTGATTCGAGTTTGTCACCGTTACGAAAGTAATACTTTGGATAAATGATTGGCTTGAACTTTAGAATTTGGTTAAATATAAATTCTGCAAGCTGCGAGCATTCACGTATATACGAAATATGTCTTTCCTTAATCTCAGTATACATTATACATTACATCAATAATCCCTTCTGCACAGTAATAAATTTATCTAGTTTAAAGACACTCTTATTTTCCAGGTAGAGGAATACTCTAATCATAGATCAAACATAAACGATGCAAGTATATTGAATACACAAAATCAAATTGATAATCACATTATTATGAAAAAATTCGTTATTCTGTGAAATCATCACCAGTTCGTCTTTCAGGCGCTGACAACCCGAATGGGTGGCTATATACTATTAGGAATGACTACCTTAGCCTATGACATATTCAGTTCCCAGATGGTGTGTATCAAAGATCTTTCTTTAACTGTTATTCAGTCGACCACCTTTTCCCCTGAAGCAACCTGAAAATCAATTAAAGGTTATCGCTTCCATTTCTTTCCTTGAAGCAGCCCCTCCCAAACCCCCACCCCTACCCCCAAAGGCAACTGACCTTATAATTTAACGCTTGTTGCGGTGATTCAGCAGCATTAATTGCGAGGGTCTCCCAAAACAGATGGCAAACCGAGTGATTTTTGCTCCTTGCAATTTGCCGGATTCCCCTTTCACCGCTCTTTTCGGCGAGGCCTGCCTGACTTTCGGCCGAGTCAGATATAGCTCGCAAAAAATGGGGTACCCCTGAAACATTCTCTCCCTCTCGAACTGAGCCATTTGCTTCGTAATAGCTAACGGTAATCCTATACGCAGATTCCTCTTCTTCTTCTTCTGCTTCTCTTTTGTGAGGAACCGCATCCTAAAGCAATTGCCGTTTGCGAGTAGGGAGGTCAGTTTCTGGCACTGTGAATCGTGTTCCGGAACCTCAAACTTACCCGCGAGGTTCCTGGTGATTAAGTGATTGATGAATGCAAGCGGTGGTATATGGTGTGTAGTAAACGGGAAGACCAATATTAGATGTCTCTTTTCTATTATTTCCTTCCTCTTCTTTTTCCTATTTTCATAACTTATTATTACGCACTCTTCTTCGGCTTCTAATTATTATTATTTTTAATATTGCTATAATTTCTCTCTACTTGAAAATTCTATTGGACCGCCTGAACTTTGATGGCCTTTTAAACATTTTTAACAGATCATCATCATCATCATCATCATCATCATCATCATCATCATCATCATTATTATTATTATTATTATTATTATTATTATTATTATTATTATTATTATTATTATTATCATTATTATACAGACCGATTTGTCTCTGCATTTCAAGCATGTTTCTCTGTGCACGACTATAGTATAGACTTTCTCTCTCTCTCTCTCTCTCTCTCTCTCTCTCTCTCTCTCTCTCTCTTCTCTCTCTCTCTCATTGCCTTTGACCTCTATCCACTGACACTTTCATTCCTACTTTACACTTGGGAACAACATTCAATATGGAGCATTTCACAAGATTTCCATTTCTCCTTTATCGTCATTATTATTATTATTAATTTATTATTATTATTATTATTATTATTATTATTATTATTATTATTATTATTATTATTATTATTATTATTATTATTATTCACAAAAACACTTCCAAAATAAGACAGAATAGAATATCTCAATATCTATATTTTTTAAAAGGAAGGAAAGGGTATTCTGCTGGATAAAAATCGTAACAAATAAAGACCTGATAGTTAAATAGCCATTTAAAAAAAGCAATGAAATAAATGGTCAGCAGTAAAATCAATATTATAAAGCAATTTATGCCCATGTGTACCCTGCTCTAACTGACTGCTGTGAGGGCGAATGGTGGGTACGCATTTGCATGTGCCAACGGCAGCGCACATACTCACACACACACACATGCACACACACACACACACTGTTTTGTTAAATTTGGTTGCGGCTCTCTTAACCCAAGCAATGAATTATGTACCTGGTAATTAGTCGACTGTGATGAGTTACAGTCAAGGTAGAAATGGCAGGGTGTCTAGCAACCTCATCCCTTACGGCTTGCTGAATAAAAAGTGTGAAGAAGCAGGACGTTAAGAGGTCATTGCTGCAACTGAAATTACGTATATATAACTGCTAGAAGTATATATATATATATATTATTTATTCATTTATTCATTTTTATTATATATACCTACATGTATACATCCCTATGCAATTAGACAAAACATGCGAGCATACGCATATGCACATACAAACACACATACACACATGTATATATATAATATATATATATATATATATATATATATATAATATATATATATACCTACTGTACATGTATACATCCCTATGCAATTAGACAAATAATGCAAACATACACATATGCACATATAAACACACACACACACACACACACACACACACATATATATATATATATATATATATATATATATATATATATATATGTTTGTTTGTGTGTGTGTGTATGTATATGCTTGCATGTTTGATCTAATTTTATAGGCAAGAATTCACGTAGACACAGATGTCCAACTTATGTTTGTATCAGCCACCGAAAACCCTTCGAGAACAAAATAAGAATAATTATCCCAGCATACTGGCCCTTCCAAACATCCCCCCCCTCCAAAAAAAAAAACCAGGTGATTTGTAAAAGCGAAAGGAAAATCCCACAGTGGGAGCCCTCTGATTACGTCATCCGGCAGACGGACAACAAGACACCGGTTCTCTCGCTCCCAGCTCATCATGTAGAACAACTATACTCCCCGCGCGAAAGATAAATATAATAAATGTAGATTTGTTGTTCGGAGGTTTTGCGCGCTAGGAGGGTATGGGGAGGGGAACCCGTTTTAAAGGTCAATTGTTTGTGGCCAGTCACCCACCATCACCACTGCCACCAGGGCGGGTGTGTGTGTGTGTGTATGTTTCGGAAGTGCTGTTTTGCTCTGTTTGTTGTCGGACGAATGGAGCCTTTCTCCTTGTCTCTAAATATTGTTTTTCTTTTTTTTTTTTTGTCGTAATTTTCTGGATATTGTTTCCTTGTGTCTGTCATATATTTAGAAATATGTTTTATCTTCCGTCTTTTACTTAAAATCTATTCATTTTTTATTACAACTCGGGAGCTCTCTCTCTCTCTCTCTCTCTCTCTCTCTCTCTCTCTCTCTCTCTCTCTCTCTCTCTCTTTTCATTCTCTGTAACTTTTATTGAAGCATTAAAAAATCATATGTATTTCTCTTTCAACACTAACAACTTTTGAATTCTCATCGCAGTGGCATTTTTGACAGATTCTCGTCGTGATTTAATCAGTGATTATTTGGCTACAGTTCCATTCATCTACGATTTTAATCTATTTGTAATTAAAAAATATTTTTTGGGGGGGCGGGGTATCATGCCTCATCATAATTCTTTCATTCGATATAAATAACTGCTCTCTTTTGAAAGTAACAGAGCCCAATACCAATAACGTTCACCTAGGAACGGGTCCGTTCACTGCCCGAGAATTTCCTGTAATGAGGCGGAAAAGGGGTCGACTGCAGGAGGAACGGACAAGGTTAGTCCGGAGAGAACGATCCCTCCTTAACTAAATGGTAGGTACGAACTGATTGACGCTCTTCGTATTTGGTCAAAGGAGAGAGAGAGAGAGAGAGAGAGAGAGAGAGAGAGAGAGAGAGAGAGAGAGAGAGAGAGAGAAGATGAGGCCGTTACCTTCTCTCGGTCGTTACAGTCTTTCTGTTGTCTTAACTGACTCTTAGTACTTTGTGATTAATTTTGGCAGCGTCAAGTCTTTGTTTTGTATTGTTGGGTCTTAGTACTTGAGGAGTTTGTTAGCTGTATCGATTTGTCGTGCAAATGATCTAGTTGTGTTGTGTGTGTGTATATATATATATATATATATATATATATATATATATATATATATATATATATATATATATATATATATATATATATATACATATATATATATATACATATCTATATATATGTATATTTGTATATGTGTGTATGTATATAGTGCTTTCTCCTTCTGTCTGTCTATCTTTCTTTCTAAAAATCTCTGCATTTTATTTCATATCCGTTCTCCTAGAGCTAAACAGTTCTTCTCGTGTTATCAACTGCCGATATATTATATTACTCATATCATAGGTGAGTATGATTATAAGGAAGAAAACTATTGTGCCGCTTTGTCTGTCCGTCTGCACATTTTCTGTCCGCACTTTTTACTGTCCGCACTTTTTCTGTCTGTACTTTTTCTGTCCGCCCTCAGATCTTAGAAACTAATGAGGCTAGAGAGCTGCAAATTGGTATGTTGATCACCCACCCTCCATCCATCAAACATACCAAATTGCAGCCCTCTAGCCTCATTAATTTTTATTTTATTTAAGGTTAAAGCTGGACATAATCATGCCTTTGGCAAGGATATGGAACAGGCCACCACCGGGCCGTGGTTAAAGTTTTATAGGCCGCGGATCATACAGCATTGTACCGAAAGACAGATCGGTGGCCTTGATTATACGATGCACAGAAAACTCGATTGCGCCGAAGAAATTTCGGCGCATTTTTTACTTGTTTTTTTTACCATTGATAGAGAGGTTCTCTTTTCAATACAGTACAATCGTTTTCAGCGATAGATGCCACTAATTACTTCTGATGTGTTTCCTGTATTCCTGCTGGGTATAGCAAATGCAGGAGACTGGGCTGTGGGGGTGGGGTGGTTACGTGGATGGGGGTGTTCAGACTCCCCCGCCCCCCACACCGCTATACACCGGGTTATTTACACCTTAGCTAAATTGTATTCGTCAGGCCCAGTAATACTTGGTAGTGATAATTAGTACCAGCGACATTGATCAAGATACGTTTTTAAATGTTATATGCCTTCACCATTCCCAGTTAACATAACTGTGAGGAATTCATTAGTAAACAGTATAAACCAGTAGTTCTCAACCTGGGGGGCGTCAGCAATTTCCATGGGGGCCGCGAGCCCTAGGGAAAAATTAAAGATTCTCTAATTATATTCGTTATTCTCTTAACAAGAGTCGCTTAGAAGCAGTGTCAAGTATCTCACTAATCTATTCCCAAAAGAATAAAAATACCCCTTCTCTTTCTCTTTTTTTCCATTTTCCTTTAAATCTGGGAGGGAATTTTACTCATAGATGCAAGGGGGGGAGGGGGATGGAGGGAAGGACCAACTCTTAGAAGGGGAGTGGTAATAAAAAGGTTAAGAACCACTGTTATGAACTAAACTTGAATTTGTATCCAGTTCCAAGTTATGCTTTTCATTTAAAATATTTTCTAATTTACTGTGGCAAAACTCGATAAAGCTATTGTTACACACTCGATAAAGCTATTGTTACGACGATTTTCCTACTTCAACTCTCAAATCTTTTAGCACTTTATTCTTGTATCTATCATGCAATAAAGTGTAATTCGAAGGCGAGTTGGAAATTCTTGCTTGCTTCTTACGATATCAGATGTTTTTTTCTAATAGGATGAATAAAATGAATGTTTTATGAATAATATCTGATAATTCAGTAACTGATGACATGAAGATCTGGCATTTAGGAATATCTTATTAATGTTTCTTCCTAGTTCAGTGAAGATTACCTCGTTGAGTTCCTCCCATTTAAATGGTATGCTCTCTCTCTCTCTCTCTCCACATTTACAGTAGCTGCGACTCACAACAGTCATCTAACAACTAGGTATATAATTCCTTAAATTTACAGATGATCACTGGATTTTTTTTTTAAAGAAAAAGATCCCATGTGTCCCACCTCATCCTGGTTCGAGAGTCGAGCGCGAGACATCCAGATGTGAGCTAAACGCTTTACCACCAGGCTGAGATTTCAGAGAGAGAGAGAGAGAGAGAGAGAGAGAGAGAGAGAGAGAGAGAGAGAGAGAGAGAGAGAGAGAGAGTTTTGGGGAAAAAATACACACATAAACCGCAGGTGCAATTTCCTTCTCGTTATAATCAGGCCACACCCGTCTGGCACCATAAGCGGTACTTGCAGTGTATACGTGTGTGAGCGTTAGAGACAGACAGAGAGACAGACAAAAAGACAGACAGACAGACATACATACATACACACAGACAGAGACAGGCGAAGAGAGTCTCACAGGCAATATAAATCAGTCTTCGATGTGTCAAGTTTGGGTGAGAAAAAACCATCTTCTTTGCGTTTGGTGACTGTGGTTATCATTTAATAATAATAATAATAATAATAATAATAATAATAATAATAATAATAATAATAATAATAATAATAATAATAATAATAATAATAATAATAATAATAATAATAATAATAATACTGTTTAAAAGGTAATAAACGATAAACATAATACTACAATGGTAAGGATATGCCTATTTCAACTCTACAGCAACATTACCGAGAACAAGGATTTATTGTGAACTGACTGAGAACAGACAATCCTCTTCTGATCATTTTAAAGATACATTACCTATAGCTTTAGTATCATCCCTTTCAATTTCCACTTCCCACTAGAGTTAATAAACAAGCTTTAGAATTCTCCCTCCGCTTCCATTCTCCGCAATTCTCACAGCAATTTATACTTCGAGGTCAAACCCCAATAGTCTATCAGCGTGATAAAGATATTGGGCTGCCCATTCCGTCGGCTATTGAAATGGGAACAATAGTACTTTATACAACGTATAGAAATATTAATGCATTCGTGCAGAACCACACGAATAAGTAACTGTACATGAATTTTTTTTCTTCGTACCCTGAAACGAATGCATTGATGGATTTGCCAGCGCTTAGCGTTTTTGTTAAATTTAATTTAGAAATGTAAAACGCTCTCTGTCTAACGTGGTCGGCCAACCGTAAAGTTTTAATCACTGCAAGGAGATTGTGAAGTGATGTTCAGCTCTCGTGTTTTGTGCAGTCGACCGACCTGGTTTTGTAGAGAGGTTGTGGAAGGACATTTTTGTGAGCGAATGCCTTTTCCAGGTCTCCTTTTTCTTATAACAGTAGTAGTAATATTACTACTCATACTACCGCTGCTACTATTACTAATACTACTACTATTATAGCAGCAGTAGCAGGGTTTTAGTATTTCGTAAGACCACGGAACAGATGCATTCGTTGGCTTTCAAACATTTTCGCTTCCTCTATTCCAGCTCATTTCTTTATGGTTTGTTTCAACCATGTCAGTTTCATTTCAATAACCTTTTATTTTTACAAGGTTATGTATATGTTCAAACATTCTCTCTCTCTCTCTCTCTCTCTCTCTCTCTCTCTCTCTCTCTCTCTCTCTCTCTCTCTCTCTCTCTTATATATATATATATATATATATATATATATATATATATATATATATATATATATATATATATATATATATATATATATATATATAAATTTCCTTCTCTTTCTCTCTTCTCTGTCCATCGTTCTTCTCCCGATCTCTTTCCTGAATGCTCTTCTCTCTTGCTTGTTATGACCCGGCACCTTTTCTACTACAATTTTTTTCCATCTTTTATGTATATTACTTTCTCTTCTATTTACATTTTCTTTGCGATGCATTTTTTTTTCGCTCTCATCTTTCTCTTTCTCCAACCTTTTCCTTGTTGCTTCCCTCCTGTCTAGCCACTTTTGAATTCTGGGTCTCAGAAACTCCATGGCTGTGACAATAAATCTCTCAATTTCATATAAAGTATAGTCTATTATTACAAGTCTAAATGACTGTCTATTGACAATAAACTATTACAACAACGCTGGTCATCAACACTGAAACACTTAGAATTTAAATTCAGTTTGTCTAATTTCATAATCTCTAAAAATCGTTCTTTTCGTTCACGTCAGTAGTTGTAGTATTAGTGATAGGTATTAGCCTTTGAAACGGCTCCCTTGCTCGTCAGAGTCACTAATCTCAATACTCCTAATCTAATCGTGGTCAGGATGAAAGGCTCGCTTCCCAGTCGAGATTCTTGGCGACAGCTGGACCAATTTAAGACGGCCTTATGTCATTAGAGAAACTTGACCTATGGGGGACCAACAAATTCTTGTTAATCCAGACTGGCATTTGTTACTTTTTTTTTTTTTGCTTACTCCCTCATTAGCTGAAGATGAGGTGACCAAAAGATTTTAGGGCAAATTGTGAGTATCATTTTACTGGTAAGAACTATCATTTCCTTTATGAGGGATACCTGTATATTACACATTTTACTAGAACCCACTCTCTCTCTCTCTCTCTCTCTCTCTCTCTCTCTCTCTCTCTCTCTCTCTCTCTCTCTCTCTCTCTCTCTCTCTCTCTCTCTCTCTCTCTCTCTCAGGATGTTAAAGGATCAAATATTTGAAACATAGCCAGAGTTATCTGAAGATAAACTGTGAAATATACGAAAAAAATATGAATGTTAAGAACACTTGGCAAAAAATTCAATATATACTTTGCTTTATGAAAGAAGGTACCAGCCATCTGCCTAAAAATCTCAATTTATTTAAATAGAGTCGCCTTGGAGTTTTGAAATCTCTATGGAATTCTGTGTGGTATGCTGTAAAATGAGAAATAAAAGCAGTATCCGCTAGAATATGGGAATTGAAAATAAATTGCTGTTCGTGAAGTAGTCCCTAACCCTGAAGTCTAGAACGTTAAATTTAAGCCGAATAGAGTATGTGAAGAAAATCATTTGAGGACAGGGCATGTAAATGGGATACATTTGAGAAAAGTAAGAGGATTTGGGAAAAAACCTAATAGAGTTATAGAAAATACAGAGAATAATGAAACCTGGCGGGACATTACAGAAAATGTAGTAATTATTAACAAAAATTACTGAACATACTGATAACAAGAGATACAAAGTGTTTATTATGGATACTACAGAAAAACATGGTTCAGAACACTCCGCTGTACGGTCCAGCATATAATGAAATGCAGTAAACAGTAATGATATTGATCATCTGCCTCACCAGAAGGACAAAGTTCAGTCATAAATAATATTCTCATGTTTAATGATATAATAAAGATGACAATCGGATGAGAAAACAACTTGTAAAAATATCTTTTGGACCACGGATGTGACATAAAATTTAAACAAGACTGGGAGCTGTAGCAAAGCTATATCGCACCCAGTGTTTTTAATAAGTCTACAGATTCTTACTACCAGGAACAGATGTAGCTAGAATGGAAAACAAGAGTGGGAAGAATTTGTCAAAATATATGATACCAAAGTCAAAATAAACTCAAACAAGAACAATCATAAAGCAAACTAGAAGATGAGAGAGGGAGAGCTGTTTTAAAGATTAGAGTACCTTAATGCTACTACTACTTTTACTGTACGTGCAGTGATTTTGCATTTTGAATATTTTCCCATTTTACTTTTGATTGAATTCAAGGCATCTCATAAAACGTAAGACATTTTGTTCTTGTTCGTATTTCTTTAATGTGTTAACAAAATTATTAAGATTTAATTTCTAAATTGACCCAAATAAGGTTGAATGATCCTACCCTTTGTATGGTAGCGTAGCGTAAAGCCTAACCTTCTACGTTAGACTCAGCATAACATTGTCTAAATTTAAGCCTAGTGTAATTATCAGAAACTTTAGATATAATTTATATAGTCTATATATTGTATCCAGTCTATGTAATCTTTATACATTAAATGTTGCTCCCAAACCGGTAATGCAACGCGAATGTAAAATGTCATTTTGGATTATCACTTTAATTCTTGTCGCAAATGCTTAGTTACCTTATTATAACCTTTATAACCTTTACAACCTTTCCAGTATAGAGAGGGCTATTGTAAACTTCAGAAACTGTAGATGGACTTAAGCCTATTCTGTGCTTTTTTTAATACAGTAAATGGTATACTTCCTAACCTGTACGTGAATGCAACACGAATATAAAATTTCATTTTTTTATAATTGATTTGAGACGAATTTGATTTAAATTCTTGTCATAAATGCTTTGCTACATCATTACAACCTTTTAAGTATAGAATTTTGTCACAAATGCTTTGTTACGTCATTACAACCTTTTAAGTATATTCTATTCTTGTCACAAATGCTTTGTTACATCTTTACAACCTTTCCAGTATAGAAATTCTTGCCACAAATGCTTTGTTACATCAGTACAACCTTTCCAGTATAGAACAGTATTGAGATACAAGGCTACAGTGGGAATTTTTTTTGTTTGTGGTTGGTTGGGTTGTGGAAAAATGAGCGAAATAATCCTGGGATACACATTAACCTGACATTGAACATACTAACCTAGGTCTCCTGGTCTGAGGTTGGTATGTAAATTTTTACGGTTACCTTTCATTCTGAAATTAGTGTAATAAATTGTTTTTTTTATTGATTTTCATGTTGGTAAAATTGCAGACTGCTACCGCAGCCTGATTCCTGCCAGTCGCTGACTGGAATATTTACCACCTTTTGTTTATGTTTTTGTGTATGTTTACGTCTTTTACTTTTTATTATGATATTTACTGTCTTTTATCTATGCTTTAATGTTCAACTGCAAGAGGTTGGTGGTAAACTTGGTTCCCATTTTGCATGTAAACTGGTAGTTACTGAACTAGAGGATCGTGGTAATAATCTGCAGTTTCACCTTTATGAATTCTGATGAATTTTGTTTATCTCTATCAGAAATAGTTTGTCAAATCACCACAACCTCCTTAGCTGTGGGCCTATTTAACTTAGCTGTTAAAGGTACCATTACACAATTTTTTGACATCATATGGTCACAAAACCCATCTCTTGTTATACTAGGCCTCCTGAACTTTGATATGCTATTGCAAGTAAAATATTCATTGGTAACTTTGGTGCTGGGAATAGTTTTGTCTTAATTCCGAGCAGTAATAAAACCTCCAGTTGACCAAAGTTTGTCACCTCCACCCAAGCTCTTGCTGTCTATATAGTTCAATCTTAGAATGTCTGCTTGAGGCTAGGATTTTTCCATGCAGTTCTTGACATATTTTAGGATTTAAGCTCCTTTCCACTAGGTTATGGGCTGCACCTTGTTTTGGTATTAACTAGACAGTGAATGGCATCAGGAATTGGTCTTAACAAGACCTGAAGAATGTTTTCTGCAGAAGACATGGGTAATCATCCAACTTGAAGGAGGCATCGCAGATCTGAATTGAAATATAATATAAGAATATATATAAAAATATGGTTAAGGCCCCTCCTGCTTCCTTTCTTTCAGCTTTTTCTCATTTTCTTCAGGCTTGGGCTAAAAAAGATCATTAAGTTGTCTGTACCTCAGTTGGTTCAGCATTTTTAGTCAAGTACAGTGGTTGAATTTAAGGATCTTCTGCACTGTACTATTTATTTATACAATAGGAAGGGTCTGGTAAACATAGTACCATATTTCTGTGTGTTAGCATTCAAAATTCTTGAACACTGTTTCCACGTACAGTAAGCTTTCCAGTTTTACAGATTTGCTTCTTGCAACAAAATAATTCCTATCTGAACATGTTACTGTAGTCTGATTCAAGCAGCTTACCCACATCAGTGTGACCACCACTTAATCTGTTGCTCTTACTTTAGTTTCTTTCTCCTCATTTTACCGTATTGAAATACATATTAAATAAAAATTTTCTGTCATTAGAACTTGAAAGTTAACTTTGAAAACCGAGACGTTCATGGTGATTGTTTTTTTTCCATTGAACTGCAGTTCATATCTTGCAAGCTGCTAATGAATTCCATTGTTCCAGCCTTAGGACATTTGGTTCCTTATACCCAAATAATATCGTAATAGTTCAGGCATGTTTGTGTTGGGGAGTAAAGCCTATTTTGCACTGTGATCTTTTGAAACCATTCAGTAACAGTAATAATCTCCAAATGGTTTGGTTGAAAGAAAAACATTTCCTATCACAGACTGGTCTTGAAATAATAGAAACTAGGTCTGTGTAGACTGCTACAAAGATTGAAGATGTGAGAATACTGTAAGAAAGGTGTCTGAGAAAAGTTGCATGAAACTTATGACACACAAATTTCTTTACCTGGTGGACAAACTTAAAAGATGTTACACTTGCAGTTGTATTATGTTCAGGGTTTATGATTTTTTTAATCCTCCCAATTTGTAGAAATGGTAAAATGTGTTATGGATTACCATAAAAGATCAGATACCTTTTTTTGGAGAGACTGAGTATAATGTTTAGATCTTCGCTTATACAAGCCATGAGCAAATTAGGCTATGAAATAAAATATAAGCTTGTAATTATTTCCATATATTCCAGGTGTTTTAGGAAAGATGAATGAGTTAACAGGACGCTTGGTCATTCAGCAGTGTCTCAGTGCCTCTCTAAAACTTCCAAGCGTTGAGCCCAGAGAACCAGAAGTGGTTGAGGTAAGGATGAAATAGTTGCCGTCATCTCATATTTGCTGATCTTTGCTTTGATCTCATTGTATTCTTTGTGCACAAAAACAAACCATTGTTTTACGTATACTGTACAGTACAGGAATGTCTTTTGACCTAAGGATTAAACTTACTTTAATAAAAATTGGAATTTGTTACCTTTTTGTAAAAATATCAGATATAAAAAGGTTTCCAGTTCCTGTGGAAACCTGGTATGTATGACCTATGAGGCTTACAGTACTCTTTGCTATAAGTGCCTAATTGGCTTGTGTCATCATGAAATTTGGCATGTGCTTGTAGGATTTTCAACTGTTATAAGTGTATATGTAGTAGATGAATGCTTTTATTGTGTTCTTTGTATTGTTTAGTCCCTTACAGTCACTTGGACACTACAGTGTTTCTAAAGTACAATACTGTACATGTATGTTGCCTCGGCACATTTTATTTCTTAGTTTAAAGTTTAAAACTTTGGGGCTTCCCTTCAACAGGATCACTTAATTTTGTTCTTGTGAAAACAAGGGTTTTTTCTTGAGGTGATCTTTTGACCAGTGTTCCTCCAGATCTTTTAGCAGCATGTTCATGCTACTTTAAGAACTGGCCAAGGTGTTTTTTAATAGCTTAACATCCATGAACTAGAATCTTTGGCTTATAGACTTGAGAGTGGGTTGCTTGTGTGTTAAATAGTAACACAGACAGCTGTGGAAAAGAGTTTCAAGATGTTCATTCCTCAGTAGCAAGGTACAGTTAAATTTAGTTTTATTATATATTAATCTGCCTGCTCTGATCTTGGAACTAGATCTGAATAGAGTCCTGTAATTCGTTCAAGTTCAGTGCTTTTGAGACTGAGTTTCCGCCTATATATCTTTGTAATTCCCATGTAATTTTTCTGTTCTGCTTTATGAAAGTTAAGGTCTTTTTTTTATCAACATTTATAATGTATATTCACAATACTACAGACTTGTCTTTGAGAGATCACATTATTCAAGTTGTAGAATTTGCTTTCTGCTTAATATTTATATTATAATACTGGTTTGTGACTAAAGTTATGTAACAGTCTCTTGTATTGAGGATGCTTCCTCTTTTGATTCCCTTCTCACCAGCCTTACTCGACTTTTTTTGTAGCTTTTATGTCGCTGCCAAGCCTTGGTTTTATTTTGTTATTTGTATAATTATAAGCAATGTCTCATTCTATTGAACTGGAGAAGATAGTCTTCTTCTCAAGGTCACCTTATAATGCCAACCTGGCCACCAGATCCAAAATGTGTTGTGGAGCACCCTAATATACTGTTCACCAATCAGCAATCCTTAGATTGTCCAGCTCTAGGAATATTCCATATCCTCTTTCACCAGGCTTTTAGAGTTTATGCCTAGATTTGCTTTTCCAGATTAATATAATATTCCTTCTTTAATGAATAGGTTCTATTTTTTCCCCTTTGATATTTTTCCTCTATGCCTTGGTTAGTTGAGGGCATTAAGAGGCTCATTCTGTCAGCACAGGAAAATTATATTGAGGTCTCTCTACTGCTGTGGTTCTTCCTTTAATACTAATTCAATTTTCTTGAGGGAGGAAAAGCAGTTATCTCTGTCTCCTATTAATAACTATGGTCACTGCTCTCTTGGGTTGAATATACATCAGTGGCAAGCTCTCCCAACATAAGTTCAAGAGAAAACCCCAACTTATATTACTTTTCTGAAATGGGTTTTTGTGTGGTTATCCATACCTCCTTATATTTTCACATGAACCTATTTAAATGTATCACTGAAGGACATGGAACTCAAGGGCTCCTTTCTGATTTACCTCAGTAAAAGTAAATGAGTGAACTTAATGGACTCAGTGGATGTTCCTCGCATGAGGAGTTAGCATGGGGTTCATATTACCAAGGCCTATATGCCTATCTGCTCTTGTGATGTTCTTTATTATGCTTTTGTAATTGTAACTTAACTCAGCAGTGTACAAATGATGTAGACAGGTACTAGGAAGTACCAGTCCATGTTTCTTTTCTTTGGAGATAATAGATTTTTGATGCCCAAAATGTATTAGGCTACAAGGACAATTAGAGAAGAGGAAAGTTGAAAACCTTGTTGCGATAGATGGACATGTCTTAGAAGTGGTATGGTATTTCTTTTGCCTTGTGGACTGTGGAGTTGAGAGAATAGTGAGAAACAGAGTAGCTGCTGCATAGATGAAATGGAGAGATAATTAGAATACTAATAAATAAAAATGTCACATTAGTAGAGTGAGCAAAAACTTATGATGTGTACATAAGGCAGAAAAATTGGCAGTGACAACAATTATTTTGGAAAGGTATGACAATAGAATGTTAATGTTCATGGCCATAGTTTGGTGAGAGAATTTCATGACAAATGAAGAATTGGTGGAGGGATGTGGTATCAAGAGGCGGGAAAAAAAGTATGAGATCACAAAGATATCCATGGTTTGGACATAGGATACAAAGGGACAAGAAACAGTTGGCAAGAAAAATAATAGATGTGGAAGTAGCAGTACAAAGGCTTGTAGAAAGGCTCAGAAAATCATGGAGAAAGGGGATAAAGGCATAAAGAAAGACCTGATTGGAGTTAAGGTAGAAAGGGTAAAGGACAGAGAAGAGCGAAGCAAACTCATTCCAAGAAAAGCCTCTTGAAAGGAAACTCTGATTTAAAAATGCCTATGATAATGAGAGAGAAGGTTGCCCTCTGTTGAGCTGCTTTACTCATAAGTTAGACATTTTGAATAATGGAGTTATGAATTAACGATCTGGTTTAGCACAATGAGAAAAGCAAAACAAAGCTGTTTTGTTTACTGATTTGTATCACTGAAACAAGAATTGTTTTAAAATTGTAATTTTGGCATAATTAATGTCACTTCCCACATGTTTCCATTTTGATTTACTCTTACTTCTAACCAGTACAGAAATTAATGAATATGATACAGTATACAGTATCTCTTTTTATTGTTTTCATTAACATACAGGAAGAATGACAGGAGGTGCTTAGTTATTGTTAAAAGTATTTGTAGAATTGTAATTATTTACTACAAAATTGTTTTACAAAGTCATTCTCTAAATTTTTGGCCTTCACCTTTGTTCATGGTTTAGTAGGTTTCAATGTGAACTTTGGTTGAATTTTACTTCTGATGGCAAAGGTTATTCTATATTGGCATATGAAAGAAGAAGAATAATTGGACTTAGTTCTTATAAACTGTAGCCTGTATATACATGTACTGTACTTTGACAGTGTAGGAAGTAAATTAAAATATGTGAACTCAGAACTGTATTTTGTATGCAGATAATGCAACAGGTTGTTATGCCAAGGGAACCTTTGTGTGTATACATTTAAAGATACTGAAAATACAGTATCATAAAACATTCAGAAACAATTGTTTATCCACATTCGAGCACTTTCCACAGTGCATTTTAGACTAGATTAATTTCCTTTTTCAGAATTAAATTGTTCTAAGGGGTACTGAATGATCTGTCTCTTAGGTTGGTCGAGGAATGGTCATCTTTGTGTGCTTCCTCAACCAAGCTTCAGAAGTAACAGTGGAAAGGCTTGTGAAGCACATCATAGACATTCGCCTGAGTGAAAATGACACTGGCCGCAGGGTGTCTGTTTGCGACATCCAGGGCGACATCCTCATCATTCCACAAGCAACGCTGGGAGGAAAACTAAAGGGAAAAGCTATGCAGTATCACAATAATGTTGACAAGAATTTAGGAGAGGCTCTCTATCACAAGCTCTGTCAGGGAGTTCGGACATCTGTTGAAAAAGTTTCTAGTGGGAATGTGAAGTGTGGAGTGTATGGGGCACGACAGATCCTGAACATGGACACTAACGGGCCTTTTACACATATCATTGAGGTTTGATGTGCAGTGTAGGTACTTTTAGGGTGTTAAGGGCAGTATGCATTCCATGTCAATTGCCCAGTAAAATGTTTATTGATCAGCATTATCTGTCATCAAGGCAAATTCAAATTTTGGTACAATACAAAATCTAGTAGCATTTATATATTTAAAGGGGCATTTAAGTTGATACTAATTAGATCTTGACTAACCTGTGCCTTGTCATATTAAGTGGAATTCCATGAATGAGAAGTACTGCATGCAGAAGGAAAAAGCTATTCAATACAATGGTTATGTTCATAAGAGCATATGAGAAATTGTTTTCTCACAACCTCCTTAGTGGAGATGTGGTCTATAAAACAAGTTTCCTGTTGCAATAGGAAATATATAGATTTTTGTTAAATATCTTAAATTTACCAGTGACTAACTTTCTGCAGTTTGTGGTCCAATACCTATGGATTTAGGATTTACAAGTTATTGCCATACAACTGAATACTGTGTACACTACAGTATATATTTAATTTGCTTTGTCTTGCGTTCTGGGGTTAACAGGTAGCTACTTCTGTATTTATAAGGTTTAATTATTAAGTACTGAAGAGCAGAAGTTATGCCTGTTTAGGATAAACATGTTACCATTAAAAGCCACTGTTATTGGTACAGTATTAAATACACATTATTGATTTTTTTTCACCATATTGGATGGTGAGTAATACTGTATACTTCAGTATACCATTACTTTTATAATAACAAAGTGCAGTTCATTTTATAGCTGGCTGTTAGATTCAGCAAGTTTAGTGGGCATTCACGTAGTGGTAGATCAGATGTATTCTAAGTCCAAACAACTAGTCATTGTGAGTAGTTTTTGCATTTAATTTGTCTGTGAAAACATCTTAACAAGAAGGCCACCATATTAGTTTTACCCAGACAGAGCTTAGGGTTAAATAATATAGAAAAGTAAGTCATCTTGGCATTCAAAATAAGATGCAGTATATAGAAATATTTACTGTGAAAATGTAACAAGACTTGAAAACGCTAAATTATTACCAACATTTTTCATATAATATTTATTGCCAAGAATGCAGAATTTGTTCATACAAATACAATAGTAATTTTAGGTTGTTTTGAATTTTTAAACACAGAATAAATTTCAAGACACCCCAGTTCTTTTCCATTAACATAAATGTTCTTTTGTACTGCTTGTAATATATTGTACTTCATGTGGGTTGCAAATGGTGCTTCAAATTGACAGGGTTGTGCTTTAACATTTTTATTTTGCTTTTTATTCAGAAATAGGTTGTGGTCATTTCAGAGAGGTGACATAAATGTGGCTTATTAACATGGATTTTGCTCATTCTAAGAGGTGCCATATTATGCCAAGGCAATACAATATTTGTGATATTGCAATAGCCTAATAATTCAGCAGATGTCTTGGTTACATTTTTGTTTCAGTGTGTGTGGCTAGTTTTCAGAGATTTAACTATTGAAGACAGTAGGGTATTTGTTAGTTGTAAGGAGGTAATTACTGGAGAACCATTGATAATTAATTTTATGACTAATTGAATTGTATTAGACAAAGCTGATACTTGATCTCAGGTTTGTACTGATGGAGCTGAGAAGTGGTGCAGTATTTGATTTTGTATATATACATACTAGTCCTAATATGTCTCAAGTCATTTTAAGGGATCCTGCAGGACTGATATTAATTGTTTTGGTATATATAGTTTGGGTAAACATGTTTACCCATCATAGTAATTACAACAAATATTTGAGATTTTTAAGTGGCTCAGTTTCACTGTAGTAGTGACAATAATATTTTAATATCAATTACTCCTCACATATAGTAACTCTTAGAGTGTTTACTGCAGAGGTCATGAATTAATGCATTACTCTATTAGCTCCATAATCTTTTGTTTTTAGTTCAAAGATAATATGAGAAAAGTCTATTCTCATTTCATGTAAAAACTTCATGGAGTTAGCACTTTTTCCTCAGTAGCTGAAAATATTCTTTGTTCAATTTTGAAAATATAATTATCATCATATGTTATTGTTAATTTTTAGAATATAAATTGTAGGGAAAGGAAGAATATGTTGCTGAGGCTTCATAGTTAAGTTATTCGTAGTCCAAATTATAACTATTACAGGTATTGATAGTATAACCACACCATTAAGTTAACATTTTTATTCTCATAGGGCTGGACCAAAGAGTGTAATCAATTATAATTCTTTTAAAAGTTTAACTCCTCTCCCAAAAAGTGGAAAACTCATCCGAAGTCAAAGAGATGTTCATTCAGGGGAGTGCATGCTAACAAGTCTTTTTCTGTCTTAGGGGTAAGAGTTCTTGGTGAGTTGTTTCATACATAGCAAGCCACTGAACTAATAAACAGTACAGGGTTGCAAAGTTTTGAGACTTTACTCCATAATGGAATGGGATGTAAGGTGGAGTTGAATTTAAATCATGGAGATACGATGGGACTTCTAATTAAAGATCTGTCTTGTGCACTCACAAAAGCTTGTCAGCATTTTAGAGGATGGGAGTTGTCTTTGTGGCAACTGGCACATGATAGATTGCAGGAATGACTTTAAAACAGGAATGCTTTATACCCATTGTGAAATAGCCCTTTAAAAGTGTGGCTGTTGACTATTTCAGTAATGAAAAGTAGCTTCAGCAACAGGATCATTGGAGATCCATGACCTTAGAAAACAAGTGTAAAGTTGACACACTATGACAAATATATGATAACCAGTACTTTTATGAAATGCAGGCCATAGAAGGTTGTGGAAATGGTAATGGAAATTCTTACCTGCAAAAAAGCTAGAGTTCCTGAATTGCTCATATATCTGTGACACCTAATCATTTTCATGGCCAGGAAAAGTTGCTGTAATTCAAGGAAGTTTTTCATTTCTTAAACTTCAGTATGCATTACTTTCATGTCTAGAATGTTTTTATACATTTTCAGCAGATATAAATATAAATTTCTCATGGCGTTCATAGATTGTGGTTGAGCGGTCGTTGAGATTTGGCACTGTTAAATGGTGAAGGGTTGTGGAATTTATTATTGTGTCATATTGTACTGAAAACAGGAAGTTGTGGTATATATTTTTTAATCAATTCTGACCTTGGAAATGTGTTTCATTTGTTTCATCTTTGTTTCCTTTTCTATATCACTTTCAAAAGACTGAGTAAAACATGTTTCCTAAGACTTTCGCACTCTCATTATGATCGTTCATTACTCCTTTTTGTTGCTTGCTTTGGCATATAATTAACTGGAATTTCCAAGTAGGTTTGATAGCTGTATTTTCCACCTTTTTAGAATGAAATGAAAGGCTTTATATATGTACTTTAGTTTAATTTGAAATCCTTTTTCCTCTAGTTAAGATGGAGAAAGCTGTATCCATTGCCAAAGAACACAACCTTGACTTCAAATTATATCATCAGCCATATACATCATCAGAGGGAGGTATTCTTTTTATTACTAGTGGATGACGAAAGGCCTTGGATAGAGGTTGTAATTACCATTGTTTAAGAATGAAGATGTCTCTGGTTGCCAATGGTGTTGGATGAGATTGGGACAGAGCAGACAGTCATCTGTAGCAGGCAAGGAAAGGTTTAGTTGTTTTCCATCTTTATCAACAGTTCTGATGGAATTTATAAATATGGATAACTGATGTACCTATCTGGCAGTCTTGAAGCAATTAAAATCAGTATGGCTGATGTCTTCAGTTTGTGAAAGGAAGAATGAATTGAAATCCTTACTCCAAAATGAGTTATTTGCTGTATGGTTTTCAAGACTTAGAATTTGTATTGAATAAACTTTATCCTCCAAAGGGTCTCCAGCTTATTGACTGACTCAAGTAGCACAACTCTCAAAGTAAAATGGGTAATTGCTTTCAGTATAAACAGCAACTAGGAAACAATAGAGCATCCTACAGTTTCCGCCAGTTAAACTTAGTGGAGAGACTTCTCTATATTGTTTAAATGCAAGAATGAAATCAATTTGTAATCTGATTTTTAATTATTTTGAACTCATTTATGATGATTTTCTATGACTACATAACTATATCAACTGCACATGTATGCTGCAAGTTTTGTTGCGAAAGTAATATTAGAAGAAACAGAAGATGTGTGAAAACATAACTAAAATTACAAGGAAGCAGTTGAAAAAATTACAATAACATATACTTCCTAGTATCCAGTATACTTTCAAGTACAGTATGAGTATGTGGCAAACATGCATTTACATACTCGAATAAAATCGAAAGTATTGCTAGTCCCCAATAGCAAATACAATGAACTACTGCTATTAGACAGATCTAAGAGAACTCTAACCTTTAATGAAAAGATTTGATAAGGACAAGAAAATGAGAGGTGGCTAGCTGCGAGACATGATGTGGTTTTATTCACTGAGAGCAAAATATGAAAAAATAAGATTGCTTTGCCTCTGTTAATCATTGAAGGAAAACAATTATGGAACACACAAGAATACTATACAGTAGTTGGCCCTTATCTTAGCACTGACATCTGGATATTTACTCTTCCACAATTGACCACGGCCTGAAGAAAAAATGAAAAATTGCAGAAGAGTGATTGCTGTTTGCACTCATTTCCAATGTTTATCAGTCTTTTTGCACTAGAAAGCCTTTGTTTGCAGTCATATTGGGCCTAAAGTGTAGTGTTAAGGTGAGGATGGGACTTCTAAGCCTGAAGGAAAGCAATAAGTGCTGCTTGATAATGTGAAAATAAAAATTATATTAAAACGAAAAAAGTACCTGGACTGCTTTATTATATGGCAAGTATGAGTCTTAAGTCTTAAAGTTTCCCAGGAATCAATAGAGACCTAATAAGAATCATCAGAACAGCAAAACACTTTGGTGGAAAGGGAATTTATCAATACAAGTATGATACAGGAAGATGTGGAAGATCATTTTGAAGGAGTTGGAAGAACTTGTCCAGTTATCTACAGAGGCAGAAAGATGAAGGAGAAACTGAAGATGAACCAACAGTGCGAGCACTTGACAAGTGGGGTGAAGTATTCTGGCTGACAGACAATGAAAAGGAGATGATAATGACATGACTCCATGATGGAATGCAGCATTAAATTGACTCATGATAACAGAAACATTGAAACCTCTTCAGCTTATATCTATGAATTAAAAGGACAGTAGCAACAACTCCTCATTACAACGCTCCTCCAATCAAACCAGTTTCCACTTGACTATCCACAGCTGTCAACATCATCTGCTTCTGATGTCATCCAACCACCATCATCTTTGTCTCCTCTGTGGTCTCTAGCTTCGATTGATGATAATCCTTTTTGCGCATTCTCAGAAGGTCAAATGCTTGATGCCTTGCACATTACCGTATTGCCTGCATGATCAACCCACCACTTCATGTGTTTATCATCATAGACAATATACTGAATCATCCTACCACCATCAACATCATGGATCATCACAGCAACAATGAAGAATGGAGAAACTGGTAAGTACTTTACAAACAGTAGGGTGATAACTTTTAACAAATAAAACGTCTCATTTCTTGCAGGTACAGCTTATACAGTATTTTCATTCCTATGATATACGATAATACAGTAAGTTTTTCATTGTTCTTTTGCCCTTAGAGAGGTTCAAAGAAGAATTTTCATTGTTTTTTTTTTATTTTTCTACAGCCTCATTGAGACTGGGCTAAAACAACAGATGCCCTTTCATTGGTAAGTCCTAGCATATACAGTAACATGCATGTAAATACCATACACAGAAATCATGTTATGTGTGGGATATGTATATCTTTCACTTTTTTTTGCAATTTTTGCTCTTCTTAGTAGGTTCTGGAACATAACTACAGAAGAAAGAGGGGTACTGCTGTACATGGAATTGTAAGGGCTACAATTAAATGTCCTATTGCCAAGTAATTCAACTATGTTCATTGCGACAAAAGCCAAGGAGTGTGCTAGATAGAAAATGCCAGTTCTGTATTCACCCCTTCAGTAACACTTCTGAGTTAAGTCCTTTTGTTTTGTATGTAGCTTACACCATTACTCAATGGGTGAGATGAGATTTTACAGATAATCCAACCTAGGCGCGGCCCTTCTCACCACTGGCTTTTGTGAAGTCCACAGAATGAAAATACCTTGTCCTAAACTTCAAAGGTATACACATGTCACAATCTTAGAAAGATGACAATCACAGCAACATTCTTCCTCTAACTAGTAAGTCAAGTATGAACCTTCTGTGCAGAATGAGTCTACAGCATCAGCTGCTTCATCAACCTCCCTTGCATGCATGGGAACAATTATCTGTTCCTGTGAATACTAAATCCCATTCGCTCTAGTACCTCGGACTTATACCTTCTATGTGTCTCTCCTTCCTTTTAAGACTCCCAGTCTGCAGATCTTTTTCACCAACTTATCCATTCTTATTCTCATTAAATGACCTAACCAGTTCAAAGCACTGACCATTCTTTTACTCAGCGCCAGCATTTTACCTCCTCTCTGTTGTATCCCTATATTTCTCATCCTTTCAGCTCTCCTTAGGCTACATACTCTATGCAGATCAATTGTATTGATGGCAACATTTCACAATGAATGACTTGGATCAACAATTCCTTCATGTTTTCCATCTTTTGGAACAAGAATGCACCAAGCGAATGAAAATAAACTGGCCGAAGGACAGAATGAGGTTGCCTTGTGTTGTAGTTACTGTTAGGTTACCCTAGGACAAAATTTACAGCAACCTCAGCAAATCTCAGCACCATGTGACAGACTTATTAAGCAGGTACAAGTAGCTACAGTGACTCCACTCTAGCTGTTCTGACATGTCTTGCTGCAGAAGGTGGTTCCATAGGCTTTGTCCAGTTGTGTGCCAAAAGTATCATTATTGATAGTAAATGATTTGACAAAGGGACAGCAAGAACCAGTTGATCCAACAGAGGCAACCAGTTTGCATGCACACCCTGAACAGTAATGCACGATAGAGCCATGCCTTTATCATTCATTCTTTCACCAGCCTTCCATCTCCCCCTCATCTTTGCTTAAAATTTGTTGCCTCTGCTCCCTGTCATGGTTTATTTACCATTACTTTTAATATTTGATTCAGTCTGTTCTCACTATTCCATACATGGACATTATTCAGCAGTACCTTGCTTTTCAAATTACTGGCCTTTTACCCATGTTCCCAAGGAATTTTTATACATTTTTATTAACGGTAATTGATGATATGGAAGGTGAGAGTGCATGAAGTTGCAACCCATCAGAATTTAATCTTTGTTGGGTCACTTTCCGCCCTCACATTCCCTGAACCAGTATTTCATGAAGAATAAGTGGGCAAGTACTGGGTTGTGAGAGGCACTAGCCATATTATACACTGGCTGTTTTGTTTCATTCTCAATTAGCACCCCAAGGAAAGTAAACTGGCATCACTGTCCTGCTTATTCCAGGATCTTTTCCAGCATCCTTTTATGAATGTACTTAGCATTACTTAGCAAGTGTTTCTTTTCAAGAAAATGTTTTGCTTTGCAAAGCACAATTAGTCCCACTCTCGTTTCTGAGATCTCTTCTAAGTCTTGTGCAGTACTCATAAATTTTTGTCTCTAGAATTCAGCTGTAAGCCCTGCTTAGTATCTTTTGAGTAATAAATGCAGTTACTCATCATATGATTTCTGTGTCTATAGGGCTCTGGGTATATTTTATCTGTGGAACAATGAACCCATTAAAACTGCTTCAGCAACAAGGGACTTTCCTTTCTGGCCATTGTAGTTCATCAGATATATTAACAGTCAAGACTCCTTGGTTATTTAGTACTTGAAACAAGGACAATAAGTAAAGACTGTTCCAGGTTTTAGTTGGGTCCATACAGGTTACCACAACCAGCAACACAACCTAGAGTGTTTCTGGAACCAACAGAGAGCGCTTACTTGTCTCATGCGACACTGTATAATTGTAATGCTAGACATTGCAGAACAAACAGAAGAGCTTCTGTAGATGAACAGCTTACATTCATCAGACCCATCTAGAATGTATCATTTGAAAGTAAGAGTGGTTTTGCATCCCCAAACATCTTTTTAGAAAGGGCTCACAAAATTTGGCTCGCGGTCTGTTGTGTTAAAACCTTAATGTAGAAAGATCCTGGTCAGGAGCGTCATTTTGGCGGGGGCAACTGCCCCCCAAGACTCAAGTTGCCCCAGTCTCAACTTGCCCCCTTACACCCCAAGCCCCAAGAAGTAACAGCAGCGGGTTTTCCATTATTCCTACCGAAATTCAAATGCGTCACCACATTAATTTATATCTATCTATCTATCTGTCTATCTACCTATCTATCTGTCTGTCTGTCTATCTATCTATCTATATTTCTCTATCACACACAATGTTTGTTTGTCTGCCTATTTTGCTGAAATACCTTGCTCATGTGGCTTCAAAAAGCACATAAAATAGCTCAAAAATAAAAAAAACCAGCTGGTTAGGCTGCTTCGCTCGCCAAACCATCTTTGCCCCTCCGCCCCCCCCCCCCAACAAAAATTTGAAATGACGTCCCTGATCCTGGTTCATCATTCTCGGCATATGAAGATATAATGCATAGATGCTCAACTCTCAAAACAACCAAAAAAGAAAAACCAATGAAAGTCAAACGTGTATGAAAATCCCTCAGTAGATTTTATGCAGTGTTCAGAAGTAAACAACCTGAAACGCATAGATATAACATTGATCACCTCTGTGTTTTTCCAGTTACAAAAATAGCAAACCATGAATAACAATAATGACAGAAAGCTTTTTGAACAAGTGAAAATAGCGACGTAGTTGACCTCTTGGCACAAGTATTATCATAGTACGCCTTAACCGTTCTCGTAACCCTCCCCAGCAAAATAACAATAGAAGTATACAGTTGGTAGTCTAATGTGATTAGCGACTTTCCAGGGTGCTATCTTAAACCTAGCTTATGGGCCTAATCGTTGTTTATTCTTAAGATGATTTTCGACGACGAAAATGTCAATAAAGGTGTAAAATAATTTAAATTATTGGTGCAGATATTTAAAACAGGTATGAAAATTTAGTAGAAAAAACGGATTATTGCATTTTCCTGACAATTGCATGAAGATGAAGCCAGGACAGGGTTCGAAAGCTCTTGTAACGTTTTTATAAAACCAATAGAATTCACCACTGAATATTATTGTGGACCTGATATACAGCATATCCCGTTCTCGGTCTAGAGGAGAAAGACCTAGTTGTATCACTTTCGTTGGAACGTGGTCTCTAATCGATTGTGGTAAAGTTTGACTTCCTGATTGAACAATTCATTTCAAATTGTAATTATCAATTAACCACTCAGGTTTTATTCACAAAAAGATGACAGACGCCCACACTCAGTCGTCGAAGAGGGGCCAAGTGACGAAATCAGCTGATGAAGAGGGAAATTGTGAGCATCAAAGAAGAAGAAAAATAAAAAAACAAAATAGGAGGGAGGGAAAGAAAGAAAGAGAGAGAGAGAGAGAAGATGGGGAAGAGAGAGAGAGATAACTGGTTACTGGGCTTCATTGTAACAGTAAGGCTTCAGACGGACGTCACGGAGAGGAAACGGGGACTTCAAGCCAGAAGTCTTTGAGAGTTGCGACGCTGGGAATATTATCACGTAAGAGAGGTTGTGTTTACAGTACTGTACAACAACATTACGTAACAATTTGAGTTTGAAATCTCGTTTTCCTAATTTGTTTGAGTTACTATTGTCATTATCATATTTTTTTATTGCCATCATATTTTTTTGCTGAGGAACAAGAAAAATTTTATATAAATATTTCTCGTTAGGAAAGACGGAGTCTGCCAGCTCTGCATAACTAAGACAGAAAAAAAACTGCATTTGTTTTTATTTGGCCTCCTCTGCGTAGGTAGTGTTGTTTTAAGACTAAAATAACATTCAGCAGTCTTTGTTTTGTTTTTCTTTGTTTTAAGGTCCAAATGGGAAGCCTAGAGATGATTTTATGTGGTCATGGAATTGCATATGTTGTACCGTAATTGCTTTCAATTGTAGAATTTACATAAAATTGACTTGGCATATTCACGTTTCAAGAATATATGAACATCAAATTAAGATTGAAAAGAGGCCTTCCCCCCCATAAGAAAGTAAAAAAAAAAGAAAGAAAATAATATACAATCCAAAACTATCTATTTACGAGTTTAAGCTCTGTGCTTTATAGACATAGGCTACCTTATAAAAGATTTTTATCACATATCTTGCTTAGTCTATTCTGAACCTCTAAAACCTAATGTGAACATATTTAGTATGTTTTCGTGAGAAACAAAATTCAATAAATAACTTTGCTGAATAGAAAAATATGACTTCATGTTCTTGTCTGTATGTGGTATGTCGATTTGAAAAATCTGCGAAAGATCTAATGATTATCATTAAATGAAAACTGCACCTTTGTGAAAACAAATTACACAAGGCATTAATCTGTTAAGCTAATTTTCACAGGTGTTAATGAAGAGAAGAGAAATGCAAGGACGAAAGTAGCAGATGTATAAACACACAAATCAACATTCATAAGTAAGCAGCTGTGAAATGTGTCCGGAAGCCAAGCCTAAACCTGAGAATGCGGAAGTTTGGCAGAAAAAGTGCAGCAAGGTAGGCCTATTTTAAAAGATGGCTTCCATTCGTTCAGCATTTCATCTTTAGGTTTAAACTTCTCACTGAAAGGTATACAACACAATATAGAGAATATCTTATTAATTTCATAGTAATTAAACAAAGAAAAATCTACCGCAAAGAAAAAAACTTTCGTAAATGTAAGACTGTCGTCACCGCCATGCTGATCGTATATTCAAAAGCTTAACGGTCGGTTAACTGAAGAGTCAAAACCCACAAGAAACATAAAAAATCCTTCCTGCATATTGAAAGAGATAAAAGGCATCGTCATTCAGAGTAACAAAACGATAGTTTCATAGAAATATGGCTCAATGAAACACAAAGTTATTGTTGTTCTTGAGAGTTTAGATGCGTTTGATGTCTCCGACCGGCTAGACTACGCTCTAGAGTCTAGAACCTGAAGAGTCTGTTCTATGAAGAAATCCCTTGTGCGGTAATATGGTTGAAGAAAATGGAATGGGAAGGCTTTGAAATGCCGTGTCAACAAGCCAGAGATTCAGGCAGACGTTATTTGGACCTAAATATCGAGGATAGGTGAACTGTCTATGGTATGTAGGGATTAATTTCGTTTGATGTGGCTGGTAAGCTGTTATTAGCCTAACAAGGGCACTGAAATCCTATAGAATGAGTTGCGAATCAACAAGGTAGCAATAAGAGGAGGATGAGATTTCAAGCGGTTTATTGGCCTACGTACAAGGTCGTGTTATTATTTTTTTTTATATGGAATAGCACAGGATTAAAGATGTTCAGTAAAATAAAAAAACACCCTTTTTAAGACTTAGTTTACATCCATTCCGGTTTCCTTTTCCATATTGTAGTCCAGTTACTGTAATTAGTACTTATTATTTTGTCTGTGGTGTTCTCTGGGTACTTGTAATTTATCTCATTTCTCTCTTGGCTTTCGCTGTCTTGCTGTCCAACCACACCAACTTTTCAATGAGCTGAAAGCGCCCCCCGTGCTTGGCTCTATAGCCTAAAATTCAAATGTTTAATTGAAAACGCTCCCCTCGAGAGTAAACATCCAAATGACTCGAAGAATAAGGAGATTCTTTTTTAAAGAGTAAAGTAAGCCTAAGTGAAGAGGAAGGGTTTCTCCTTAACTTAAAATGAAGAGGCGACCGTTACGAAACGATAAACAGCTTTGTTGCCAAGGTTGTTGCGAAGCGATCTCGCTGGTTACCGCATATGGCAGGTTAGGTACTAAGTAGCTGATGTCTTTTGTTTATGGCGTTCCTTAGACCATCATCAAGTTTATTCATTTTGTGATTTACTCAATGTGTGTCCGAGAGACTTTTTTTTAATTTTATTTTTGAGTTTCATATTAGCATTAAGTCAGCATCTTGCAGTTACCAGTTACATTTTATAAGTTGGTACGCTTTTTTGTGTGTGTGTTTTTTCGACATCTTTAGTTTTCTGTAAAAGAAAACTATTGTGCCGGCTTTGTTTGTCCGTCAGCACTTCTTTCTGTCCGCAACTTTTCTGTCTGCCCTAATATCTTAAAAACTACTGAGGTTAGAGGGCTGCAAATTGGTATGTTGATCATCCACCCAACAATCAACAAACATACCAAATTGTAGCCTTCTAGCCTCAGTAGTATTTATTTTATTTAAGGTTAAAGTTAGCCATAATCGCACGTCTGGGAACGATATAGGACAGACCACCACCGGGTCGTGGTTAAAGTTTCATGGGCTGCGGCTCATACAGCATTGTACCGAGACCACCGAAAGAATGATATATTTTCGGTGGCCTTGGTTATACGATGTACAAAAAACTCGATTACGATTGCGCCGGAGAAACTTCGGGGCATTTTTTTATTTGATTATAGCGTAATTGATATTTGTACAGACGAACAAGTTATTCAAAAACAATGTCAAGCATAACTGACGAGAAAGAGTGGTGGACTGGTCCCTCCTGCTGGGCCAAACAACGGTCTAGCAACAAGGGCTAATGGCAAAGCCGACCTAAAATGAATTCCGACGATAAAGATGACATTGAAGAATTGGCAAAGCACAGATTATCCTGACCATAAATCTTTTATTAGATATATATATATATATATATATATATATATATATATATATATATATATATATATAATTATATATACAAGTAGGTAGCTCTTAGTAAACATAAAGTAGGCTAGCAACCGTTCGTTTTTATAGACAGTAGGAAATGTATTGACAGAAGCAATAGATAGCAGTTAAGTATACCTCAGTTTAACCAGAACACTGAGCTGATTAACAGCTCTCCTAGGGCTGGCCCGAAGGATTAGACTTATTTTACGTGGCTAAGAACCAACTGGTTACCTAGCAACGGAACCTACAGCTTATTGTGGAATCCGAACGACATTATAGCGAGAAATGAATTTCTATCACCAGAAATAAATTCCTCTAATTCTTCATTGGCTGGCCGGAGTAGTTAAAACTAATATATAAGCTTATAGGCATATCTGCGACAAATGCCCTTCCAAGTACGAGTAATTTCATACGCAGACACGTATTAAATCGCCATTTGCCGCTAAAACCGTGCCATTTACAGAAAAGACTTTAGCTGACACTCCAGTTTGTTTCGTAACTTATCCTTATCATGAGGCCGTCACCAGATTTGTGATTCACGTCAGCTGTTCAGATGAAGCAGAATTGCAATGGACTTTGCTTAGAGTACACTGGTGTCAATACTAGTCTCACTTTCCCAGAGAATGTGTACCGGTATTCAGTTATTCAGTAATGGCGCTGATAACTCCAGAGGTTTCCTCACTGCAGATTTTGTACAATTGTTTTGACGTTGACGTCGGATTTTAACTCCATTCTTAAATAAGATCAAGAACAGAGCGTGAAATACCTGCGCATTCTTTGGGAAAATTAGACCTATGTTGTCTATAAAATATCATAAAACAAAAAATGCGCCGAAGTTTCTTCGGCGCAGTTGAATTTTCTGTACAGCGTATAATGCTGTATGAAAAACTCAGCCACAACCCGGTGGTAGCCCGTGTTGTTGGTACTATAGCAGTGCCAGACGAACGATCATGGCTAACTTTAACCTTAAATAAAATAAAAACTACTGAGGTTAGAGGGCTGCAATTTGGTGTGTTTGATGATTGGAGGATGGATGATCAACATACCAATTCGCAGCCCTCTAGCCTCAGTAGTTTTTAAGATCTGAGGGCGGACAGACAAATGGCCATCTCTATAATAGTTTTCTTTCGCAGAAAACTGAAACAAATGAAGCCCGCACGATCAAAAGGTTTAAACCTCTTGGTCTACAATACCGTTCCCTTGCAGTTTCGTATCTGGTGGTGATAAACGCGGTTTGTGAAGGTATTTATGAAATGCTCGATATTTGAAGGCCTACCTACCAAAAGCATCATTTAAGGGTTAAGTATTTGACTCACTGGTTACGGTAAACCATATAGAAAATTAAAACGATCTACTTTTATAATTGGGTCCAACATGACAATTGTGAATTACATTTTAGTGTTTATAGTTTTGTTTTACATCCAGAGAATTCAGAGATGGGTTATTTTTATCTTCTGTAAAATGCAACACGTTAGGTTTTTATTAGTAAAAGATGCTTCAATATTCTACGCCGTCTACAAAGCACTCAGATTGAAATAGACGATCACACACACACATATATATAATTATATATGTGTATGTGTGCGCGTGTGTACATACAGTAAGTATGCATGTATGTATGTCTGGTGTGTGATCATGCTCGCGTGCGTGCGCGCGTGTTGTATACGCCATACATTCTGTAGTAAGCATACGTAACCACACACACGGAATTCCCTGATATGAATGAAGGCAAAAAGGACGAGACGCCGATTTCTTCCGCCCAGGCTGGAGAGGATCAGTTTGTAGGTCAATGAACCGAAGTTTTAGGTCGAACGGGGATCTGTCAACACTTCCCGAGAAGTGAAGTGATGCCAAAAAGAAAGGCCACTATCAAGAATTGGCGGTTGAGTGGCGATCGTAGTACGACTTTGTATACAGTGTAGTGGATGCCGTTTTCTTGAGTGTATTTGTCAATAGTTTTTTTTTTAAGTTTTTATTGTGTTTGTTCATTTGCTTGTTGGTTTGTCTGGTGTTTTTGTTATTGGTTTTGATTGTTTGGTTTTCTGATAATGAGTGTTGTTATTGTTATTGTTATTTTTAATGTACCTGGTCGCTCAGTTCAGAGCTGGTCATGAGTTTATGAGTTTACCCAATTGTGCTGGTCTGTCCGGAGAGTAATTGTTTGATCTTAATAACAATTTCTCTGGCGCTGGCAGGGCAAACTCTCTTGGACTACTACTACTACTACTACTACTACTTGATTGTAGAAAGTGGAGAAATACTTCTTATTTCAAAATAACAACGATTATTTATTATAAATAGTTATTTATTTAAAAAACCAGATTGTTTCTGGATTACCCCATCCTTCCCTATTATTATTATTTATTAACAATGATCTTTATAATATTAGATTTTACAATTTTAACAAAATAATGCCTCCATGGATGATAAGTGCTCCCCAGATATGTAACAATCTATTTCAAAATAAATTGAATAACCCACTTTCCATATCCAAGGTGTAATCATTTATATACTGATGGTTCCAAAGATGATATGAGTTGGACTCGTGTTTATGGAAACAATATAAAAAAGCCAAGCCTCTTACATAACAAAGCATCAGTGTTCAGCTGAATTACTAGCAATAAAAACAGCATTAACAACTATATATGAAAACCAGTTTAATGAAGTAACCATCTTTAGCACTAAGTTCAATAAATGCAATAAACTCTTATACTCCAAAAATCAAATTATAAATGAAATTAGACATACATTACATGAAATGAAAATGCAAAAAGATATCTGTTACTTTGTTGGATACCATCTCACATAGTTATCAATGAAAAGCATTCAAAGAGGCTAGAACACTGCCAATATCAGCAGAATTATTACCATTAGAAGATTATACTAGATACAGTAAAGCGGTGATTAAGAAGAAATGGCAAAATAACTGGAGCAGTCTTAACAATAAATTAAGAGAAATAAAAGAAACTGTGACCCGTTCAGTAATGTTGACAGCCATGGATGAGTAACCCCATGCCCCTATACCTATGTGCGAAATATGTAATATACAAATAACAGTCTTTTTAAAGATGTCAAAATATAGAATCAAAGTTTAGAAGATATTCCTTTAAAGATATACTGTCAGCAAATTTTCACTTTTAATATTTTAAAATTCCTTAAATTTAATCATTTATACGATAAAATATAAGATTCATAGAATAATTTATAATATATTCCTGATTAACAATTAGTTCTTAGATTGTCGACTTGTCTAATCCTTCGCCAGCCCTAGGAGAGTTAATATTAACTCAGTGGTCTGGTTAAACTAACGTTAAAAAAACAAAAAAAACTAACTACCTACTAGGCACAAAATTATTATTATTATTATTATTATTATTATTATTATTATGGGTCGCGCTCCATGTCATCTTGTGTTTCAGAATTAAACTGCTCTTTGATTCTGGTCAGCGTATTCAGCTCCGGAGATTCTTCAGTTATCTGAGCATTCTTAAGACGCCACCTGATTCTCAGCCAGGATCTTGAGGTGAGGGCGCTAGCCCAGGCCCCTTTTTCTTGTTGCACCTGCTGAAGGTTTCGTTACAAACACGTACATTAGACAGTTGTCTCTTCTTTTTGTTGAAATGAAGGAAAAACAGTCATCTGTCTTGTAACTTTATCTTCTCTCTATTTTTCCTCTTCCGCCGTCGCTGTCGCTGTTAATCAAATAAGCCGACAATCCGATATCACTACGAGGAATGTGAAAGGCGTGGATCTCCTGTTACTTCAGTTCATAGCACAGACATTCATTCAAACGAGGTAACTTGATACGAGCAAATGAAAATTGTAATTTCCATTTAGAATTTATCTCTCTTTCCGTGCCTTGTATTAGCCAAGGCCAAGAGAAAGAGAAGGTCTGCCCACTTACCCCCAAAATCCCCCATGTAGGCGGAGCTTTGTCTACCTTCTTATTGCGTCAGCAGGTGAATTGCCTTAATGAGCAGGTACCTCTAAGATACGTCATCGCCTACGTAGTTACCCCAGGTGGGAGGCGACTCCTCCCAATTGGGTAGATCTTGTCTCTCTTGGTATTAGCATCGTAATTTGTGACCAGAGCTTTTTAGTCTATGTTCTATTCTTCCCCTGTTACTACGCACTGCTTTTAAATTCCAGCCAGGGTTTCGAGTTTTCATGTGTTATTAGGACTGATATTTTCTGAGTAGTCTCTTTGCTTATTTATGATGTACATTCAAACTCCCTTGAATAGGCCCCTTAAAGGGCTAGCGCCCAAGTGCACATCACTTTTAGATCGTTTATTCCTTTATTTTCCGGATATCTTTATCTTGCTTTCCAGCCACTCCAGCTGCAGCTATTTTCACTATCTTAAGCGCTGAATGGCCGAAAGTGCCACAGTGCTTGGCTTGGCAGCCTAAATTTCATAAGTCTAATCAAAGTCATCGTGAGAGGCCACCGTTCTCTCTTTAGATAGCTTCATACTTCTTCATTCTGGGTTGCTGTAGATTTCCTAATTCTGGATTTTGCAGATTTCCTAGTTCTGGATTTTGCAGATTTCCTAATTCTGGATTTTGCAGATTTCCTAGTTCTGGATTTCTGCAGATTTCCTAGTTCTGGATTTCTGCAGATTTCCTAATTCTGGATTTTGCAGATTTCCTAGTTCTGGATTTCTGCAGATTTCCTAATTCTGGATTGCTGCATATTTCCTAATTCTGGATTTCTGCAGATTTCCTAATTCTGGATTGCTGCAGATTTCAAAATTCTGGATTGCTGTTTTATTGGGCATCTCAAGGTATTGTGCACTCATGAGTTTCCTGGTTAACTTACCTATGCGGATAGTAAGCAGTGGAGAAGCTGGAAGGTTATTTAAGTGAGGCAGAGGGAAGTATAGGCAATTAGTATTGACGTTGGCGTCTTGGGTATGGAAATATGCTTGCAGTCTAATATTCCATTGTTTATTTTCTTATTTGAACCTCATGATTCATCGTGCTTGTACATTTAGAGAGAGAGAGAGAGAGAGAGAGAGAGAGAGAGAGAGAGAGAGAGAGAGAGAGAGAGAGAGAGAGTAGAAGTAGATAGATAGTGACAGAGGAATCCCCGATTGTGCAAGTGCCTGTCAATCATTATCTCACTTTTTTGTCCAGTGACGAGACGCCGAAGATTCCAAACTAATTCCTACATCGGAAGGCCGCAAGGGTCGTTTTTCCTATGGATATTAAAGCCCTGAGTAAATAAGGTCTCGAGGTATTTAGAAGGCTTCAGGGGCCACATTCACCCACCCCCCATTCCCCCCTCCCCTCTTCTACAACAACTCCCTCCCTACCCTCCTACCTCACTAAGTATGTCGAAGCTGTTTGCATGGCCCCCCCCCCCCAGGGATTCTACCCACCGCTGGCCCGTTCCAGCCTTCGTTTTCCAGCACGTCTTTTCCAGGGGCGCTGTTGTTGGTGTGTCCATTATTTTCTTAATTTCTGCTGGAATCCCGCAAAATCTAACCCTGCCTATACTGAACTAAGGTAGTTCCTGGCTATTGAAGGTCGAGTCCCATTCAGTATCCCATTCAGCGGCGGATTCCTGCAAATAAAACTGACAGAAGAAGAGCACCTCAGGTGTCGTCGCGTCGTTCTGTATAGCGTCCGTCCAAACATTTGTCCGTGACGTAAGTGGATATTGTCTTCTTCTTTTCTGTAGTTTTCTGCCGGCTGAGCGATTCCCCTTCTTGAAGGGGGCGACTGGGCGCCATCTCCTCTTCATGCTTTGGAAATGTTTGTGGCATCGTGTTGGCGTCTCCTTCCTCGGCAACACTTCCTCCTCCACCACCCCCACCTCCTCCACATGTATATCTCCCCCTCTTCTACCCCTCCTCTTCCTCCTCCTTCCCCCTCTCTCTCTCTCTCTCTCTCTCTCTCTCGGAGTGTCTCTCACGTCACGTGTATGTACGTGGCTCTCCCATTCTCCTTTCTCACGTCGGCACAGTCATATACACCTTAGCCTTCACAGAGGCACCACTGACCCAGTGCGAGTGAGAGAGAAAGAGAGTGAGATAAAGTGGAAGAGGAAGAGACAGACAAAAGGAGGGAAGAGGAGAGAAAGAGAAAGGGAGAGAGATAGGACAACATTTCGCTCGTTTCCCCCATCAGTGACATTTAGTGTACGGAGCCAGTGATTTCTTGCTTGTCATTTTGTTTTGGTTTCTGTATATAATTATAAGTTTGGAAAAATATCAGAACGTTTCGGTGGATCAGAGGAAATTATAACATTCTTCTTTTACGGCGAATTATTGAATTTGAAGTGCAGTGGATACTGTGTTTGTATTTGGTTGATAAAGTGTCAGGAACAGTGAGGTGAAGGATTTAACAAGGTAATTTAACTTCTGTGGACGCCGGTAATGGAGTGTGTTTTGCGAAATTGTTGTCATTCAAAGTGTTATTTGAATATATTCCAGCGTTGCTTACTAATCATTATTGTTATTATATTATTATTATTATTACTATTATTATTATTATTATTATTATTATTATTATTATTATTATTATTATTATTAATCAGAAGATGAAACCTATTTATATGGAGCAAGCCCACCAAAGGGGCCATTGACTTGAAATTCAAGCTTCCAAAGAATATTAAGAATATTAAGGTGTTCATTAGGAAGAAGCAAGTGGAGTAAAGAGAAATACAGAAAGAAGAGATACAACTTATTAAAAAAGACAAAAATAAATAAATAAATAAATAATTAAAAATGTATTAATTATGCATTCAAACATGCATCTATGCAAACCAGATCCTTTATTTTGATGTGGTTTCGCTTAAAGGTGATACATGATAGTAATGTGAATTATGACGTTGTTGCTCCTTGTCTCAACCATTTATCGCGGTATTGACTATTCTCTATCTGAAACCAGATATGATGTCGTATACCGAGTTTTCTGTTAATTAAATATGTCAGTGCAGCGTCCAACCCGTTACTCCAGCGGGGAAATACCACCGCCAACCTAGACCATATCTCTTATTTCGGAAAGTGGGAATGTGGTGAACATGTTTCTTTATTTTCCGGCGAAATTCGAAATAACAAATGTCAAGAGAAC
Organism: Macrobrachium rosenbergii; assembly: GCF_040412425.1. Taxonomy (NCBI): domain Eukaryota; kingdom Metazoa; phylum Arthropoda; class Malacostraca; order Decapoda; family Palaemonidae; genus Macrobrachium; species Macrobrachium rosenbergii. The sequence goes on from NC_089795.1 coordinate 86,582,385, forward strand.
CTGTGTTTGTCCGAGGTTACATTTTGCTGAGCTCTTATTCTTTCAAGTGCATTTCCCATTACCTTCTGTTACTTCTTTCGAATGAACACCATGTTGATTGGAAGCTTGAATTTCAAGTCAGTGGGCCCCCGTAGTGGGCTTGTTCCATATGAATAGGGTTCATCTTCTGAATAATAATAATAAGTAATAATTCAGACGTTAGCATAATCTGATCTTGTTTACTTCACGTTTTCCTTGTCTTCTTCTTCTTTCCAGTGTGTTGAAAGAATGGTGACCTCAAGTCCCCTGAAGTTGCCGTGCGAGAAAATCTCGGGAATATGTCTCCTCGTATCACTCACGAGGGCAGTAAAATGATGTGGCTGAGATGAACGCTTCCCCCAGTCTGTGAGATAAAAAAGACTCATCATGAAGGGGTTTAGATGATTCCAAGTGGATTGAAAAACAAAATGGACTGAAAGATACAGTGAGCTGCGTCCAGTATTTACTCTGCCCATTCTGGGTCTGTTCATCCTACTGACTCACACTACTAGTTCCCTCTGTCGGCCATTCTTTAGCACAAACCACTTACGTAAGTTTTATTTTCGTTTCGTTAATTGCACACACGATAAGTGGATACCAAGTACAAAGTTCCTGCTGAGAATAAGGGTTTTTATTAAGATTTTCCAAGGCTGTATCTTTCCCCTCCTGCTTTGATGTTCGTTTCTCTTGTCCAGAGATTCTGGTCAAGAGCTATTCAAGAACCTTAACACTTCGAGGAGATTATTCCAGTGTTGCATTGTGTAACGGGAATCCTACGTACCTTCATAAGGTGTAGCAGCTCTGTTTTAATTTGTTAAGCCATTAACAGAAATAAACCAGATTTCCTAAACAGCAAAGTTGAATACAGCAAAAAGTGTAGAAGCGCCTCTGGAAAATCTAATCTAAACGCATCTCTTGCAAGCAAAAGGGGCAGGGGAGTCGTTAATCACAGTAACTTGGCCACCGAGCCCAAAGAAGAAACACCACTGCTTGCATAACGTCATCCCACTAAACAGATCACATTCGCCATGGACCACTGGAACAGCAACAACGCGACGATGAAGCTGGAACTGAAACGCAGCGACCACAGTGACATCATGGAGGAACCGGAGGAAGCGTCGTACGAAAACGGCAACGGGTTGCCCATGTCTGCCGTCACTCCGGAGACTCAAGCCAGGAGGGATGCCTTCAAGAAGCTCAGGAAGTCCAACACTACAAACCAGTCGCAGGTGAGAACCTCAGTCTTGAAGTTGTCCTTAGGTGTCTGTTGGAGGACCTTTGATACACCCACACAAATTTTCCTCTGCTGTCATTTTTTCTTAGTTGATGGGGTAGCTCCAAAAAAAGTGGAGTATGGCTTTGCATACCTGTTATGATAATTATAGTCTCACTGATACGTGATTTATATGTCCAACATTACCACAGGGAAAATTAAACTCTGGGTACTGTCCTTCTAGCATATATATTGTAAATTTATAGCACTGTGTATCAGTCCTCTGAAAATGGCTTAGATAAAAAGTCAAAATTGGTTAGAATTTACACCAGGTGTCTCATTTTCCCTGTGGTAGTGTTGGACCTTAAGTATTTGACTTCGTTGTGTAGCTAGGTTTTGAGCCTAGCACTCCAGGGTCCTTTCACCCGCTCAAACAGACATGAAACCTGAATGAAACTTTTTAAGTTAGGATTTTATACAATAATATTCTGCCAGTCAGCAAACAAAACACAGAGACAAGCGAGAAGAAGAAAGCAGCAGAGGTTTTACAAAAGAGGTCATGATACCAGTCGCACGATTGTAAATGACAACTAAAATGATTCGCACATTTGATTTAATCATCATGCGGTCAAGTATTGTTTGTTATGTTTCTGTATTATGATTGAGAGTTGTTTATGCAATGAATAATGTGGCGTCTTAGAAGAAAAGAAAAAAAAAACAAATGAAGGCCACATTAACCCTTTTACTGTTGAATCTACCATTTTGAGAAAATATTCAGTACTCTCGTTTTCACACAACAAAGATTTTCCTGTAGTTGTTTGTCCCAGTCAAATAGCTTTATGATTAACAGAATTATTGACAGAAAAAAAAGGCCGAAACATCAACCGCCTCTTTTACCTATAAGTCTCAGTAGCAGCGCAATGACCCGCTCCACACGTACACAAAACTACTCCACTTATTAATATTGTTCTCCTTAGCGCTGTACCTTAGATACTATAAGACTCTCCTTTCCTGCGCCTCTGCTAATCCATCTAGCCAGCATTCTCTCGATCTTCCCTTGCCTTCCTCCCAAAACTTCCAAATTGAAGACTGTGCCCTCCAGACTATCGTCTTCCATTCTCTCCAATCCGTAGGGGCGGTTATTGTCAGTGCACCTCACGCGGTGCACTGTAGGCATTACTTAAGGTTCTTTGCAGCGTCCCTTCGGCCCCTAGCTGCAACCCCTTTTATTCCTTTTACTGTGCCTCCGTTCATGTTCTCTTTCTTCCATCGTGCTATTCACCCTCTCCTAACAATCCTTTCATAGTGCAACTACGAGGTTTTCCTCATGTTACAGCTTTTACAACCTTTTTATTGTCAATTTCAGTTTCAGTGCTGAATGACCTTATAGGTCCCAGCGCTTGGCCTTGGCTTAAGTCTTATATTCTATTCTGTTCCATTCTCCGCTCTCTCCAATCTTCTAACTCCCCATATGCTATGCAGACCTTTTACCCCAGTGGTTTTTCACGTTTTTCTCTCATTTACGTTCAAAGTGTACGCTTTAATTTCTTGTTTTCATGTGCCTCTGCAGTCCCCAGATACTCCTCCCCTCTTCCAGATCTTTTACAGAGGTCCTCCCATCTCCCTCTCTTCAGTTGTTCTGTTTAAATTGGCATCTATATGAATGGCAGCCATCAACAACTCCACAAGACTCCATTTGCATTTACTCCATAAAGTCCAGTGCTATTATAGTACCATATTGCTTTTCTTGTCACATACATTCGCATTTAAATCACCCAGCATAACCATCCTTTCTCGTTCTTCAAACATCCGAAACAAATTCACTCGACCGGAAACTTTCTCCTTCCTTCTCTGTATTCTGTTGCGACTGTGAATACTTTTTACATTTTTTTTTTCTCCTGTTATTCTCAGTTGTACTGACAGTTCACTGGCAGCCGCACTTGAATTCTGTTACTTGTCCTCAAAGGCCTCCTGACATATTTTACCCCATCCATTGCCTCAGAATGCTCAGTCACACATCTTTGTCCCTCGAAATCCTAAACGTCTTACTCTGTCACTGTGGTCTCACTAAGTAACCTAACATCCTTTGTTCTCTCCCTAAACTACTCAATTGTGATCAGTTGCCTTCCGAGCATCCTATCCTTGCCCACGCCCGTTCATAGTCCCATAATTGAATGAATGATTTGTTTTTTATCAGAAATTTTGCAACGGAATATAGACTTAAGGATGCAAAACCCCGTGTCTCTGGACAAATAGAGTATATTTCACACTGTGCAGAATGGTGAAACTACTATTTCCTCACATCCTACAAGAGTAAATGTGATTGTCATTTGCCTCAGGGGAAGAAGCTCATTTGCTGCTATTCATGGGTTATTTCCTTCCATATGTGTTCCTCCGCTTAGGGAAGCAGTTAGGTAATGTCATAAGTCATTGATATTTCCTGAGACAGGTGTCTATTCATAATGGATACTGCTTATTCTCGTTATATCATCCATTCACTCTCTTGGCCTCAAACAATTCTTCCTTATCAGGCCTCCTGCCACCTGTCAGTTCTTTTTTAATTGAAATCCTACCATGCAGCCTCGCTGGTATTCTAAGTAATGTTATATTCCTGATATTCTTACAGCCGTCTCCATCACCTTTCTCTTTACGCGAGTAATCCTCTCACAGATTTCTTTGGGACCTTTCCGTTATCCAGACCTACCTTACAAACACATGACAGCCTCATTGGTATTCTAAGTAATATTATATTCGTGATATTCCAACAGTCGTCTCTATCACCTTTCTCTTTACATGAGTAATCCTCTCACAGATTTCTTTGGAGCCTTTCCATCATCCAGACTTACTTTACAAACACTTGACAGCCACTCAAACATTTCATCACCGCCCACCACTTCAGCACTAATAATCCCATCAGTTTCTGGTGTCTTTCCATTCTTTAATCTCTTAATTGCCTCATTTACGTCATCAACAGTCACTCCCACAAGCACTCTGAAACTTGCCCTAATCTACTCCACTCTTACATCACTCGGCTCGGTTTCTCCTCTATCTCCACCATCCAACAGATCTTCAGAGTACTCACTCCATCGACCCAGGAATGCCTTCACTCCAGATGGCATGTCTCTGTTTGCATCTTCTATTTTGAGAACCATTTGTCCATTAACTTTTCTCTCTGCATTTAGTTTCCTGTTGAAAAATTTTTCTTGTCTTTTTAGATTTTTTTGTTTGTCTTCTTCTTCCCTCTATTTTTATTACTTGCCTTCCTTTTCTTTCTTACTTTCTTCTTAGCTGACCTATACAGCCCCGTGCTTATATCTTCTTCCTACCTTCCTGTACCCGCATACCCTTCCCTTGTTCATATGACCTTATCATGGAATTATATATATATATATATATATATATATATATATATATATATACATGCATATACACAAGCAATTGTATATAAAACAAGTATACAAATACACACATATATATAATGTATGCCTCTCTCTCTCTCTCTCTCTCTCTCTCTCTCTCTCTCTCTCTCTCTCTCTCTCTCTCTATATATATATATATATATATATATATATATATATATTATATATATATATATACACATACACATATATATATATACACACACACATATATATATATTATATATGCCTGTGGATGTGTCTCTGTTTCTTGGTGTGGGGCAAGCAACCGCATCCCAAAAAATACTGGCTGAAAACCGGATGAGTGTAACACCTATTGTAATCATTTCCTATAAAGAGGAGAAAGTCGTCTGATGAAAATATACGTACACGCATCTGTGTATGTGTGTGTATTTACTTATAAACACGTAATATAATATATGTTATGTTTGCATTTCACAAAGCTATGGAATGAAGTGTATATCATAATTATTACTTCTCTTCCATTTGTGTTTGTATTATTTTTAAGTAATTAACGTCGGGGCAAGAAGGCCCCCAGGGCAAGACAGCTTTAACTCGAATTTCGATGATAAAAATAACACGAAATCGTTTTTTATTTAATTTTTTTTCAATTAAGATGTTATTGGAAATACGTTCCCACCTGAATTTTTGATGTTCACTTTTTTTTTTTTACCAGATTTTGATGACAAACTTGGTTCACTTTCGGAGACGGGTCCATTTCCCCTCAAAATGGTGTATATTTTGTTTTGGCTGTATGACAGCCGAAGGCCCTTTTTTTATTTTCTTGTTTCTTTATTTCTTTGTGTTTATTTTTTTTTGCAATGGTGTGCATCTCCTCTCAAACATGGCGGCAATAATTATCTTGACTAATTTTGCTAGCTTTCGATCTTAAGTGAATTACATCATCTTGTTCTGCTCTATCTTTCTGTAGATTTTTCTTTTACGGAATTCAGACGCAAAGAGATCAATAGGAGGTATACACTTGAATATAGCTGGATAATGTACCTGATTTATGCTGAGCCTCTGGATGAAGGTGCTCTGTGGATCTCGTTTGGAATCTCAAGTTTATGTAATGTATTTCGATTAATTCCTTTGATTGTAATAGGAATCAGTGGTAAATCTGACTATAAATATGTTCAGAATCCAGAATGAACATTAAAGAAAGGAAATACGTCACCTACACTGATATAGAATAAAGTCTGATCGTATTGGCAGAGAAATTTCACCAGTTTGAATAATACGCAAATGTTTTTATGGTTGGCAAACAGGAAGTGATTTAGTCTTCCTCCGACAGGCCTGCTTTATCAAGTGAGGAACCAGGAAACCTTTTAATTCCTTTTAAATGTCTTTTAGTTAGTTTCTTTAGCCCCCCATATACCACCTAAAGTGACTAAGTTATTTGACAATGGATGGTCGGTGGGGTTGGGGGTGGGGGACGGGTCATAAATTAATATTGCACAAATTTTTGAGTAAAATTTGTTCTAATGCATTGCTAGTACTATGCCCTTGGTTCTTAACGACAGAACAGGCACTGTCATTCTTTGTGGAGATTGTAAGGTATGAAGTGCTCTATTTTCTTTTATAATTTTCATAATTCAGTTATTTCTTCTTGACAAAATTTAAGGGTAGGCCAATTGCACAAGCTCCAAGGCCCCTGTCTCCGCCCAAGCTATGCTCACATACTCAAGGTCTCGTGTATTCTTGTTTTCCTTCCAGGAAAGCTACGCCCAGGTACTAAAGGTCTTATGTATTCTTTTTTATTCCTTCCAGAGAAGATACGCCCACTTACTCAAGGCCTCACATATTATTTTTCCTTCCAGAAAAGCTACGCCCACATACTCAAGGTCTTATGTATTTTTTCCCATCCAGAAAAGCTACGCCCATGTACTCAAAGTCTCATGTATTCTCTTTTTCCTTCCAGAAAAGCTACGCCCACGTACTCGAGGTCTCATATATTCTCTTTTTCCTTCCAGAAAAGCTGTGCCCACGTACTCAAGGTCTCACATATTCTTTTTATCCTTCCACCAGAAATCCATGGACTTCGATGACCTCCTTCCTCACGTCGGAGAGTTCGGTCGGTACCAGAAGCTGCTGATTTTCCTGATCTGCCTCCCGGCGTGCATTCCCTGCGGCTTCCACGCCTTCAACCAGCTCTTCATGAGCCCCGTTCCCCCGCACTGGTGCCGGGTGCCCGAACTGGAAGACAGCGGCCTCACTCTGGAAGAAATCAGGAACCTCTCGATTCCTTTCGTAAGTCTGGACTGGAAGAGGTCATTCCCTTTGTTGTGAAGCTTCTGTAGGTGTCAGGGCGTTGGTTGGTTTGAATTCATGAGTTGTATTAGGTCTACATTGGCTGTAAAGAAAGAGCCTTATGAATGTAAATTCAGGAGTTATGTAAATTGTTTCATCCCAATGGGGTGAGGAATACCTCGACGAGGCCGTCCCGTTCTCATTGTGTACATTTTGTTAGAGCAATAAACACACGTCTAGTCTTATCTCTTCTTCTATCCCTCTTTTTCTCCACCTTAGCTGTGACCCACAACAGTCATATAATAACTAGGAATAACTAGGTACCAAATACAATGCTTAGGTCAACAGAGGAACCTGAATTTTTAGGAAATGCGGCCACCCTATCCCTTCTCGCCCCGTTAGAGAGTCGAGTACGGTCGTCGCCCAACTGTGTGCTAGACGCATTACGAATTTGGTTGGTCTTATGCCAGCACAGGATCCTTGCGCTAAGGCCTGTAGGGGCGGCAAGGTGTGGAGGGAAGCAGAAGGCATGGTAGGGACCTTAGGGCTCTGCCCAGCCAGCAGAGACGGTAAAGTTAGAGATAACCCTTAGCACCTTACCGTAGACCAATGGCCGACGCCTAGGGAGACCATCATCGTCTATTTGCTAAAGTGATTGTGGACGTCAGCGCGATTAGATTCAAGGTTTACAGTGTATAACCGGTAATGTTCGATATAATTTATTATATCTTAGGCCAATTCGTCATGCACGATGATAAAGTAATATTGCAGCAGTTACGTTGCATAAGCAAAATGGTTATATAATTTACCAGTCTCATTGCTCTCATCGATATCCGGGTTTGCTCTTTTTCCTCTTCCATTTTTTCTTAGAGAATGAGAATAAGCTAGATGAGAAAGTCATCCAAAATTATTGACTTTATCAATAACGTCCTCTCTCATTGTCCGTTTTCTCTTTATCATTGTTTACAATCCATTACTTACTGACATTTGTTTGCTGTCGTTTCCTTCCAAACATCAGCCTCTTCATGCCCGTTTTATTTGTCATGTTCCAACTAACGTCTGAAGCAATGTGGCATCGTGGGTACTTAACTGATAAACGCATCGGCAGGTGCAGACAGGTGGGAGAGTACCTGGCACCTGTGCAACATAATCAATATTTATGCGGCTGGAAGTACAACCACCACACAAGTGCACTTGAAGAGCTGCCGGGTGCCAATCCCTGACCTACACTAGAAGCTTATCTCACTTCTGTGGAATATTATTTTTTTTTATGCACTTTGGTGGGTAAGGATACCCAGTTCCCTCACGTTGTCCTGACACGATGGAACTGAACAAGAAAGGTAAAGGGAAAATAGTGGGCCTTTGCTTTAAATACAATTATTGACTAGTCTTGTAAAGAGGGAATGATTTTAAGGGTCGTAGAAAACAGGAGAATTAGAGGTGCCAGAGTTTAACTGTCAGGGCAAATCTGAAGAGTGCCCAGATGATCATTAGTTCTCATTCCAGTTCCACCATTAATATGAAAAATTATGACTTCTTCTTGTTAAGATTTTTTTCCTTCATATGCATTCTGATTCGAACTAAACTAAGTTTCCCTCCTTTGACGTCGAAAAAAAAAAACGACAATTCTGCCCTAAAATGGAAAACTGTAGTATCTGCAACATTTTCGAAATTGAGATATGCCACCTATTGGGCTCGTGAAATACCAATACACAAGTTACTGCAGTTTCAGAATGTTTCTTCAATGCATTATTTAGGGGGTTCCATTTGCAGTATCTGCAAAACCAGTAGTAAGGCAAGGGAGTATCTACCATTTTTCTCAGTTTTGTATTTTTGCAGATACTGCAGTCTTCCATTTTAGGCCAGAATTGCACCTGGAGCCTTTGGCGTCGGAAAAAAAAATGGAAAATTGTACCTAGGGTTATTCGTACAATTCTGAATAGCATTTCCCTAAGGTGGTAAGTCTTTATGATCACTCAAAAGTAGGTTACAAGCTTCTTTTCAGAATTCCTGTAACCTTTCATCGTCTATTATCTTGTATTTTAAGCCTTGATCCTCGAGCGTTGTATTGATAGCGTGTTTCCAGGTGCCGTAAGAATTCAAGTCTCTATCTGAAAGGTTTCCATTTAGTTATTGCTATGCCAAGTGATGTTGCTCGCGTAGTGTGACAGAGAATTTCTCTCTCTCTCTCTCTCTCTCTCTCTCTCTCTCTCTCTCTCTCTCTCTCTCTCTCAGACACACATCACAATCTGATATTGTCTCTCTCTCTCTCTCACTCTCTCTCTCTCTCTCTCTCTCTCTCTCTCTCTCTCTCTCTCTCTCTCAAACACATACATAGTCTGAAGAATCTCTCTCTCTCTCTCTCTCTCTCTCTCTCTCTCTCTCTCTCTCTCTCTCAAACACACATACATATTCTGATATTGTCTGATCTCTCTCTCTCTCTCTCTCTCTCTCTCTCTCTCTCTCTAACACACATACATAGTCTGATGTCTGATGATTCTCTCTCTCTCTTTCTCTCTCTCTCTCTCTCTCTCTCTCACACACACACACACACACACACACACACACACACACCACACACGCTCGCGCGCGCGCGCTCCCCAACGGCAGCATTTAAGTAAGGAAAGGGACAATTTGCAAAGTGACGTCTAGAAGTTCTTTTCTCGTGTCAAGAGCCCGAAAATGTTCAGGAAACTAATCATTTACCGTTAAGGAAGAAAAACTGCCTTTTTCGCAAAATGTTCTGACATAATGGTTAGAGAACTCGAGAATTCGTATTTATTTTCATTTTTATTTATGTATTTTATTATTATTGTTATTTTCTTTTCATTTATGCGTTGGTGGGTGTCCTTGTCAGTGGTTTTGCAGGTAATGATGTTATTCCTAGTAAATTTTGCTCAATTCGTCATGAAAAGCCGTCAAGAATCTGTATTTGAAGATGGTGCTCTCTCTCTCTCTCTCTCTCTCTCTCTCTCTCTCTCTCTCTCTCTCTCTCTCTCTCTCTCTCTCTCTCTCTTTAGTATTCCTTTGGTACATTTGCCCATTAAATCAGAAAAGTTCACCAAAACACTAAATGTCACAAATCTAAAAACCCAATAAGCCCCCCCTCTCTCTCTCTCTCTCTCTCTCTCTCTCTCTCTCTCTCTCTCTCTCTCTCTCTCTCTCTCTCTCACACACACACACACACAAGAATGTCTTCATGCAGTGCAAGTTTTACACAGATCTGGGGCTTCAGCCGCCATTCTCTCTCTCTCGGTGGGGGCTTCAGACACAAGGAACCTTCTTCATGCAGTGCAAGTTTTACTCTTGCAGATCTGGGGGCTCTGGAACCCTCTCTCTCTCTCTCTCTCTCTCTCTCTCTCTCTCTCTCTCTCTCTCTCTCAGACACAAGAACGTCTTCTTCATGCAGTGCAAGTTTTACACACACATTCTCATCCGCCATTGCAGATCGGTGGGGGCTTCAGCCAATGCAGCCAATACCTGGTCAGGAATTATTCGGGCATCGTAGCACCAGATCCTTCGTGGCCGATCGTCCCTTGCAGGAAGGGTTGGGTCTTCGACACATCCGAGATATTCTCGTCCATCGTCATAGATGTAAGTGAATGAATAAATAGAGAATTAAATAAATAGATAAATAAGTAATTAAGAGATATTCTCGTCCATCGTCATAGATGTAAGTGAATGAATAAATATGGGAATTAAATAAATAGATAAATAAGTAATTAAGAGATATTCTCGTCCATCGTCATAGATGTAAGTGAGTGAATAAGTAGAGAAGTAAATAAATAGATGAATAAGTAATTAAGAGATATTCTCGTCCATCGTCATAGATGTAAGTGAGTGAATAAGTAGAGAAGTAAATAAATACATAAATAAGTAATTAAGAGATATTCTCGTCCATCATCATAGATGTAAGTGAATGAATAAGTAGAGAAGTAAATAAATAGATAAATAAGTAATTAAGTAAGAGATATTTTCATCCATCGTCATAGATGTAAGTGAATGAATAAATAAGATAAATAAGTAATTAAATAAGATATTTTCATCCATCGTCATAATGTATAATGAATAAGATAAATAAATAGATAAATAAGTAATTAAGAGATATTCTCGTCCATCGTCATAGATGTAAGTAAATAAGTAGATAAATAAGTAAAGTAGAAAATAAACAATTATATATATATGCATATGATAATCATTAACTTATTGCCATAATAAGTGCTTTTGACATCAGGTCATTACGATTTTTAAGTATGTCATATGATAAAACTCGTGATTTGTATATATTTATTGTGAGCCATAGTTCTTCATTGTCATTATCATCGCCGAATTTATCATCATGATCTTATCATATTCATCATTATCATCATTGCCATGTCTTGTGACGTCTTCACTATCATCAGCAGCAGTGTCACCATCTTCGTCGATTCCTCGAAGTCATCATCATTTTTTTTTTACCCTCCGAAGACATCATCCACATTGGAGGACATTATCATCATCATCATCATCACTTCATCATCCTCATCGTCATCGTATCTAGAGCCTTTGTTCATTATGACCATCATCATCCCCCGTATCATTATCATGTTCATTATGACCATACAAAAAATTTGGTCATTAACTCATTATTATTTCTCTGCCATTTACAATATATATATATATATATATATATATATATATATATATATATATATATATATATATATATATATATATATATATATATATATATATATATCTTTTGCAGCCCAACTCACTATCGAACAAAATCAGTGTCACCATATATTCACCATCACTTCCTGAGAACTCAATAAAAGATTGTTGGGCATTTCTTCATTGTAATCCAGAATCACCATCAATGTCAGTATTGTTATTGTCACCATCTGCAGTGCCACCATCATTATAATAGCATCTTCTTCATTCACCATTCTCCTCGACCCTTGACAATGAAGACATGTTGTTGTCATTGTTGTTTTAATCATTGTTGTTTTTGCAACGCCCTTTGCATCAGCATCATCATCGGTGGCACCGTCATTATAATAGCATCTCTATCATCATCCCCTTTCTCATTATCATCAACACCATCCTCGCTATCTCCATCGACCCTTGACAATGAAGGCCTGTTGTTGTTGATGTCAGTGTTGTTGTATTGAATTTTGTTGTTTCAACACCATCATCAGTGCCACCGTCATTACCACAGCGTCTTCACCATCTACCCTCCTCATTATTATCAATACCATCATCCTCACCATTCCTCTCGACTCTTGACTATTAAGATGTTGTTTTTGTTGTTGTTATAATTGTTGTTTTTTGCAACATCCTTTGCAGCAGCATCATCAATGCCAACGTCATTATAATAGCATCTTTATCATCATCCTCTTTCTCATCATCATCAATACCATCCTCATTATCTCCATCGACCCTTGACAATCAAGGCCTGTTGTTGTTGTTAATGTCAGTGTTGTGGTAATGAATTTTGTTGTTGCAATATCCTTTGCAGCATCATCATCAGTGCCACCGTCATTATCATAGTGTCTTCACCATCATCCTCTTTCTCATCATCATCAACACCATCCTCACCATCTCCACCGACCCTTGACAATCAAGGCCTGTTGTTGTTGTTGATGTCAATGTTGTTGTAATGAATTTTGTTGTTGCAACGCCCCCTGCAGTACAACCTGGTGTGCGGGAAGGCGATCTACCCGACCATCGGCCTTTCGGCGCTGAACGTGGGAGGCATCATCGGCGTTTACATCTTCGGCTCGATCTCGGACAGGTGAGGGATGCTGCCTCTGCAGATATAGTAATTAGATTCGTCATGTTCTTCTTCCTCCTCCCCCCCCTCCCCCTTGTCTCGCATCACATTCAGGTAATTAAGTGTGAGGGGGTGGAGGTTCAAGGAGGAGGTGGAAGGAAGACTTTCCCCCCCCTTCGGTGCAAAGAGAGGAGGAGGAGGAGGAAGTGTTCTTCTTCTTCTTGGTTCTTGGGAGAATCGTTATTGTCCGGGAGGTCGCGTTTCGTAGCGCGAATTGTGGGGAACCCAAACTGGTTTTTGTTCGTTTCTTTCCCCCAGATAGACATCCCAGATAAAAATATGAGATAGGGAGCAACTTATACCTAATTCCTAAATATATTTATGGTTTTTGTTCGTTTCTTTCCCCAGAGGGAGACATGAGATTACACTAATAGTACTTTACCATTTCTGGCCTTAGCAAGTTTCTTACTACTAAATTCCTAAATATATTTATGGTTTTAAATTAGATGGTTTCTTTCCCCAGATAAACATCCCAGAAAAGGAACAACATGAGACATACAAAACATTCAGTACTTTACCATTTCTGATGCCTTTATTCTCCATCTACAGTCTTAAGTTTCTTGGCAAAATAAAAGCAGACTAAAAAATGATTAAATAAAATCAGATAATAGTCACTGAAACAAACCAGTCTTGTGGTAGATGGGCAATAATGAGGAAAACAAGATTAAAAATGAAAAATAAAAAGCAACACAAAAGATAGTGTTGTGTCAAAACATTTTTCAATTTTTCACTTTACAAAACAAGATTAAAAATGATTAAATAAAAGCTTTTTATTTATTCTCCAAGATAGAACAGTCTTAACAGAGGTAGCACTTTTCAGTTTTTCAAAATAAAAGCAGACTAAAAAATGATTAAATAAAATCTATTTCTCAATTACTTCCACAAGATACAGGAACCAGTGTTGTGGTAGACAGAGGTAGCACTTTTCGGTTTTTCACTGTGTGCTAAAACAAGATTAAAAATGATTAAATAAAAAGCTATTTCTCAATTACTTCCACAAGATACAGGAACCAGTCTTGTGGTAGACAAAGGTAGTACTTTTCGGGTTTTTCACTCTGCGTTACAACTTTCACACCATTCGACTTCCTGAGAAACACGAGAGAGAGAGAGAGAGAATTAGTTGTTCCGTCTGCAAGACCGGTACATACACGCTACTAGTAATCATAAAGCTAATAAAAATGCTGCCTCCCTGTCACACCGCTTGCAGTGGGCCTTGATTCCAGGCCTGTCAATATTTAGTAGTGGGAAGAAGAGGAGGCGATGTTGGGTGGGGTAAGCGTAGGGGGAAGGAGGGGGAAGTGGGATAGAGAGCAAGCTAGAGAGATAGCGAGGAACTAAAGGAATAAAGAACATAGAGAGGAATACCACGTGGAAACAAGAGGAAGTCAGGCTTGAACGAAAGATGGGAAATGGGAGAACAAAGCTAGAGAGGAACGGGAAGAAGGGGAAAGGAGTAGAGAAGACGAAGAACACAGAGAAGAAGACTACGCAGAGACAAGAGAAGGCCAGGAATGAACGAAAGGTGGAAAGGAGAAGAGGCACCGAGAGAGAAGGAGTGGAAATAGACGTCGCGGGGGGGAGGGGGAAAGAAGAAGAAGACGGAACGGGAAGAAGGCTCCTTCAGGCAGGTGGACGAATAAAGAATAATTGATTTCCTGAAAAACGAGCGGACGAGACAAGAGCAGAGAAGGGACAAATGGTTAAATGACTCGGGAGTCACGGGGCGGGAAATAAGAAAAGGGGAAATTAAATTTGCTCTTAAAGGTAAATCGTGTCTTGAGGTGCGGTCACACGTGGATGCAGACGAGTTGGAAACGCGGCAGTAAACACCTTTGCTGATATGTTGGATACATGTTTACAATAATGTATAAATCTCTCTCCTTCTCTCTGAGCCGCTGTCCATTTGTCAGAGAGGTATAGCAAGTTTTGTTTTTCAACTTTTGCAAAGACTGGTCACTTCTGCATCGGCAAGACCGTGTTCCAGGCAACTTGGCAACTTATTGTACACCTTGTCAAAGATATGTCGTCAACGCATCATGTCGACTCGTTGGACGCAACTTTGATAAGTTCATGAGGCTCTAAAATCATGAAGTCTCAAAGGATTTACGGCGTTCTTGAATACTTTAGAGACATTTGATAAATAAATATATCCTCAAGCGATAATGTGCAATTGAACAAATCCCTCTTGGTTTGTGTTGGGTCAGGATAGATTAGAGCCAGTCTCCCTGTCGTTGCAAGTTTAGGGTGGAAAGATTAAGGACTATTAGAAGAAAATTATTAGGACAAACCCACTTGCTGTTTTTTGACGGCTGTTGATTAGAATAAAACTAACTCACGTGACTGTTCAAAATGTGGGCGGGGACTTCGTTTTAACAATACAAGCAGCAAAGAAAATAACTGCCAGTACACTGGTCTTCCTCTAAGGAACTCTGGTATCTATTAATGTAATCTCTCAATTCAGTCTACATTAATCTCCTTGACAAGAAATCATTCCAGTTGTTAATCTTACTGATAAGAAATCAGTCTAGTCTAGATTTATCTCACTGACCAGAAATCAAGTCCAGACTAATTGATCTCCTTGGCAGGAAATCAGTCCAATCTAAATTAACCACCTTGTCAAGAAAAAATCAATCCAGTCTAGACTGATATCCTTGCCAAGAAGTCAGCACAGTTTAAATTCATCTTGCCAAGAAATTAGTCCAGTCTACTTTCATTTCCTTGCCAAGAAATCAGTCCAATCTAACTTCATCTTGTCAAGAAATCAGTCCAGTCTAATTTCATTTCCTTGCCAAGAAATCAGTCCTGTCTAATTTCATTTCCTTGTCAAGAAATCAGTCCTGTCTAATTTGATTTCCTTGTCAAGAAATCAATTATGTCTAATTTCATTTCCTTGCCAATAAATCAGTCCAGTCTAATTTCATTTCCTTGCCAAGAAATCAGTCCAGTCTAATTTCATTTCCTTGCCAAGAAATCAGTCCAGCCTAATTTCATTTCTCAAGAAATCAGTCCAGTCTAATTTCATTTCCTTGCCAAGAAATCAGTCCAGTCTAATTTCATTTCCTTGCCAAGAAATCAGTCCAGTCTAATTTCATTTCCTTGCCAAAAAATCAGTCCAGTCTAATTTCATTTCCTTGCCAAGAAATCAGTCCAGTCTAATTTCATTTCCTTGTCAAGAAATCAGTCCAGTCTAATTTCATTTCCTTGCCAAAAAATCAGTCCAGTATCATTTCATTCCAGTCTAATTTCATTTACAAAAAATCAGTCCAATCTAAATTAGTCTCCCAGACAAGAAATCAAGAAACTCCACCCACCACACATTAAAAGTTCTAGAACTATATCAAGTGTTTCTTCATCTTTTCCTCCTTCGCCTCATCTTCCTGTACGGGACAGGTACGGCCGTCGGATCTCGTTCCTGGTGTGCCTGGCGATCGAGCATTTCTCTTCGGCAAGAAATCAGTCAGTCTAATTTCTTCGCGCCCACCAATCTGGGCGTGGACGAAATCAGTCCAGTTCTGGTTTCATTTCCTGAAAATCAGTCCAGCCATTTATTTCCTTGTCAAGAAATCACTTCTCATCATCTGTGAAATCAGTGTTGAAATTTCCTTGCCAAAAAATTGTCCTCTTTGATTTCTTTCTTTGTCAAGAAATCAGTCCAGTTAATTTCATTATTAAATCAGTATTAATTTTATTTTATTATTATTATTATTATCAGTATTATTATTATTATTATTATTGTTATTATTTTGCCAAGAAATTGTTATTATTATTATTATTAAAATTATTATTATTATTATTATTATTGTTATTATTATTGATAAATCAGTCCAAGCCTCATTTTATTTTTGATATATCAATTACCTTTTGACAATGCATTCTCATTATTATTATTATTAAATTATTATTAAAAGTTATTATTATTATTATTATTATTTTTCCTCCTGATAATTCCTGTAGAAGCTCGGATCTCGTTCTTAATACATCATTCACCTTTTGATACCTTGTTAAGAATCCTATTTTCCCGCTATTTACATTTCAAATCTTCATTTTGATTATTATTATTATTATTTATTATTATTATTATTATTATTATTATTATTATTATTATTATTATTATTATTATTATTATTATTATTATTATTATTGATAACAGAAGCTCCACATGCTCTTGATATATCATTTAACTTTTGACAATGCATTAAGAATATATTTTATTATTATAATAATATTATTAATTATTGCTGATAATAAAGCTAATAATAATAATAATTCATTTGATATTGTTAAGAATATTATTATTAAATTATTATTATTATTATTATTATTTTTATTATTATTATTATTATTATTAGACCCTTATTAAATAAGTCCTGAAATTATTATTGCTGTTTAAAGAATTGCTGCATCATTGGAGTTCATTTTACATTAGGTCTTCTCACTTTTCCTTATAACTCTGTTCTCTTCTACGTTAATATTGGACAATATTAAAAAGAAAATTAAAGGAAAATTGAGAAGACTCAATATAAAATTAATAACTCCACTAATGCAGCATTCCTATTTAACAGATTATTAAAATTGCTATTTTTATTATTATTATTGGAGTTATTATTATTATTATTATTATTATTATTATTATAATTTTATTTCTATAATATTAACAATTTATATAAAAAGAAAATTATATACATATAAATATATACTGTATAACTTTATAATGCATTCAAATAACAGATTATTATTATATATTATTATATATTATTTTATTTATAATAATAACAATTTATATATATATACATATAAATATATACTGTATATATTTATATATATATATATATATATATATATATATATATATATATATATATATATATATATATATATATATATATATATATATACATACTGTATAATATACATATTATGTGAGTGTGTGTAGATAGATAGATAGATAGATAGATAGATAGATACACAGATAGATAGATATTCCTGAACATGAGAGTGTTTTGTCTCCAGTCAACTGGACACCTCTCTCTCTCTCTCTCTCTCTCTCTCTCTCTCTCTCTCTCTCTCTCTCTCTCTCTCTCTCTCTCTCTCTACGTGTCCGAACCCCACTCATCCTGGTCTATGGCGACAGGAAAGTCCTCCTCTCCTCATCTTCCAAGGTTTCCACAAGAATCCCGGTCCCGTATACATTACGTATACATTAGAGCGCAATTAATGGTTAATTGATATCGATTCGGCGGGCAATTCAAGTTAATTGATGCGGTCTATTATCTGATATTGATATTCCGCTCGCCGCAAGCATAGTCTCGCACCAAACTATGTCGAAATTACTAATTAATGCGAAGTCGCTAACTGATGTGTCTGTTCCCGCCGGGTCTGCCGCTGACTGCCAGCTCGTACTCGATCTCATTACCTCTCGCTGATTGTAAATATGTATATATATATATATATATATACACACACACGGATGTATTTATATACTGTCTGTGCTTTAACTCATTTTTTCGTACGGGAATTGATTTTAATGTCTTCTTTACCCGTAAGTTTTGACTGAATGTAAATCTGGTTACAAAACTCATTCTCCTGTGTTCAGGCTTCTCCCATACAGGTAGCTGCGCACACCTGAGAGAGAGAGAGAGAGAGAGAGAGAGAGAGAGAGAGAGAGAGAGAGAGAGAGAGAGAGAAAGAGAGAGAGAGAGAGAATAAAAATATAAGATCAAAAGGAAATTGGCATTAAAAATAGATTCTTGTATTACTCTTCTTTTCCGCAGAGAGAGAGAGAGAGAGAGAGAGAGAGAGAGAGAGAGAGAGAGAGAGAGAGAGAGAGAGAGAGAGAGCAAAGGTATAACAAACATTTGGAATTGAAATAACAACAGATTCTTGTATCATTCTTCTTCTTCATCTTCTTTTCTGCAGAGAGAGAGAGAGAGAGAGAGAGAGAGAGAGAGAGAAATAAATAAATATATATAAACAGAAACACATGAAATTAGAATTACAGCAGATTCATGTATCACTCTTCTTCTTCTTCTTATTCTTCTTTTTCATCATCACCATCATCTTCTTCTTCTTCTTCTTCTTTCCGGCAGCGCTGGAACTGGTGGGTCCCAGCTACCGAAGCTTCGTAACGGTAATGACCTGCCTCTTCTACGTGGGCGGGATGCTGTTGCTTGCTGGCGTGGCCTACCTCATCAGGGACTGGGTGCATCTCTGTCTCATCACCTCCTTGCCCTTCTTCGCCTACGTCATTTACTGGTGGTGAGTATCAGATCTGGAAGGTGGCCTTTGAATCACACTTTCTTTTTCTTCTTTGTCTTTAAGCTATTTACGGTTGTCACTTTTTTTCCCTCTAACTGTTGTGGGTTATTGGAGACTAACATTGTTTTGTGACTTTAATTTGTTCATTTATTTTTTGTCTTCTTTCTTTCTGATCTCTTCTTTCTCTCTGTATTCCCCATTACCTTCTGTTAGTCATTTCCCGTTACTTTCTGTTAGTTCTTTCGAATGAACACCATAATGTTTTTTGGAAGCTTGAATTTCAAGTCAGTGTCACCTTTGGTGGGCTCGTTCCGTATGAATAGGGTTCGTCTTCTGAAAAATAATAATAAAAAAAATTATTTTCTTTCGTCCAGGGCTTTACTAAGGGATGGGATGATTCCCCTTCCTTTTCCCTTACAGTAAAAGCAATTTTCAAAGACTTGATACTCTTTTCATTTTCGCAGCTTGGTCCGCTGTTCATAATGAACTGTCTCCAGGTGTCCTGGCTTGAGCGGCTCTTTTCATAATTAGCTTTGGCAGATATTTTAACTACGGATGCCGTTCTTGACTCTGAGCCCCCCCCCCCCTCCCCATTTATCCGGGCGTGGGACCAGCACTGAGTTGAAATTTCCTTTCCTTTATTAAACCCTGCAACTACAACAGCCTACTTTAACTACATCTTTGTTCTGGTCACTCCTATAACCTCATGATTCTGGCCATTTTTGGCCCCCTGCAATATGGCCGAATTGCAATCAGTTGTGCAAATGTGGCTGTTTTCCCTGCATAGTGATTAATTGTTCACCATTAGGCTGCATTTTTCTGGCCTCTTCCAGTATAGCCGAATTGCAGTCAGTTGTCCAAATGTGGCCATTTTCCATGCATAGTGATCAATTGCTTGCCATTAGGCTGCATTTTCGTTAGTCTAAAAGAAAAGTCCGTTTGACCCCCCAAAAACACCCGTTCTTGGTATTTTTGGCCCCTACAATATGGCCTCATTGCAATCAATTGTGCAAATATGGCCATTTTTCATATAATAATATATATATATATATATATATATATATATATATATATATATATATATATATATATATATATATATATATATATATAGGCATCGTGCTTACCCCATACAAAAATGGGAAAAAAGCACGTTAAAAGAAGAAGAAGAAGAAGAAGAAGAGAGAGAAGAGAGAGAGAGAGAGAGAGAGAGAGAGAGAGAGAGAGAGAGAGAGAGAGAGAGAGAGAGAGAGAGAGAGAGAGAGAAATAATTCAGGGGGTGAACATGAGCAAGTGGACATCAGAGTAAAAGATGCAAAATGATTGTTGATGAGTCTTAAAGAATTAATGACTGTCATTAAAAGTAGATGAATGCAAACTCAAGATTGCTCCCGGAAGCAACTCTCAATCATAAAAAAGCTGTACTTGAGAGAGAGAGAGAGAGAGAGAGAGAGAGAGAGAGAAGCAAAACGTGACATGGAAATATTAATCAGAAATGTTTCATTTATGACCAGAGTTGTCGTACAGTAGATTTCCTTCCCTGCATATACATCGAATGTTTTATTCTGCTCACAAAAAGGGTTCAAGAAATAATCACTGATGTGAAACGGACTAGGAAATGGCTAAAATAAAACACACACACACACACACACACACACACACACACAGCTTACATCTCTCCATACGCCATACATGGCAAAAAAGAAGAGAGAAATGTGGAAAAATCGTTACGTGGCCAGGAAGACTTATGTAGCTCGAGGAGAAGAGAACAGTACTTCACAGCCAGATCTTTCCTGTTTACTGGAGAGATCGTGGAATGTTTACTGTCAACCAATCTGCTTGTATTTTAAAATCTTGGAATCTTTTTCAGAAAAGTCTTCAAGTCTCTTTCAAAAAGGCTTTTTCTTGTTTACAATGATTTACAGTATTGCAAAACATTTTTTTTTTGGAATAATACAGATGAAGAGGTTATGACTGGTTCTCCTTATTAAAACAAAAATAAAATCTAGCGAAATCGAATACTTTGGGAGATTGCTTCTTGCATTCGAGAATGAGCAAAATTCTCGTTTCTTTAAGCGATTCTTGATGAGAGTACAAATTTATCATAGATTAAAACACCCGTGCTAATATCATTATTGATAACACTGCCATATTTTATTGGAATATTATAAATTAACATTTTATTGCAGCAAAAACTGAACGAGCTCTGAGAAATTGCATAGTCTACCATATTTACTTTGACGTTTTCTATGGTAAATATAATCAGAAATGTTATCGTAACCTAAACCATATTGGATGTGCTTTTCCAAATAAATTTAATTATCCATTTCGTGACCCACATAGAAAATTAAAGTTTCAATTTTGCGAAATGCATTTAGGGACTATTTGAAGGGACATTTAATCCCATATGGGCTAGTACTAAACACGGCGAAATACATTTGACCCCCCAGGGGCTAGTACTAAACGCGGAGAGACAGTGTAGATGAATCACTTTCGCCGTGTTCAGTACTGACCCTCTTGTGGAATTGGAGTTCGGACCGGACACGAACTTTTACCTTATCTTCAGATATAAAATCTGTATTTTCAACCAAATAGAGAAATCTTATTGATAAAATTTTGCACTTTGCTAAGGGACTTATTTGAAATGGCCACATTGTTAGGCATAAGCGCCAGGCAACAGTTAATGAAATAAACATTGATGGAAAAACGAGCAAAACAGGAAATTCGAACCAAAGTATACGCACCATTCCCTTATAATGGAACGATTGTGTATTATTTCTGCGTATTTTGTCACTGTATTCAAAGACACGTGAAAAAAGGATAATGTAAATGTCTCTTCGATAGGGCTTCCAACCCCTTACCAATCTCATGCTATCGGGCTGGACTTTGTTGTTTATATGAAAAAAGATTTTGCAGTGCAGGTTGCATTGGGGATGAGGTCTTGCTGGTCTCGTTGGAGTCAGCAATAAATTCTTTTGCATATTTGGAGTTGACCATCATATAAACACTCGCGCAAGCACAACACACACATACAAGCACATTTGATTGGCTTTCCTGTGGCCAGGTAAAGCCCTTCAGGTGTCTTCTATTTTATCAGGGCAGGATTTTGTAAAATGTCAATGAAACCTTGCAGCTGAGGGAAAATCTCGTAATGAAATTCACAACTATTTTGCCAAATGTTATTATAAACACACACACATGTATGTATGTATATAAAGACAAAATCCACGAAGGAAAGAGAAACAGTTGAGTGCTGCGAGGCCTTTCGACTTATAGTCTGCTAAGTAAAGGACTACAAGTCGAAAGGCCTTGCAGCAGCACTCCATTGTTTCTCTTTCCTTCGTGGATTTTGTCTTTATTTATATATTCATCACGTTCCATATTTTCGTGATTCAGTTAGACACACACACACATACACACACACACATATATATATATTGAGAGAGAGAGAGAGAGAGACGGTGTATTTTGATTTTACGTAACCCAAATTGTCAGATTAGTTTCAGTCTATCCATGAAAGTTAGAACAATCACACATAAATATATTGGGTTATAAATTCAAATAATGGCTAACCATTTGCTTGTAATTTACTAAAATTAAAATAAAAAAAAGTCCAGACCTCCATTCAGGTAGGTGGTACTGGGGTCCTAGGTTAAGGTCAAGTTAGTAAAGATTAGGTCAGGCTTCGTCCCTGTAATTATCTTCGCCACATTTTCCTGTCTTATAATTTGATTTTGAATTGATGCGACTTTTTGTAATTTATTTTGTAATTGTTATTACTTATAAAACATGAACAGTGCCCTTTACTGATTGCAAATTTTGCGATTTATTCATTTTTGACCATTCATATTAGTGCAGTTTCCTCGATTTTTGTTTTCCTTCTACCAAAGAACCCCAGCATCCGACTGGGGTCTCCCCCAGTTATTAAAAGAAAGTAGAAAAAAAAGTCGTAGCCTCAAAAACATAATTTCAAAAAAGCGTCTGACGAAAAATTAGTATACATGATTATTTTATTAAAAGTACATGTCATTATTTAAGGAACGAATTGTTGTTAGAAATTTGTTCTTTTTGTTCCAATTTTCTATTATAATTTTATTTTTTTTTTATCTTTTCTCCTTCAGGTACTTACCTGAATCACCCAGGTGGCTTCTATCCCAAGGGCGCCTTCAGGAGGCATCCACGATCCTTCAGAAGATGGCTGAGGTGAACAAGACCGAGCTTCCACAGTCGTTTCTCCAGCAGCTCAAAGTAAGATTTAATGCTATATTTAGAGTAATACTATAGATTGGACCTTATTCCAAAATACAAAGTTTATTGAAGAACAACTGAATTTGTATTACTGGGTTTCTTTCGTACCAGCTCTAGTTAAACAAAGTTTTAAATTTTTTTTTCCTATAACTAACCCTTGTCCTTATATCTAAGGTCACTGTTAAATGTTGACATATAAATATTATATTATAAAAGACAAAAGTACATTCTGTCTTTCAGCCTGGCTCTTCCTTCAAAGTAATGGTACTTGAATATAGAATTTAGGCCAAAGGCCAGGCACTTGGACCTGTGAGGTCATTTAGCGCTGAAACGGAAACTGACAGTAAAAGGTTTTAAAGGTGTAACAGGAGGAAAACCTCAAAGCAGTTGCATTATGCATCAGTTGTTAGGAGAGGGTGGAAAGTAAGATGGAAGTAAGAGAATATGAAAGGAAGTACAGTAAAAGGAACGAGAGGGGTTGCAGCAAGGGACCGAAGGCACGCTGCAAAGAACCTTAAGTAATGGCTGCAGTGCACCGCATGAGGTGCACTGGCGGCACTAGCCCCCTACGGGGGACTAATGGCAGTGAAGCTGAAAATATCGTTGACATCTATCGTTTCTTATTAGGTCAGAAACAAGGACTGACATCCTGCGAAGATAATATTACAGGCTGGATGTACTCATTCAATGTGGTTACATAGTTTTCCTCTGGTCATCTCTTGCAACTGTACTTACCCAGCTAAGCAAGGAACGTTGTTTCAGAATCTAAGACTCCTCCACTTTTCCAGGACCGGATGTTGGCCCAGCAAGCCCTGAGCGTCTCGTCAGCCAACAAGCACACACAGGCTGGGCTCTGTAGCGCTTGCAAGACTCCTAATATGAGGCTTAAAGCCATCCTGATCACGATTGTCTGGTAAGTACCTTGTTCTGCCCTAAAATGGAAGACTGCAGCATGTGCAAAATACAAAACTCAGAAAAATGATTTTGCAGATACTGCAAATGGGGCCCCCTAAATACTCGTGGAAAGCACTGAAGAATCATTCTGAAACCTGCAGTAACTTGTGTATTAGTTTTCACGAGCCCAGTAGGTGGCATACCTAAATTTGGAAAATTTGCAGATACTGCAGTTTTCCATTTTAGGGCAGTGTTGTCTGGACGTCATGGGACCTTTTTTCAAGTTGTGTCCAGTTCAGCTTTTTCCTCTATACTATAAATGTCCTGTGTTATTCGTAGGGTCCCCTTCTCCTTCTGTAGTCAGTGGCAATACCAAAACAATTGGTCTTGACCCTGAATGAACTGATTTTTCGCATTTTGCTGAGCTTAAGGTCCGTCTAATGGTACAGATCCAGCGCATCTTGAAATGTAGGTGATCTGATTTGAAACATGTTGTAAGTTCTTGCTTAGCAATTTTACTTCTCATTCAGAGGATTCTAGAGATTCCAGATAGGGGCAAAAAGCAACGCTAATGGTATCATGACCCTCATAGTTGTTGTAAACTTGAAACAGACCTTACTAAAGAAGTGGATCAATCTTAATGCAGTGTTATGTTATATTTGTAATTCTCTCTCTCTCTCTCTCTCTCTCTCTCTCTCTCTCTCTCTCTCTCTCTCTCTCTCTCTCTCTCTCTCTCTCTCTCTCTCTCTAAACGCTTTATGAAGGTTGGTGGTATTTTCTGAGTAAGATAATGAATAACGATAACCTCTGTGATAATAATATTAATACTGTACTGTACAGTATATACTGTATTTCTTGCCTGGGTAGGAAAGAACACATAACATGCCATTACTTCTTTTCCTTGACCAGACATTTAGAGGTAAACACTCTAGACTATTTATTACTTTTTATTTATTTCAGACCATCATTTAAACATTTCCCCGAAAAAAACTATCGTTTGATTTGGGACTATGTCGATTCAAATACGGTAACATAATAAAAATGATTATGTTTCCCATAAAAATCGATAATTCTCATTTTCTCTAATAACTCATACCCGTTTTCTATGAAGGTTCGCCAACGAGACGGTGTACGTGGGACTTAGCTATTACGGACCAGCAATGGGCGATAATGAGTACTTATCATTCTTCCTGGCCTGTGCTGTCGAAGTGCCATCCTATCTCCTTTGTTGGATCGTCATGGACAGATGGGGAAGGCGATGGATTTTGGGAATAGGGATGATCGTAGGTGGCATCTTCGCCATATGCACGGTTCTCATGCCCGAAGGTAAGGTGGACTATATAGGTCTACTCTAGTTTCTGTAACGACAGTTTAAATTTCATTTTGTTGAATAGCTTTATAGGCTGAAGGTTTTAATATGGATGAAGTTATGAAGTTAATAGAAAAATCTTTCCTTCTATTATCGAATCTCTTTTATAGTAAGGAATTTGTTCCTGAGGTTTAAAATAAGTGTTAATTGCAATAGTGAATCAACAAATGATGTCATTTATTTAAAGATATGAATCTCTCTCTCTCTCTCTCTCTCTCTCTCTCTCTCTCTCTCAGGTTCATCCATGGCGACGCTGATCTTGTACCTAGTGGCCAAATTCGCCGAGTCAGCGGCTTTCCTCATCATCTATCCCTTCGCTGCCGAGCAGTACCCTACCGAGGTCAGAGGCGTAGGAATCGGGTTCTCTGCCTACGTAGGAGGCCTAGGCTTGGTCATCATCCCCTTCATTAATTATCTGGTATGTCAGTGGAAGTGTAAGGACGCGATGGTTTTGTTTTTGAGAAATATTAATTGTTTTATGCGTTGATAATGGGATTTTATACTAATTACAGTGGTTCTGGAATTATATCACCATGATCTGAAATTCATCAGTCGGTCCCGTCATGCATCTGTGCACTTTTTCGATTGAACTGAAAAGCAAAAAAGTTAGAAAAGCAATATGTAGTCATCCTTAAGCCTAGGAAAAAACTCCTGGCCCCTCTCTGTGGGTGGCTGCTTCAGGTATAACACCTATGAGTCTTGGAACACTTGCAGATGGGTTTTCATTCATAAAACCTATGCATGAAAATGGGCAACCCCCACAATCACTCATTTAATGATTTTGCTTTTCACAAATGGAACTGCAAAACGAGAGCATGATTCGGTTGTGTTGCAAAGCATGACTTCCTTTGCCATATTCTCCTTAGAGGGGTAGTGCATCAGTGCACCTCATGCGGTGCACTGTAGGCATTACTTAAGGTTCTTTGCAGCGTGCCTTCGTCCCCTAGCTGCAACTCCTTTCGTTCCTTTTACTGTACCTCCTTTCATATTCTCTTTTCTTCCATCTTACTTTCCTCAACTCTCCCAACAATTGATTCATAGTGCAACTGCTTTGAGGTTTTCCTCCTGTTACACCTTTCAAACCTCTTGCTGTCAATTTCCGTTTCAGCGCTGAATGACCTCATTGGTCCCAGTGCTTGACCTTTGGCCTAAATTCTGTATTCTATTCAATTCGATTCAATCCTTTCCATATTTGTACTTCATCATCGTCATTACTTAACAGTGTTTGTAAAATAACCAGATCATGACTACAATTAGAGCTGAACGTTATCAAGTTCAGTGTTTTGAAATTACAATTTGTTACCCTGGCAGTATCTTGCTCTTGTTACCCGATAGTACTGTTATCAATATACTCGTTATCTCACACCAGCTCACAGAGCTATAGATTTGGAGGCTTTAGGAAGTTCTGCTTCTAAGTTTATATATGGAAAAGCCAGTATTTTTTTATATGATGGTAAGATCACAATGGTAAATAGTTAATTTTTCTCGGTACTTGATCAGTTGTTCATTTCCCACGAACAGTAAAGAATGAAATTTACTGAATTTTTGCTTTTATATTTTATTTGGATTCAAATTTTGTAATAAAGAAGAAGAAAGCTAAAGGAAATCTATTTGCATTAAGATTTCCAGTCTTAATGAGGTTGAATTAATTACTGTACGTATCACCAAGAAGGTTTATAGGCTAATAATTCCAAACATAACATTCCTCTCTTTCCCACAGGGCACAGAGGTCCTCGTCCTGCCCCTGCTGATCATGGGCGTCGTGTCCGCTTTGGGGGGCATCCTGGCCTTCCGCCTGCCGGAGACTCTGCAGCAGAAGCTGCCCAACACTATGGAGGAAGGGGAGGAGTTCGGCAAGGACTTTGGGTGGAAGGACTGCATGGTGTGCATCCCCAAGAAGTAAGTCCTGAGACGACGGTGGATATCCTCTCTCTCTCTCTCTCTCTCTCTCTCTCTCTCTCTCTCTCTCTCTCTCTCTCTCTCTCTCTCTCTCTCTCTCTCTCTCTGTCTGTCTCTCATATTATCACTGTATATCATGAACTAGAAGCTATTTATCTGCTTTCATTTTGTTATCCAAATCACTGAGAATAATTCTGCATTTCTTTACATCACTGTTCGTATTTCAGTTCAGCCCTTGAAGGGCACAGGTAAGCAATGTTTTGGAAAGTCATGGATATCTTGTAACTCAATTTCCTTACGAAATATTTTATATCCTGGTCATATCCCAAAGGATAGGAAAGTAAAGGAATGATTTAGTGGATATCATTAACTCTGACCTTGCATATTTCGACTAATGGTCAGTTCGAAAAGTATGTTCTTAACACTTATTGTGACCTCACGAACCATAATTTACATAAGAAACACTTGATATTTTTCGTGACCTGGTTTGAGAAATCGTTGGTCACAGGTCATTGGTCAGCTGAATACCATATGTTTTCCCGTGACGTAAGAACACAGCCATTTTACTGAGTTCCTGATCAGGAAACTGACTTTTTCTTCGTCATAGGTCATTTGACATTACATGGATACCTGTTGAGAAGAATACTGCGTCCAGTTCAGTTCCATTGCTTGCTATGGTTGATGATAGTATTAGATTTGCAAAAGACTGGAGATATTTATTCAACAGTTTTTTCCTGTTGCTTATAAGGGAACTCCACAACTTCGTTGCTGTGGGTCTTTCCCATATAACAAAGTTTAGGCAAATATAATTCTTGCCATCAATCAGCCTCCACACTGATCTGGTATGAGTTTAATATTTTTGCTTTTATTTTAGCCTTCTTTCATTCAAGGAATTCAATTTGATCGCTGAATTCAGGTAGATTGGTTCAAAACCTTGGGAAAATGTTCCGTCTCCTTTATGGAATATTTTAGGGGCAAAGTCTGTCAAATGCGAAATAAGTATACAGTAGCTAATATTTGGTACAAAAGCAGAAATTTTAGTAATGAAAACATAATTAACTCTTTTATATACCTCCCCCAATCTTCATATATTCTTATAATCATTGATATAAACATAATTGTAATTTCTACATTAGAAAGTGTTTATAGTCACGTCTCTCTCCAAGATGTCTGAGAAACCAAACCACGAACACCCTTTCCTCCCAAATCACTATAAATTTTCTTCCCCCACAGACAAGACGAAGAGACTTACACCGACCTGGAGGAGGAGATCATCAGCATCCACAGCATCGGCAGGAGGATGTCTGGTCCGAAGGCCGGTCCTGACGAGGCGACGCCCCTGCAGAGGATGGACAGTACGACTGCCCGAAGGTTGCTCATGAGGCAGAGCAGCATCATGGAGACGCCCATCATCACCGATTCCTCGGGAGCCATGAAGCTCACTTTCTGGGTGTGAAGAAGAAGAAGAAGAAGAAGAAGAAGAGGAAGACGAAGGGGAAACATATGTTACACAAATATACATTAAGATGGTGTTGATGAAAACAAAGATTCCGGTTAAGCTGACAAGTGAAATAGTGATGATAATGATGAGTGATAGACGTGAGTTGTGATGCTGAAGATGACACTCCATGTTGAGGGCGTTGTTGATATTTTAAGTCAACAAAGAGAGACCTTTTCAAGAATAACTCGTGAAAATAAACAAGATAAAGACT
Organism: Macrobrachium rosenbergii; assembly: GCF_040412425.1. NCBI lineage: Eukaryota > Metazoa > Arthropoda > Malacostraca > Decapoda > Palaemonidae > Macrobrachium > Macrobrachium rosenbergii. The sequence goes on from NC_089795.1 coordinate 86,611,477, forward strand.
TATCTTCCTTGTAAATAAATCACAGATACCAAGAAATAAGCAGCAAGATGCACAGACCGATGATATGAAAGTGATTACAGGACTTTTCAGGCAAAAAAATGTACAAAATGCTGTAGAGTAGGTCTACAGAACTTAGGCCGAGTTGTTCCTCTTCTTTCTCCAAGCGAGAAAGAGCCGCTGCGAGATGAGTAAGTATTGCCATATTAAGGGCTCAATGAAACCCGAAGTAAATGGATGCGGTATGACCGAAAGCATTGCCAGGAGCCCCTTATTACCCGGGCCATTTAAGTTGATTTGACAGGGAAATGATGGAAATGGCCACTAAAGGGATGTTATGAGTCTCCCTCTAAATTTCGCGGGACTGTGGCTGCCACTCGGTGGGTGGGATTGTTTATGGGAGTTTGTGGGGTGACGTTGGTTGAGGGAGGTAGAAACAATATTGTGGAGGCCACTCGGATCTAAAAGCCCTCGTTATGTCCAGTTTCTGTTCCGTTATAAAACGTAGTACGTTGAGAGAAGCAGAAAAACACAATAAACGGTTTTTAAGAAATGAATTAAAAAGATGTTAATTGGCAATCAGCAGGAAAACGTTGACCATAAGGCAAAAACAGTTGTGTCGAACTTTTATTTTTAAGAACTTAACTATAATTATACGTACATTAAGTATTATAACATGCTTGATTATGATAAATGATAAAAGAATGAAAACCTGATTGGAGTATTCCCCTATTTCAGCTTTTATATTTCAGTTCTCTTAGGACATATCTCCCAAAATGATGTGACAACTATATTTACTTTCTGTGTGGAGTTGTAAAGGGGCAGATGCTCCCTGGCTACAACTTCCGGAACATCTAAAATTGGTTTGGTGTTGATATGGAACACAAGAACAGAGAACATCTGGTTAATATTGGTTCGAGAGTTCCGGTAATTTTTTGTACCCTGTACGCCAGTTGTTTGTGACCAGAGAGATTGCGAAATGAATGGAATGAATCTGTTCTTTACAGGTAGTTTTTTTTTTTTAAGTTAAAATGGCCTGTATAATGCACATATACACGAATAGAGTGTGTGTGCGTGAATTTTAATTAGAAAGTTATTCACAGAATAAATTGGAACTTCCTTATCGACGAACGTTATGTCCCACGGACATATCTCGAATGAAACACCACCGATTTGTAGCCATTAGCGTTGAATGAAAAAAATTAATTGCCATGAACCTTTTAAAACCGTTGTTGCTGTCTTGGGCTGTTTAGATCATCTTTTCTAATCGTTTACTTATGCTCGTAAGTTAAATTTGAATTATATAAATTAATTTTTAGTTAAATTATTGCAAAGAACATTAATGTTCATCTGACATATTACAAAGCGTGCTATTATATTTCATTTATGAGGTCTAAGTCGAAGCCACTTTACCTGGTCGGACCGGAGGTGAACCTTTTGTCAACACTGCTATGTGACTTCTGAAAATAAAATCTAGTATTCCTTGCCGTGAAAACCATAATATATGTATATATAAACGAAGATAATGAGCAGATGAAATCACATAAAAATCTTATCAGGTGACATGTTTTCTCTTTGGTTAATACGAATAAATTAATTTATGAGTATGGTGGGACTACAGAGTTCGAGAATAGTATTGGACAGTGAGTGTCAAAACGTGGCTAGGTGAACCATTTGGTGCTTATTTTTTATTTTTTTTATTTTGATTTAAGCAAATTTAATCCACACAGGACTTATTTTTGGATATGAGGACGCCATACGTTTTATAGTGACTTGATAGCAACTAATACTGATCTGGTCTTTTGGAGTTTTCAAAGGTAGGATGTCATTGAGTCTTTTTACTTAGTGTGTCGATTTTTTCTTTTAACAAAATTCACTTTTGCATGAACGTGAAATTTAGTATTATATATATGCAGTTAAGAAAACCATTTAAGTTTATAATAATATGGTAAACAAGCAGATTAGGCTTCGTGTAACATGAAAATTTCAAGAATTTTATTATTTTATTGTAACTTAGGTTTGGGGCTAACCACCATAGTAGCCTAAGATTGGTACTGTTCAAATGTCCCTCAACTTACGATTTATTTCGTAAGCCTTTATACTTAGAATTACCGGTTTATGGTATTTACCATTATGTTTATGGTAGATGTACGGCCTGAGGTTTTGTAACTTCACTACGAATAATTTCCGGTTGAAATCTTCAATGGGACAATTGAAAACAGCAAGAAAACTGTCGAAAAATATGTTTAGTCATGTGGAATTGGAGTTCGGACCGGAAACGAACTTTTACAATACAAATAGCGTAAGTGGCAGAAAGAATCATGTTATATTATGTTTTCATTGATTGGAGTAGTTTAAGTGGTTCAGTAAGATGCAACATGGATGGATAGGCCTATAGCCAAAATATCGAAGGATTTTCCCATATCTTATTTTGGTAAAATTAAGGTACGTGAGGGGTATTTATGGGTCATTTCAGTATTCACAGTTTTCAAATAGCCTATATAATTTTTTTATTCATTATTGTGACTAATAGCTAAACAACTAATGACCATACCAAATATAATTAACCCACCGAGAGACATGGGTTGCTTAGTTAAGGCCTGGAAGGTCAGTGTGGTTGACAATGGTGAAGTCCCAACTCTTGGGTGACGTGCGGAGAGGCAAGTTCAGGTTAGGTTAGGTTAGGTTTTTAGGATACAGTAAGTAATCAGTGTGGTTTCCTTGCATTCTGTGTTTTGCAACAGGTATATATTACGTTCTTAATAAATTTGGTAACGAAAGCGAATACTTAGGCCTATATATGTGTGTTCTTATATTAGTTTGTTCATTTACACAGGTGATATCTCGGCATCATTTTAATCCTTGGCTGCGTAGCCTATTAGCTGGGCTGTATAAAGAAAGCATTCCCATGGGTCATGACGGTTTTATTAGCTGTACAGTATCGGCTACATATGTCTAATTTTTTTATGCCTATATACAATTTTTTAGGCTTGCATACTGTTATTTGCTTGTATTGTGAGGTGTGTGACTACACACACACACACACACACACACACACACACACACACACACACATATATATATATATATATATATATATATATATATATATATATATATATATATATATATACACATATTGTGCATGTGTTTATTCCTGAAATATAAAATTTATATAATTATTATAAATTTAGGAAGATATGTTTGAATGTTATATTTGTCTTTAGAATATCATGATTTGAAATATTTCACGAAAGAGATTACGTCACAAATATTTTAAAATATTATTATTCCATTCTGGGAGATCATGTTCTAAGAGAGACTGGTGTAAAGAAATACTTCATTGAAGAAATTATTTTTGTAGGAATCTTTATAACTTAAGGGAGACTTTAATAATATTCCCTTTGAAGTTATTGTTATGAAGAAAGTAATATGTATTGAAGGATAATGCTAATATAGAAATTATGGTATAAGCGATTGGTCTAGCCTCGTAGAACTTGCGTCTTTCTGAGGTTAGGTTTGTTTTGCTGATACTGGCAGATACAATAACTGATTAAAAAAATATATCTGGGTAAGAGCTCAGGTATGGGGCAGGATATGTTGTTATTATTGTTGGTGAATAACGTCACTTGCATACAGTCCCAAATGAAATCTGACAATTCCGTTAGGTCACTTTTCCTGCCTGTGAGGTTCCCTGCCATTGTACAGAAATTGATTGTTGAGTTTGGTAGATGATCAGTGAAATATAGATACGGAAATTAACTGGAATGGATTAAGTAAATTGTGAATTGTAAATGAGGACGTCCTTTGTGGTTTAGGGAAGCATTCGTCACTCCTTCGAAGCAGTTATAAATACATGTATAGAGAATAGATGATTAGGCCTATATCCTGTATAAAGCATAATGAGTAACGTATCTAGTAATGTGAATGAATAACGCATGTAAGGATAGCGGCCACATTGTTGAATGTGCACCTGTAGAAATAGATTTAATCTCTCCGAGAGTTATCTAGGAGCAATTTCCATTGCTAAAGAAATTCTGAAATTTATGAATTATATTTTTTCTTTGACCACTGAAGTCTAGAACGTGTATATATTCTTTTATGAAATCATGCTTTTTTTCGGTTTTCGTAGACTGATAAGTGTACATTGTAGGAAACGATAATGTAAATGCTGGTCATTTTGTTGGCGAAATAAAATTGATAAGCCGGTTTTGTGTTTTATGAGTGCAGATAAACACATATACTGCATAGTTATTACAGAACAAAACCAATATAATAATATAAATATCTTCTTGCCAGTAGGCAGTCCCAAGGTCTAGACCTAGGGCATCCCAGTGGTAAGAGGGAACCCTGATGCACATAGCCTATAGGCCTACGTGCCAGCGTGGTCATCGTAAGCAGTATAAACAGCCTATAGGTCTACATGCCAGCGTGGTCATCATAAGCAGTATAAACAACAACAGTTTGGAAAACAATGGAACTACTCATTTCGCGGGGAGCCACTGTTCAATATTATTACACAATTATTTATTGCATGTTGATTAGGCATCCATAGAGATGCTACTGCGGTCACAACATATTTTGCAGTTCTGGAAAAGTATGAGCCCCAGGGTCAGCCGATTTTATTAAGCCTTTGATTAAGGCTTCATTTTATACACTTCCAGGTTGTAGAATTCTCTGTCATTTACTGTGTGATGGTAATATTCATATTACAGCTGTACTGGCTTTATCTAAAAAAAGATTGAGAAACATGAGACTAGAAAATGACATCAAAGTCACAGTTGGCTGTGTACGAAACCTCGTATAGTTTATTATTCTTGCTTAACCGGTTAAAATGTTTTTTTCTACTTACGTGTTCTAGAGTGAAGTAGTAAGTTGAAAAACCTGACGATTTTCTTGGAAACTCATTAAATCTGATCCTGGGAGTAGGTAGTCCTGTGAGAAACCAGCTCTTGTCCGAAGCGTGAAAAGCTGAGTTTATGATTATATTTATATGATGTATTTTAGCCTACGAAGGTTGACTCTAAAAAGTAACCAAATCCCTTGGAATCGAATGAAACAAAATGAAACTCACGGAGAAAGCGAACAGCTCATCTTTCAGAACCATTGCAAATATCCACAGATGTCATGTATAATGGCTGTAGATGAAGGAAGAAATGCGAAATAAGTTTTGATTAAAAAATAGAATCGAGAGTTTAGTAATTAGGATTGAAAGGGAAACAGGCTTCTAAAAATCAAGAATTTCAGATAAGTTTTATTGCACTGGTCAGTTCGTGAGTAACAAGTCTCAACATCGACTACATAAAAAGTCCTCTATTGTAAAGGGGGGTGGTCACTGTGCCAATGACGAATTTATACCTAAACACAATGAAAAAGAGACTGTTTTTCGTTTTCTGAAGTTTCTCAGCATTTGGTTGGGAGAATGATTTTGCTGAGTGGACCTGAAAAATCGTGTTAGATGGACAGTTCATTTTCTGATTACAGATAAGTTATAGGAATCATTAGTACGAAATTCCCGAAGCCAGATCATCTGCTTATCTCTAATTCTGATGTACTTGTATCTGGAAGTTTTATGTATGCTAATATTTTATAGCGCTCGTAGAAATTTGGTATCTTTCAGCTCCTCAAAAAAAAAAAAAAAAATATTTGACTCTAAGATGTATATGTTATATATGTGATGCTGATTAGGCCTAGCTTCTTTTCGGGATTAATTTGGAGATTGGTCTCAAAAACTTGTTAACTAGACGCTGCTGTCACTTCCTTATATCTTTCTCGCTCTTCATCCCTACAGGTACCTCGTGAAAGTTGCTGATTGAAGTCACCTGTGATGATTATAGTTTCCATACCATTTACCTGTAGAATTTTAAACTCTTCGTTTATGTTTTCGTAAAAATTTAATCTGCTTATTTTGAAGTGCGAGCTCTATTGTCACCTAAGAAGGAAAGGCATCGAAAGTCTTTACACAGTGTTCAACATTGCCCTAAAATGGAAGACTGCAGTAACTGCAAAAATACAAAACTGAGAAAATGGTAGATACCCCTTGCTTTGCTACTGGTTTTGCAGATCTTGCAAATGAGACCCCTTAAATACTCGTGGAAAGCATTGAAGAATCATTCTGTAACTGTAGTAACTTGTATATCAGTGTTTCAAGAGCCCAGTAGGTGGCATATCTCAATTTCGAAAATTTTGCAGATACTGCAGTTTTCCATTTTAGGGCAGAACACTTGAGTTGGGTAGATACATCAGTCTACTGTCCCGTTGGTAGCTTTCCCTGGTGTTTGTCCAGTCCTTTACTGGCCTTTATAGTCTCTTTTGTCTTGTACTCTGCCCATTTAGATTCCCTCCATCTGACTGTGCTTGTTGTTCTAGTACTGCTTAACAACACTGCTTTGGATTGTGGTAAGGGCACCAGTTACTGGACTCTTGGTCGACAGCTGATAATTATTTATAAACTTCATTTTAGCTAAATGTATAGCCGTGCCGTGAAACTGATTGTCTGCAATTTAGCTGTGTACATAAGTACTCAAAGAACTAATTGTGTACATTTCAGGTTTGTACATAACTGTACCACAGAACTCGTTGTATGCATTTATATGTTCCCAGAATTGTGCAACAAAACTGCTTTTGTGTATAAGTATACCACGGAGTTAAGTGATGTGTATGTAGGAAGAAAACTGTTGTTTCTATCTTTTGAGACAGTTCTGATTTGCTTTCTTTGTTTCTGCAGTATAATAAGGGTTCTGAAAGTGACTGGTAAAAGGATTATCCTAATCCAGCAGCTGCTTCAGTTACACGTTTGGGAAAGAGTGACCATAAAAGTGAATTCAGGAATTAGCTCTCACCCTCCTTCTATATTGACCATTTAACTCGTGAATTGGGTTTTTGATTTGCTTTTCCCAATCTTGGATATTTATCCTTGCTACAGTACATTAAACCAAAAGCTATCAAAACAGAATTGAAAAGTTTGACTATGGAAACTTATGGATGTCCTTAACAGCAAGCCAAAGGCTGTACATTTGTGACTTTGAGTTAATGGGGGTTGCTTTGTGACGATCTTAGCTGAAGGGGGTCTGTTTATGACTAAGTAAGTTGTTGGGGGTATGTTTATGACTGTGTAAACTGAAGGAGGTAGGTTTGTGACGATGTAAGCCGATTATGACTATGTAAACTGAAGGAGGTAGGTTTGTGACGATGTAAGTTGATGGGGTCTCTTTATGACTACTGTATGTAAACTGGTGGAGATAGGTTTGTGACTACGTTAGATGATGAGGGTCCGTTTGTTACTATGTATGCTGTTAAGGGCACATTTGTACTTTTGATGTAATTTTAACACAAACATATGCTGTGGGATCTGTTGTACATCCATTTGAGGAAATTGAGCGTTTTGTCTTCGTTAAGAAACATTACCAGCTTAAACACGAATGTAGTCGTAAATGGTAATGTTTCTTGTTAGTTTTCTGTAAAAGAAAACTATTGAGACGGCTTTGTCTGTCCGTCCGCACTTTTTCTGTCCGCCCTCAAATCTTACAATCTACTGAGGCTAGAGGGCTGCAAATTGGCATGTTGAACATCCCCACTCCAATCATCAAACATACCAGATTGCAGCCCTGTAGCCTCAGTGGTTTTTTATTTTATTTAAAGTTAACTTTAGCCATGATCGTGCGTCTGGCAACGATATAGGACAGACCACCACCGGGCCGTGGTTAAAGTTTCATGGACCGCAGCTCATGCAGCATTATATCGAGACCACCGAAAGATGGATCAATTTTCGGCGGCGTTGATTATACGCTGTACAGAAAACTCGATTGCGCCGAAAGAAACTTCGGCGTATTTATTACTTGTTAATTTCATGTTGCGAATTGAACGCTCCCCCACCCTTCAAAATCACTCGAAATATATATTCTTGTGATGATATTCTTGAGTCAAACGTCTTCAGTGATCAGCGTCCACGCTGACTGTCTGTGAACTGTCATGGTGGCTGTTAATCTCCGGTCTCTCTGTCTCATCTTTATTATGCTCAGTGTCTTGCATGGCGACCTCGAAAACTAAGATAGATAGAGAGGAGAGAGAGAGAGAGAGAGAGAGAGAGAGAGAGAGAGAGAGAGAGAGAGAGAGAGTCCCTCTGTGAGTGCAATGCGCCAGTCGTAATTTCTGGCCTCTCTAAAAGATTAGAGTGACTGCTCCCCACCCCACCTTATAGTTTCCAGATGCTTTTAGTGCCCCCCTTTTTTTATTGTGGGGAATTTCTGCATAGTTGAGTAGGGCGAGTTTTTTTATATTGATTATTAACGAAGATTCTTTTTAGTGACATTGCTTTAGAATTATGACATCCAGGTTGGTTTCCTGTTCTTGAAATTGTACCTGGTGTTAATATTATGCTTAGAAAATTTATGGCGTCATTCGACTGCAAAATAATGAATAGAACAAAGGTTATGGAATGCGAAAACCTGTCTCCCTGTAATAAACAAATGTAAATTTCACCATGTTTTACTCAAATGTAAATATTATTGGTCTGTAAGAGGTGTAGAGGAATTGAAAAAGAAAATTATCGTCTTGCATAAAAGGAGAAAGCTTCGAAACAAAAGATATCTGAGCTCACCATAATCATCATTCAAGTGGATCACGATTTAAGGTTGGTTCACATTTTAACATAACGTCACCGACACATCACGCCACGTCAGAGTACGTGAGAATTTCTTACATGCAGTCAAATGGACTTGTTCACATCATCACGTCACGCCACCGTCAAGCACAAAGGCATCCACCGTCACACCACGACACGTTTCCTTGGAAAGAATATTTTTACGTGACGTGACCTGACGGTGCTCATACAAGTTTTTTAAGTTTGACTACCGGGAGGCTGGGCACGAACTGAACGAGATCGTGATGGATAGTGTGAATACAAGGCACGGCTGATGGGACGGTGACGTGACGTGATGTGTCGGTGACGTTACGTGATGTGACGTGACGTGATGTGTCGGTGACGTGATGGTATAATCTGAATCAGCCATCATCAGGCCGTCCGTGTACAGAACACGTTGCACAAGTAATTGGTAAAAGGGGGAAACACAGGACGTGAAATAGCTACAAAGGAGAAATATGAGAGTTGGAATGAATCCCCTGTTTTTATATTATTAAAGGGAATAAGTAATAGCACCTTGGGGGACGTTTTGTTGTGTTAAGGCGATGGTTATAAAGGTACTTTTCAGCCTCGTCTGAAGAAATAATGGCGGCTAACGTTGATCTAGTGTAATAGGCATATGGAAATAAACCAGTAAAAGATACGAATCGAGTTTTCTGTACAGCGTATAATCAAGTCCACCGAAAACAGATCTATCTTTCGATGGTCTCGGTATAATGCTGTATGACCCGCGGCCCATGAAACTTTAACCACGGGCCGGTGGTGGCATGTCCTATATCGTTGCCAGACGCACGATTATGGCTAACGTTAACCTTTAATAAAATAAAAACTACTGAGGCTAGAGGGTTGCAATTTGTTATGTTTGATGAATGGAGGATGGATGATCAACATAGCAATTTGCAGCCCTCTAGCCTCAGTAGTTTTTAAGATCTGAGGGTGGACAGAAAAAGTGCGGACGGACAGACAAAGCCGGCACAATAATTTTCTTTTACGGAAAACTAAAATGGGAAAACGCTTTAAAATGGGTGGCTGGTTCGTGGTCCCGCTAAATTTCCAATTTCCACTAAATACTGCAGTAACATTGCTCTTCAACGTCCTTGTTCGGAATAAGTTTGAGAAATAATGCAAGGGTGGAGAGATTTAGATAAGGTAAGGACAAAGCTGGCCTCCTTATTGAAACCGGTGAATAGAGGAGCGTTTAGAGATATATACTTCGAGGTTTTCGTAAATAGTCATTTTTTTTATGTGTAGTTTGAACACTGATTTGCGTCTCTGTTGTGAGGTAATCAAGTGATTTTATTCCCCCCGTAGTGGGTAAGGTCATCAGTGCACCTCATGCGATGCACTGTAGGCATTACTTAGGGTTCATTGCAGCGTGCCTTCGGCCCCTAGCTGCAACCCCTTTCGTTCCTTTTACTGTACCTCCTTCCATATTCTCTTTCTTCCATCTTGCTTTCCACCTCTCCTAACAGTTGATTCATAGTGCGATGTTTTCCTCCTGTTGTACCTTTCAAACTTTTACTGTCAATTTCCGTTTCAGCGTTGAATGACCTCATAGGTCCCAGTGCTTGGCCTTTGGCTTAAATTCAATATTCTTTAATTAATCAGATGATTTCTTTATAACCAATTTTGTGAAGTTTTAATATGTTTTCCCAGATTATTTTATGCCAGTGTTAGTTACCCTTAGAAGCAGTCAAACGAATTATATGATTTCTAAAAGTCCCTCACTTAGAATAACTTCAGCAAGGGTTGTTTGTGTGTAAATGCTTCCACAAAACGGACTCTCTTCATTGATGATGTGAGAAGGGGCTATTAGTTAAAAAAAAAAAAACCAGGAGTGGGAGAGGTTTGGGCAGATCTTGTTGGTATTCGAATGTCTTATACCTCGTAAATCTTCTCATATACTATTGTACTGAATGATGATGATGGTTAGCTCAGATATCTTTTGTTTCGAAGCTTTCTCCTTTTATGCAAGATGGACATTTTCTTTTTTAATTCCTCTACATCTCTAACAGACCAGTGATATTTATATGTTGGTGAAATATTGGGTAAATTACATTTATTTTATTACAGGGACAGGTTTTCACATTTCATAATCTTTACTGTATTCATTATTTCTGCAGTCGAATAACTCCATAAATTTTCTATGCAAAATATTAACGCCAGGTACAATTTCATGAACAGGAAACCAACCTGGATGCCATATTTCTAAGGCCATATCACTAAAATGCATCTTAGTTAATAATCAATAAAAGACTCACCCTACTCAATTATGCAGAAATTCCCCACAATGAAAAGACACTAAAAGCATCTTAGTAGCTGGACAGTAGCCTATATGTTTCTCATATTTGAAAGTCACATATGTGATAATCATTACCAGTAAAGGTCAGATCGGAGTGACTTCAAATCTCTTGGGGGAAATACTGTATCAGTGTGATGGAAGGACGTGCCTTGTCATTTTGATCATTATCATTCACGGCTCTCCAAAGGGCACCAACCCTTCCGTTGGCCTTCCCTGATAAACCCAGCCAGGTTTTACGGATCTGTTGGTAAACTTGCATGTTTAGGGGCTCATCAGTGGCCCAAGACTCCGGGTGCAAGAAGGGTTTAGTAGTCTTTATATGTGTGTGGACTCATTTGTTGTCAAAGCTCGCCATGAGGGCCGTAGATCTCCAGTCACTTCTGATATTCCTTTGCTGTCGTCTCCACTGCTTGTTTTAGACTCATAAAAGCTGAATTATATTAAATTACAACCACTGGGTGCCCACAAGTGTATACAGCATCCTCAAGAATGAGGTGGAAAAATTAGTTATGGTGCTTGTTTAGATTCTGTTGTTCAGAAGAGAGTCTGGGTGTATAAACTTAGCATAGTCCCGGATTCTTCTGGTGTCTGGGTTATTCTGACCGAATTTAGCAACCCCTTTCATTCCTTTTACCGTACCTCCATTCATATTATCTTCCATCTTGCTATCCTCCCTCTCCTAACAATTATTTCTTAGTGCAACTGCTTTGAGGTTTTCCTCCTGTTACACCTTTCAAACCTACCTACTCTCTGTTTCCTTTCCGGCGCTGCATGACCTCATAGGTCCCAGTGCTTGGCCTTTGGCCTAAACTGTATATTCCATTCCATTCCATTCAAAGAAAACTGGTGGTTGTTGCCGGAAATTTTATCCCTAACTAAGAAAAATCAGATATCTCACTCAGTGGTTCAGACATTGACGGTGATGCATAAAAGCCATCGCCATGCTTGTTTTCTACAGCAGAAACTGCTTGTCTGTGAAAATTGCCTATATAACGAATGTCCCCGAGATGTTGCATAGTATTATAAATGATCTGGCTGTTTGTGAGGACTCTCCTCAGAAAGTTTCCCAGCCTAGGACCCCGTGTCTTGGTTGTGTCATGGATGAATTAATGACTTCCACTTATCCTCGTATAGGGAAACTTCACCTCTCAACTTTAAACCTCACCATTCATCTTCCCAAGTTAGGTTAAAGTTCAGATAGTGTTATGATGGTTTAAAAGTAGTGAACATTCCCAGCTACAGTTGTTGACGGGCTGTTCTATGAGCAAGAGCCCGTGCAGGCATAACTCTAGCTTAATCATAAACAACAACTAGCTCAGCAGGGCACGGCATCCTAAGTGAGGTTAGGTAGTTGAAGGTAGCTAAGGGTGGGGGGGGTGGGAATTTTCACTAAGTGTTGGTAGGACACCATCCTAGTTTAGGTTAAGGAGTAGGATTCATTATTCCAGACATTGCATCCTAGTTTAGGTTAGGTTAAGGAGTAGGATTCACTATTCCAGACATTGCATCCTAGTTTAGGTTAGGTTAAGGAGTAGGATTCACTATTCCAGACATTGCATCCTAGTTTAGGTTAGGTTAAGGAGTAGGACTCACTACTCCAGACATTGCATCCCAGTTTAGGTTAGGTATTAGGTTAGGTTAAGGAGTAGGATTCACTATTCCAGACATTGCACCCTAGTTTAGGTTAAGTACTAGGTTAGGTTAAGGAGTAGGATTCACTATTCCAGATATTACATCCTAGTTTAGGTTAGGTAGGTTAAGGGTTCTGTGAGAGGTTACACCCATGGTTAAGGTAAGGCCCCTTGTCATAGGGGAGGTTAGGTTAGGTAAGATTAGGCTAGGATTTATGCTGCTTTATGCAGAGTAAAGATCTTATGTTCATTTACTCTGTTAGCTTTCTTAGCTCATTATGATGTATTGCTGTTTTCATCAGATAGCTAAGGTTTGATACAAGTTTGAGAAAGGTCTTTTTTCTGTGATTCATAGCAGGGTCTTGTAGCCTGTCTTCAACCAGTTTTTTTTCAGCTGTTGGGGACCCAGTTGACTGTTGCAGTGTAGAATTTATCATGAATAGGACTCTCAGGAAAGAACCTGTCGTAAGTAGGATTCTCAGTAAAGAATCTGTCATAAGTAGGACTCTCATGTAGATTCTGTTTTATGTAGTCAATATTGAGATGATGATTTTTCAGTGTCACCATCCCTTAGCTGCCATCAGTTTTAGTTTTCTGTAAAAGAAAGCTACTGTGCCGGCTTTTTCTGTCTGTTTGCACTTTTTCTGTCTGCCCAAAGATCTTTAAAACTACTGAGGCTATAGGGCTGCAAATTAGTATGTTGATCATCTACCCTCCAATCATCAAACATACCAAATTGCAGCCCTCTAGCCCCAGTAGTTTTTATTTTATTTAAGGTTAAAGTTAGCCATAATCGTACGTCTGGCAACGATATAGGACATGCCACCAGTGGGCCGTCGTTAAAGTTTCATGGGCCGCGGCTCATTTAGCATTTTACCGAGACCACCGAAAGATATATCTATTTTCGGTGGCCTTGATTATACGCTGTAGCGGCTGTACCGAAAACTCGATTGCGCTGAAGAAACCGGCGCATTTTTTACTTGTATATGAAGTGGACGATTTTTTAAAGTTGATTAATCATTTTTTCTGGTTCTTATGGAAGCCCGTTTCAGGTTCTGTTCATGTCTTATTGTTCTTGCCGGCCAATATTATTGTTAATTATGACTTACTTCTTTTGCATCCGCTCGAAAAAAAATCTGAAGATACTTAGACGACTATACTGCCCCAAAATGGAAAACTGCAGTATCTACAACATTTTTGAAACTGAAACATGCCACCTATTGGTCTCGTGAAACACTAACACACAGGTTACTGCAGTTTCAGAATAATTCTTCAGTGCTTCCCACGAGTATTTAGAGGGTCCCATTTGCAGTATCTGCAGAATCAGTAGTAAGGCAAGAGAGTATCTACCATTTTTCTCAGTTCTGTATTTTAGCAGATACTGCAGTCTTCCATTTTAGGGCAGTATACCCGCGCGCATCAGGCTTTATGATAAAATTGCCTTCATCAGGGGACGGCTAGAAACCTGTTTGTGTTGAAGAGGCAGGTTTATCGAGCCCAGAAACACAGAGGAAAGTATCAAGTTCCTCCTCCTCCTGGTAGAAGTGAATAGTATGAGAAACAGATCAAACTGCTTTTGCAACTTTAAAACGTCTCGAACCATTGCCTTGATTTCTCAGACTTATCACAGATCATTATTTATGTATGTATGTATTTAATTATTTATGTATTTGTTTGTTTGTTTACTAATATACGTCTTTTTATCGTAAAGGGAGTGACTTCAGAAACAGGTAATAAAGCCCATATGAGCTTTATTAACTTACTATGTTACATGTCGGGTCAATAATGAGAGCAGTATCTAGAAGTTATTGCAACTGTATATTTATGTATATATATATATATATATATATATATATATATATATATATATATATATATATATGTATGTATGTACATAAATTACATTTGTTATATCTATATTTTATTATTCAAGACTGTGATAGTCAAAAGTGGTATTCCCTCCCTTTAGATTAAGATAGCATCTTAATCATCGGTATATATTCATTTGTTTTAGGTTGCTATTGCATTTATTTATATGTTTATCAGTGGCTTACTATGCATCTCTTACTTATTTGTCAGTATTTCTATTCACTGGAATCTTGTTCAGTAAATAAACGACCCTGTTGTCATGGTATATATATATATATATATATATATATATATATATATATATATATATATATATATATATATATACTATATATATATATATATATATATATATATATATATATATATATATAAATATATGTAGTAATGTAATAATAAATTTAATTATTCTCAAAACAAAGGGAGGGTAGAGAGTTCAGTATCTAGGCAGTCAAGTGCATAAAGTACTAATCAGACTGATTAACCCTGGATCCACAACTTTCACATCAGACCTAAGATTACAGACGGACAGAAACTTTTGTTACCCCATTTTTAGTTTTCAGAAAAGAAATTATTGTGGCGGTTATGTCTGTCCGTCCGCACTTTTTCTGTCCGTCCTCAGATCTTAAAAACTACTAGGGCTAGAGGGCTGCAAATTGGTATTTTGATCATCCACCCTCCAATCATTAAACACACCAAATTGCAGCCTTCTAGCCTCAGTTGTTTTAATTTTATTTAAGGTTAAAGTTACCCATAATCGTGTAGGCCAGGCCACCACCGGGCCATGGTCAAAGTTTCATGGGCCGCGGCTCGTACAGCATTATACCGAGACCACCGAAAGATAGATCTATTTTCGGTGGCCTTGATTATACGCTGTACAGAAAACTCGATTGCGCCGAAGAAACTTCGGCGCATTTTTTTACTTGTCTGTGGTTCCCCCAATTCGTTTCTTTGACCCATTATTTCTTGTTCCCTCTCCTTTACTGCAAGGCCCCCGTAGGAGGGTAGTGCCGTCAGTGCACCTCACGTGGCGCACTGTAGGCATTACTTAAGGTTCTTTACAGCATCCCTTCAGCCTCCAGCTTCAACCTCTTTCATTCCTTTCACTGTACTTCCATTCGCATTCCCTTTCTTCCATCTGACTTTCCACCCTCTCTAACAATTGCTTCATGGTGTCCTGTAACACCTTTCAAACCTTCTGACTTTCAGTGTCCCTTTCAGCGCTGAATGACCTCACAGATCCCAGCGCTTGGCCTTTGGCGTACTTAAATTCTACTTTCCAGTCCCTTTCCTGTGGGTGAAGTCTTAACAGGTATATAATGAAACGATTGTAAAAATACGGCAGTACCTCTAGTTCAAACATTTGCCCTCTCCGTTAGACTTGGCTTCTCCCGTCGAAGTTAGGTTGAAAAATGGAGTATGGATTCACCCCCGTGCACACACACACACTCACATACACATACACACACATACGCATACACACGAGTCATGTTTGCAGGCTTGCTATTTTTCCTCTCTCCTTTTCTCACAAGATAGATTTTGTTTTTATTCACTGGAGGTCCTGCTGTTTGTTTGAAAGTGTGTTTGTGTGTGCGTGTGTCTCTGTGTGGTTGTGAAAGAGAGAGGTAATAGTGTATATGTTATTTTTTTCACTCTGGGTCGTGCTATCAGTTGGAAAATGTGAGTGTTTGTGTGTGTGTGTGCGTGTGTGCGTGAGAGAGAGAGAGAGAGAGAGAGAGAGAGAGAGAGAGTAATAGTAGGTGTGTTATTTTGTTCACTCTGGGTCCTGCTATAAGTTTGAATGTGTGTGTTTGTATGTGTGTGTGTATGAAAGAGAGAGAGAGAGAGAGAGAGAGAGAGAGAGAGAGAGAGAGAGAGAGAGAGAGAGAGAGAGTTTGGTGTAATAAATAGCATATGTTCTTCTTTTTCCACTCTAGGTCTTACTGAAAGAGTGAAAGTGTGTGTATGTGTCTGTATGTATGTGTGTGCGTTTGTGTGTGATTGTGTGTGTGTGTGTGTGTGAGAGAGAGAGAGAGAGAGAGAGAGAGAGAGAGAGAGAGAGAGAGAGAGAGAGAGAGAGATGGTCTCTGGTCCTGATGTAGGACCCCCAGTGAATAAGAACAGTGGAAGTCTTACTATCAGTTGGAACTTGTATGTGTGTGTGTGAATGTGTGTTTGTGTGTGTGTGTGTGTGAGAGAGAGAGAGAGAGAGAGAGAGAGAGAGAGAGAGAGAGAGAGAGAGAGAGAGAGATAAATAGCAAAGGTTTTGTAGTATGGTCCAGCTAAAGTTTGAAAGGTTTTGTGTGTAACTGTGTGGTCCGTGCTATCAGTTTGAAAGTGTGTGTGTGTGTGTTTGAATGTGTATGAGAGAGAGAGAGAGAGAGAGAGAAGAGAGAGAGAGAGAGAGAAAATGTTGTGGTAAGTACAGTAGTTACGCTAGAGCCAATTCAGAAACGAAATGTGAATTTGATTTTGTAATATTTTTCTAAGGTTTTAACAAACTCATGGTATCGATTCAAGGCAATTTTTGGGGTATCTTTCATTACCAACACTTTGGGTCAATTTCCATTTGTTAAAAATTTTTTCTAATGGAATTGACAATTATTAGCAATATTTTTAATGTGGGAATTCCATGATGGTCGTGACTAATTTTTGGCGATTTTGGGTCCCTTAATTTGACCAATTACTGATTACCCTGCTAATGATGAAAATGCCAATAATATGTCTCTCTCTCTCTCTCTCTCTCTCTCTCTCTCTCTCTCTCTCTCTCTCTCTCTCTCTTATGAATGCATTATACATGAGTAAATGCCATATTGATGGCAAATGTAATTGTTCTGTAGATTGTATATATATATATATATATATATATATATATATATATATATATATATATATATATATATATATATATATATATATAACATACATTGTGTATGCTGTGCTGTTGTGCGTATATGAAATGTTAATGTATACAGAATTTCTTATCCATGGATGCATTATTCTTATCCATTTGTCCTTGCCACCATTTGTACATCACTTCATTAACACCACCTTACAAAACACGTACAGTACACGTACGTATGCATTCCATCTATTTTCATTGTCCTATCCCTCACGGCCCTTCATTTTCTCTCACTTTATTTGCCACGTTCTCTCTCTCTCTCTCTCTCTCTCTCTCTCTCTCTCTCTCTCTCACATACACAGGTGTACCCTCTCACTCCTATTGCCAAGATTTTATTGATTTAGCAGCCTCTGTTTTGCCTATTTCCCCATTTTGGATTTCTCCTCTGGTGGTTGATTTTTAGGTCGGAGTGCGTGACCTCATTTACTTTTTTGGGGGGGTCCAGCGGAGGGAAGGATTTGAGAAACTGGTCCCAAATTTATTGCCTCTTTGATGGTACTTTCACAAACCCAGATTTTCTCGCAGCTCGTTCTGCTTCGACTTCCGCCGCTAGATGGCAGGCTTGTTTGTGTTCTCTCTCGACTTTTTAACGGATCTCCCGAGGACGTTCTCGGCGTATTTTCACCCCGCCGGGCTTCCATCCCGCACAGATCTTTGGCCAGAGGGGCGCAGGGGTTGAAAATGGACCTATTTGATATAGAATCTGACCATCTGAAACATTAGACAACCCCGAATGCGACCGTGGTTGCGCCTCGCTCCGCTAGATGGCGCTGAGGAGATGCGTGCGCGCGCACATTGAACTGGGGACCGACAAGGAAGGGGTCGGTGGGCGGCTTGAGGCTTAGTCGATAGAGAGCCACCGATAGGAAAAGGCACGCGCGGTCTCTTAACACCGGGGCTGCAGTGCGTGTGTGTGCGTGTGTGCCCGAACGCTGTTTTGCCTCGCTAGGAACGATATCTGTAGTGAAGCCTCCCTTTGCCCAAAATCTTCTCCAGCCCCCCGCCCCCCCTCTCCTCCCCCTCCCCTTCCTCCTTGTTGCATCCGCCACACACACACACACATATATATTTATATATATCTCATAAACCCCCTATCTTATTCTGGCTTGAACGTTCTCGACTGTTTTTCCGGTGTGGGGAAATCGGTGTTGTGCAGTGAATGCTTCTCCGGAGGGAGGGACGCTCCGTGCTCCCTGCTGCTACCGCTACTGCTCCTGTTCCTGGAGGCGGCGGCGGCGGCGGTGGTGGTGGTGGTGGTGGGCTGTGGTGGTTTGCAAGTGCCTGCAGTGGTGGTGGTTAGAAGCCCCCTCCTCCTCCTCCTCCTCCTCCTCCTCCTCCTCCTCCTCCTCCTCCTCCTCCTCCTCCTCCTCCTCCTCCTCCTCTGCTCCTCCTCCTCCTCCTCCTCCTCCTCCTACCCTTTATCTTAATTACCTCTCCTCTTCCTTCTCGGCAAAATTAGCTTTTGCTTTCTCCTTCCCTCTCTCTCTCAACTGATTCGTATCCCATCCCCCCATTCTCTCTCTCTCTCTCTCTCTCTCTCTCTCTCTCTCTCTCTCTCTCTCTCTCTCCATACCCATTCTCATCCCAACAACAGGAGAGGTCATTCGCCCCTTCCTCCCCCTTTTTTTCCAGTCCTTCAAACCAGGGCAAAATAATCTCCTGTTTCCCCTCACTCCTCTCCTCCTCCTCCTCCTCCTCCTCCCCCTCCTCCTCCCCCACTTCTCTCTTATCGTCGTCTTCTCTCTATCTTGCTGTGAAGTCTTCATTATTCATCTCTCTTTAAAGCGATTCTCTCTAATTTGGATGTTGTATGTATACATATACATAAAATATAAATATATATTATATATATGCGAGTAACGAAACATCAGGAAAATTGAGAAATTTGAACAACATTTATTTTAATAAAAAAGTTATGAATTTATGATATTAGTGAAGTTTTTAATCGGCTCTTCCAAAATCATCATCAGGCCAAGGAAAGGATTAAAATAAAAAAAGAAATAAAAGAAAATAACAAGAGAGAGAGAGAGGAAAGAGAAAAAGCTAAGAAGAAGAAGAAGAAGAAGCAGAAGAAGAAGAAGAAGAAGAAGAAGAAGGATTGTATATGAGCGCAGTTCGAAATACGAATGGATAAATAGCCGTAATAATATATATAAATAAAAATAATTATAGGAAAGATAATAATAATAATACTAGGAATAATTGATAGTGTGAAGAGCTGAGGAAAGAGCTATATTGCTTATCGAAAGGACCTCCCCCTCCCGCCCCCCCCCTCGAGAAAACACGACGCGCACACACACGATGACTGAGTGCGACTTCCGAAGGTGATGATAACTCCTGGTGGCGGTAGTGAAGATGTCCCTGAAAGTTTGCCTCTACCCCACTTCGTCGTCGTCGTCGTCGTCACCGGCAGCTACGGCGCCCCCCGCGTTCGTCGTCGTCGCCACCACTCCATCAGCAGCGTCACCATCAACGACACCGAGTTCTCCTCCTTCACCCCCTTCGTCGTCGTCGTCGCCTTCGTCAGTAGCAGCCGCCTGCTCTCTAGCCGAAGGAGAACAGGAACAGCCTCCTCCTCCTCCTCATCCTGCTCCTGCTCCAGCGTCAGCGTCCTCCTCCGCCTCCTCTTGCTCGCACTCTGCTTCCTTCGCCTTGCCCCCAGGAGCAGCAGCCTCCTTAGTAAGAGCCGTTGTGTTGACAGCCGTTGCAGCAACGGCTCCCTCGTCAGGAGAAGAAGCAGAAGGAGAAGAAGAAGAAGAAGAAGAGGAAGGAGCCGCGGGAGAGGATCGGGTGGCGGCGAAGAGGCAGAAGATGGAAGGGCACGACGGATCTAGGTTGATGGCACAGCATCGGCAGCACTCATCCGCGATCGGCAGCTGCTGCAGCAGCGGATGGGCAACAGGAGCAGCCGGCGGCGGCCATATGCCGTGGCCGGTTACCACGGCAGCCATGGCCGGTTGCACCAGGAGGAACCTGGGCTCGTCCTCTGTCCTCCTCACCACCCTTCTGCTGGTGCTCGTCTCGGCGGCTTTCGTCCCAACACCGGTGACGGCTACGGCTCAAGGGTACTCGGGATCTCAGAGAGGTAGGTAGAAGAGATGCTCACAGAGAGAGAGAGAGAGATAAAGAAAGGGAAAAGAAAAGGTCCTCCTTCTCCTTTCTCTCGCCCGTGGGCACCACGGGGGCTCTTCTCTCGGGTGTAGATATTTGGTCTGACCTCGTCTTGTGTTTGACCCCTTGTGCCTTGTTCGTGTTTGAAGGAAGGCCTTTCCGGGTACCTGTTGGGGCAATATTGGCATCAAGGCTTATTGTTATTTTTCTGCTTGCTGGGAACAGTTACCTGGTGTTTACTAGTGTCTTTTGTGAGAGGTAAATATTGATGCACATGGGTCTCTCTCTCTCTCTCTCTCTCTCCCCTCCCTGGTGTAATTATATATATATATATATATATATATATATATATATATATATATATATATATATATATATATATATATATATATATATATATTAAAATACTAAACATCATCAATCTTGAGCTCCAAAGATTTGAATTGATCTATAACGTATACATAAGTTATTATATTATTTTTCAAAAATTTTTAATTACCCTCTGACCTCATTTTCATTCCTGCACCGTCTTCTTTTTGCTTTCTGTCACTGTTGCCTTATTTATTTTCATCGTTATCAGAGCTTTGCAATAATTTATGTTTGTCACCAATACGTGATGATAATTTATTGGAATTTTGTATGGTAAATCACTGTGTACTTGAAGGCAAACTCTCTCTCTCTCTCTCTCTCTCTCTCTCTCTCTCTCTCTCTCTCTCTCTCTCTCTCTCTATATATATATATATATATATATATATATATATATATATATATATATATATATATATATATATATATATATATATATATATATATATATATATATATATATATATATATGTATAGTGTATGTGTGTGTGTTTGTGTGTGAGATCGAGAGAGAGAGAGAGAGAGAGTGAAGATTCTGTAATCTATATAGAAATCTGCATTTTGTACTGGAATGTGGACATAACCATAGAAATTAAGTTATAAGCAAAAATATGAATATATGATAACTACTTTTATTTACTCATGTATGCAAAAGTACTTTACCATTTGTTTGAGGTGATGTTTATTTTCTGTTAATCTGTAGGGTCTTATTGAGTGAGTAGACCAAAACAGAGACATGTACCACGACCTTTCTTGACCTCTAATTTTTGACATTGTACGAGAATTCCCCTTTTTCAAGAAGTGTTACTTTATTATTATTATCATTATTATATTATTATTGAGACACCAAGTGACTTTTATTGTCGTCTGAACTTGGGTGATGTTTGCCTTTCTTATTTTTGTGACACATTTATTTTGTTTTGGCATATTTTTTAAATTATTTTTTCTTGTGAAAAAGGGAGACCACTTTTATGATTCATTTTTAGGTTACTTTTGCTTTAATTGTTGAATTTTAGTTATTTATGTTGTTTTAGAATGTTAAATGAATAATTGTTAATGTAAGGTCTGTCTTAGTTTTGGACTTATGCAGTTCTCATACTGTGATAATCTCCTGTTTTATCTTGTAAAAGGAAATCTCTCTCTCTCTCTCTCTCTCTCTCTCTCTCTCTCTCTCTCTCTCTCTCTCTCTCTCTCTCTCTGTACATTCCTTTCTCTCCATAGAGCTTCAATCGTTCTTGGAGAAACTGAAAAACAAATGAACATCAGGATATGCCACCAAAGGCTCTCTCGCTCGTTTGAAAACCCCCTAATCAGGAACTGAGACAACTGGCTTAAACACGAAAGCTGTTCAAGTGGGGGAACTGGAACTGAGGAGCCAGATGAACAGGCTTAATCCCAAGGGCAGTTCCAGTACTGGGAGAGGCGTGGAGGGGGAGGGGGAGGGGAAGGGGTGGCACAAAAATGTCCAAAATACGAGGAGCGAAGAAATCTCTCTACTCGTCCCATGGAACATGAAGAAAACGCGGGATTAGTAGGCATGCTGATCGATTATTAGCTCTCTCTCTCTCTCTCTCTCTCTCTCTCTCTCTCTCTCTCTCTCTCTCTCGGAAGCTTGTGGTGGTGATGATGCTGCCGCTGCTGCTGCTGCTGCTGCTTCTGCTGTGAATGCTGATACTTCTCCCCGCTGCTGCTGTGAATGCTGCAGCCTTTAACGGCCTCGTGAAGTGATATTTTTTTACAACTCTCGGGAGCGCTGTTATTTATTATTATTATTATTATTATTATTATTATTATTATTATTATTATTATTTATCCTTGTTGTCGTGGTTCGTGATAGGTCGTTGCTGTAAGTTGCTGCTGTATTGTTGCAGTTAAAATTATCGTCCTTTTTCCAGTCTCACAAATTTGTCGTTCCAATTCCTTCCTACCTTCAC
>NC_089795.1:86641729-86654229 GCF_040412425.1 Macrobrachium rosenbergii
ACAGGTATTCCTTAGCCATGTTGTTATAATGTGTAGGATCCCTGTCAGAGTAAAATCATACAGAACCTGTACGTGTCTGACTCCTCCCTCAAAACCAGTTTAATGGACTTGTATCAGTTGTTCTTCTGTCAGTCAGGAAAATGGTATTTCCTCCCTATAGCTTTTTAACTAAGAGAGTATTCCAACTCTATCAGTAAACTTATAATACTGCAATCAACTTAACCATCAATCACTAATTTCAGCTTAACACCAATTTCTGATGGAATGAGTACTTCTGATTGTATAAGCATTTGCTGATATGGATGGGCCATCGGGTTTGCTCACACAAATGTAAGCAATTCCATAATGTAAAGAGAAACACAGAAGTGCTAAATATGGATTCATTTACATGCCTGAATGTGTATGAGACAATATGTATACTGTATATGTATATATATATATATATATATATATATATATATATACACACATACATACATACATACACAAACATACATACGTACATACATACACACACACATCATTGAGATTCATCTAAATGCAAGAATATATTCATATATTTTTGTATATATGTACACAAACACAATCATCGTCCTGTTAGGAATCGTGACAATCCCAAGAACTGGGGAACTACCGAGATTGTTCGAGCAAAACATTGTCTTTAAAATATGTACTCTTCAGTTATGTAGGGCAATTACTAATATTCCTTTTTTCTGCAGTTATTGATATCCTAAGATATTACAAGACTATTTTAGTTTACTGATTATGTAAACATAGATTCACTAAAATCTTGCAATTCATTAATATTCCATTTTTAATTAAAATCTTGCAGTTCATTAATATTCCATTTTTTATGCGGTTATTGATTAATTTTCCTGCAGATATTGATATTCTATAATATTTTAAAAGACTGCTTTAGTTTAATGATTATTTAAACTTAAAGGAATCTACATCTTGCAGTTCACTAATATTCCGTTTTTTCCTGCAGTTATTGAGATTCTGTGAGATCAGAAGATTAATTTAGTTTCAGTGATTATTTGAACTTGAAGAAACTATTAACTGTTATGTCAGTGTAAATCTACATCATTGCTAAATTAGTGAAAGGACGTCTATTGTCAATTTGCGGTGAAATACGAACTTGGGTGACAGTTAACATTTTAGTCAATACAAAAAGAAACTTATATATTCCAGAATATATAGGTTTCTTTTTTCCTATCTATTTCATGTAAGAATATGTAATTTTTCTTTTATTTCCATTATATCAAAGAATTTGCAGTTTTTTCTTTCCATTTTATGCAAGAATATAAATTTCTTTGTTTTCATTTTATGCAAGAATATATAGATTTCTTTCTTCCTTTCCATTTTATGCAAGAATATGAAAATTTTTTCCCTTGCTATTTTATGCAGGAATAAATAGATTTTTTTCCTTTCGATTTTATTCAAGAATATACAAATTTATTTCATTTTCCTTCCATTTTATGCAAGAATATATAGATTTTTCCTTTCCATTGTAATCAAGAATATGTAGATTTTTTCCTTTCCATTTTATTCAAGAATATACAGAATTATTTCTTTTCCTTTTATGCAAGGATATAAAAAATTTTTCCCTACCACTTTATGCAAGAATACATATAGATTTTTTCCTTTCCATTTTAATCAAGAATATACAGATTTTTTCATTTTCTTTCCATCTTATGCAGGAATATATAGATTTTTCCCTTCCATTTTAATCAAGAATATACAGAATTATTTCATTTCCTTTCCATTTTATGCAAGAATATACAGATTTTTTCCCTTGCTATTTTATGCGAGAATATATAGATTTTTTCCTTTCAATTTTATGCAAGAATATACAGATTTATATTTCTTTCCATTTCATGCAAGAATATATAGATTTTTTCCTTTCCATTTTAATTAAGAATATACAGATTTATTTTTCTTTCCATTTCATGCAAAAACATATAGATTTTTTCCTTTCCATGTTAATCAAGAATACACAGATTTATGTAATTTCCTTTCCATTTTGTGTAAGACTGTATAGGTTTCTTCTTCTTATTTTTTTTTTTGCTCTCCCCCGTTGGAATTCTAATGGGGCAACATTGGTGCCGCGGAGCAGATACGTAACAAATTACGGGAGACTCGACAGCTCTTTCCGTTTCTCATTTTTTCCTTCCTGCGAGATGACATTTGTCATCTGGATTTATGTCTGAGGAATGGGTTTGTGAGGTTGCTGCTGCTGGGAGTGATGGCATGAGAGGAGAAGGGGAGGGGGGGGAGGGGGAGAGGGGGTGTTAAGAATGGATCGGATGTTGATTTATGGGGAAAACAGGCTATGGAAAGAGCCCATTTTTCTCCCTCCTTCGTTTTCCCCGTTTCCCCATTTCCCCACGTAAGGGTTTTCGAATCTGTTTGGAAACTCCCTTTAGGGGTTTGGGTGGGTTTTTGGGCTTGCCTCATTGAGGTACTCATTATGTATTCATATATATATATATATATATATATATATATATATATATATATATATATATATATATATATATATATAATGTTAGAAATAATCAACACACAGTCTCGTGTGGAACAGAAATGAATTTCTGACTTACATCAGGATCGAACCCAGGTCTTTCAATGGACTTTTATGAATTGTGTGGCTTGGTTGGCAGCGGTCTCGTCTTTCAGTTGAAAGACCTGGGTTCCTGATCCTGATGTGAGTCAGAAATTTATATATATATATATATATATATATATATATATATATATATATATATATATATATATATATATATATATATATATATATATATATATATTATTTCCTTCTGTGGGCAACAACAACAGGGTCAGCCCAGACAATCGTCTTTGACCAGTTACCCCCAAAATAAGTTTGCAGAAATCCTTAGGGTAGTGTGGAGGTCATGGAAGATGTATGGCATAAAAGTTATTAGGAGTGACTGAAAGTGTTATGATGGGAGCGAAGCTTTTATAAGAATATGGAGAAAGAATACTGACTGTTTTTTTTTTTAAAGTGAGTCATGATTGTTAAGTATCTTTATGGAAAAGTGAAACGAGATGCAGGTGCAAGGTTGTGAACGAGGTTAGTATGTCGAAAGTGGAGTGTGGACTTATTAGGGATTGTAAGGAAAACTGCAAACAAGTGAAAAATGCGCCGAAGTTTCTTCGGCGCAATCGAGTTTTCTGTCCAGCCGCTACAGCATATAGTCAAGGCCACCGAAAATAGATGTATCTTTCGGTGGTCTCGGTATAATGCTGTATGAGCTGCTGCCCATGAAACTTTTAACCACGGCCCGGTGGTGACCTATCCTCTATCGTTGCCAGAAGCACGATTATGGCTAAATTTAACCTTAAATAAAATAAAAAACTACTGAGGCTAGAGGGCTGCAGTTTAGTATGTTTGATGATTGGAGGTGGATGATCAACATACCCGTTTGCAGCCCTCTAGCCTCAGTAGTTTTTAAGATCTGAGGGCGGACAGAAAAAGCGCGGACAAAAAAAAAAGTGCGGACGGACAGACAAAGCCAGCACAATAGTTTTCTGTTCAGAAAACTAAAAAGGTTGAAGCTAGATGAACTGTTTATGTAGTATATGTAGCTTAAGAACTATTGAAAGTGTCAGAAATGTAGAGGCACTCTGAAGTGGTAAAGAGATAAGCACAGGTGAGACCGAGGATCAGAAAGTTTTGAGTGGGTTTGGTCATGTGGAAAGATTGGAAGACGGTAGGCTGGTGAAGTGTTAGGAGAAGACTAATTTATATTCAAGTGGTGTGATCATATAGGGAGATTAGGAGCGCCTAGGATAGAAGGGAGTTTGTAAATCGAGTTGAGGAAGCAAGAGTTGATAAGAGCTGTAGAAGACAAAAATAAACGGCCTATGAAAAGGATTTATCAGTAAAAGAGGCATTCAGCAATCATTCGCTTTGATTGCTATACTTAAACCACTGCAATTACCCGGCCTTTATTTATTCATTCTTCGCCGGTAATTATCTGCCGGTATTTATTTGTTTGTCCTTCGTAATCAAGGGGACTATTGTGTGTTTACTGAGAGAGGGAGTAACTTTTTTCCCCCTTTTTCGCCCCCTCTTTTTTAAAATCCTTGAATTTCCTTAAATACCAATTAAGGCGAACCCTTCCTTAACGCCGACAATGTGAACAGCGTATCAAGAACTCATTAACTATCGGCCATGATCTCCGTTCCTCTCTCCTCATTTACAATTCCGAGGAGAGAGAGAGAGAGAGAGAGAGAGAGAGAGAGAGAGAGAGAGGGTTGCTGATCACATAATCGATACCATTATAAAATAAAACCTCATTTTCTTCATTCTGTGCGTGTTGTCAAAACAGGCTTCGTTCTTCTTCTTCTCCATGAGTGACGCCAGTTTTCCTAATCAGTCAATCCCTTTTCACTCCTTCCTTTCTTTCTTTCTTCTTCTTCTTCTTCTTCTTCTTCTTCTTCTTCTTCTTCTTCTTCTTCTTCTCCATGTTGTGACGCCAGTTTTAGTAACCATAATCAGTCAATCTTCCTTCTCACTCTGCTTCTTCTTCTTCTTCTTCTTCTTCTTCTTCTTCTTCTTCTTCTTCTTCTTCTTCTTCTGACGCCAGTTTTAGTAACCATAATCAATCAATCTTCCTTCTCCTTCTCCCTCTGCTCTTCTTCTTCTTCATGTTGTGACGTTTTAGAACTATAATCAATAATTTAGTAAGTTTTAGTAACTATAATCAATCAATCTTCCTTCTTCTTCTTCTTCTTCAATCTTCTTCTTCTTCTTCTTCTTCTTCATGTTGTGACGCCAGTTTTAGTAACTATAATCAATCAATCTTCCTTCTTCTTCTTCTTCTTCTTCTTCTTCTTCTTCTTCTTCTTCTTCTTGTGACGCCAGTTTTAGTAACTATAATCAATCAATCTTCCTTCTTCTTCTCTTCTTCTTCTTCTTCATGTTGTGACGCCAGTTTTAGTAACTATAATCAATCAATCTTCCTCCTTCTTCTTCTTCTTCTTCTTCTTCTTCTTCTTCTTCTTCTTCTTCTTCTTCTTTAGATTGTTTATCCTGTCTTCTGGTTATTTATCTAGTTCCTCATTTCTCGAGGACTTTCCACGTTCCATTTCTATCTGTTCTTTTCCTCTTCCGCTATTCCATCTCCTGCTCGTTCGTCATCCTTCCTTCTTTAATTAATTTCATTGTCTTCTCATTTTCCTGCCTCTGCTGATTCGTTTGTTCATTAATCTTGTGTCCTTTATTCTTGACATTATTATTGTCTTGATTTAATCAGTTTTTTTTTTTGGTAGTTTTCATGTACCTTTTTTTCCTTCAGTTATTTTTTACTCGCGTATTTGTGTTCTGTTTTCGTGATTTCTTCTACTTGCCCGTTCGTTTTCCTAATTATGATTCATTTTTTCCCCAGGTTATATATTTTGTTTGCTTTTTCCCTTGTCTATCTTTCCTTGTTGCTTTTTCCTGATTTTTTTGTCGCTCTTTCCTCTCACTTCTTGTTTTCTTAGCACAGATTATTCAGTTCCTCCTTTTATTCGTCCTTGCCATGTCTTTTCTTCCTTCATTTGCCCTTCCTCCTTATTCGTTCCTGTCTTCTTTTTTTTAATGTCTTCTCCTTATTGTTTATCTTTTGAGGTTCTTTTTTACGTTCTGTTTCGTTATCTTTCTTCGTTCACTTCGTCTACTCTCTCATTTCCGTCGATTTTCAGAAGATCAATCGCTTTTATTCCTTATTTCCTTTCACTACTTCGCCATTGGTCATTTTACTCACTTTCATCATTTCCCTCGATTCTTTCCCTTTCTCATTTCCCTCGATTCCCTCCCCTTTATCATATCCCTCGATTCCCTTTCCTTGCTCATTTCCCTCGATTCCCTTCCCTGTCTCATTTCCCTCGATTCCCTTCCCTTTCTCATTTCCCTCGATTCCCTTCTCTTTATCATTTCCCTCGATTCCCTTCTCTTTATCATTTCCCTCGATTCCCTTCTCTTTATCATTTCCCTCGATTCCCTTCCCTGTCTCATTTCCCTCGATTCCTTCTCTTTATCATTTCCCTCGATTCCTTCTCTTTATCATTTCCCTCGATTCCCTTCTCTTTATCATTTCCTCGATTCCTTCCTGTCTCATTTCCCTCGATTCTCTTTCCTTTCTCATTTCCCCTCGATTCCCTTCCATTTCCCTCGATTCCCTTCCCTTTCTCATTTCCTCGATTCCTTCCCTTTATCATTTCCCACAATTCCCTTCCCTTTCTCATTTCCCTTGATTCCCTTTCCTTGCTCATTTCCCTCGATTCCCTTCCCTTTCTCATTTCCATCGATTCCATTCTCTTTATCATTTTCCTCATCATTTCCCCATTTCCTTTGGACTCATTTCACGCCGTCATTTTCCTTCTTCATTTTCCTCTTGATTTCTGGCAATCATCGGCCTTAATTCCCTTTTGATGTCTTTCACTCGAGTCATTTTCCTCATTTTCCCCGGACTTCTAATAACGTTTGAATCATTTTCCTCGGTTCGTCTCTCTGTAGTTCGCGACTTGCGGCAGTCTCTCTCTCTCTCTCTCTCTCTCTCTCTCTCTCTCTCTCTCTCTCTCTCTCTCTTTGCACTTTGCGACGACTTGCAGCAGTTTCTCTCTATATATCTCTCCTCTCTCACTTTGTACTTTGCGACTTGCAGCAGCTCTCTCTCTCTCTCTCTCTCTCTCTCTCTCTCTCTCTCTCTCTCTCTCAATTCCAAATCGACTTCAAGCAATGCCTGAAGCGTGGTGTTACTTCATCTTATTGTGCTCGTTTGAAAACACAAGGTTTTTCAGAGCGTACTTCGAAACCAAGTGAATAAATAAACAGACATATATATATATATATATATATATATATATATATATATATATATAATATATATATATATATATATATATATATATAATCTATAAATATATAAAATCTACAAGGTCTTCCAAATGCACTTTTAGACCACGAGATGTTTTGTCCTTGTACCGGTATTTTGCCGTACATGTGAAGCATTGTTTCGTCCTTAATTCGACGAACTGGCCTAAGCCATTTTTTTTCCTCATTTTGAGAAAATAGGCTTCAGAGATATTGATGTTATTCAGACTTTCTAAACAGCTCATCTTTTGGGGGACATTTGGTTGGGAAATGTGACAACGCAGACAGCTGAAATTTTCGTTACAAAATACAGTGAAAAAATGCGCCGAAGTTCCTTTGGCGCAATCGAGTTTTCTGTATAGCCACTACAGCGTATAATCAAGGCCACTGAAAATAGACCTATCTTTCGGTGGTCTCGGCATAATGCTGCATGAACCGGGCCCATGGAACTTTAACCACGGCCCGGTGGTGGCCTGTTCTATATCGTTGCCAGAAGCACGATTATGACTGACTTTAAACTTAAATAAAATAAAAACTACTGAGGAGGCTAGAGGGCTACAATTTGGTATGTGTGATGACTGGAGGGTGGATGATCAACATACCAATTTGCAGCCCTCTAGCCTCGTTAGTGTTTAAGATCTGAGGGCGGACAGAAAAAAGTGCGGACAGTCAGACAAAGCCATCTCAATAGTTTTCTTTTACAGGAAACTAAAAATTCACACGAATTGGTTGAATGGTCTGTGAGATATTGCTCTTTGTGTAAATTTCGATGAAAATGTTCGAGTCTTAATAAAATCTTTTGATATGTTTTTTACGGCCCCCTCGTGTCCGTCAGAAGTAAAAAGGCTTTATCAGTACCGTTCTTTAATCATCCTCATGCGGTGGACTGTAGGCATTACTTACGGTTCTTTGCAGCGTGCCTTCGGCCCCTAGCTGCAACCCCTTTCGTTCCTTTTACTGTACCTTCTTTCATATTCTCTTTCTTCCATCTTACTGTCCACCCACTCCTAACAGTTGATTCATAGTGCAGCTGCCAGGTTTTCCTCCTGTTACGCCTTTCAGACCTTTTACTCTCAATTTCCTTTCCACTGATTTTCATCAGTATTCCAGATAGCATCAATCCTCTCAGAATTAATATTAGTTTTTCAGTTTCTTTCAATTTCTCCGTCAAATCAAAGGTATGAAAAAGTGTTTTTTTATTTCTTTCTAATATATTTTTCATATAGATATAATGTACATATATGTATATATAATATATGCATACCTACAGATACATTATTCTACATACATACATACATAACTACGGGATAGGTTTGCGAAACAGTCGTGAAAAACACGTGTTACCTTTATGGAAGAGTCGTAGTTCCGGTGATTTGCGAAAAGTGATAATTGTGTTAGAAGTTACTGGAATTTATAGAGAGGCTTTGGAGGACGAGAGGGAGTAACAGTTCGCTGCAAGTAATTAGGATTTATATGGTAGGTTATGAGAGAGAGAGAGGGAGGGAGAGAGAGAGAATAGCAGATGTTTGATACTAGTAATTACTGTTTATATTTACGAGAAATTGAGAGAGAGAGAGAGAGAGAGAATTATTTGTTACAAGTAATTAAAATTTATATTTAGGAGAGAGAGAGAGAGAGAGAGACAGAGAATTATATGTTACTAGAAATTAGAATTTATATTTACGAGAGAGAGAGAGAGAGAGAGAGAGAGAGAGAGAGAGAGAGAGAGAGAGAGAGAGAGAGAATAACAGTGGATTTATACCAATAATAAAATATAAATGCAGGAGAGAGAGAGAGAGAGAGAGTGAGTCAGAGACAGAGACAAGGACAGAGAGAGAGAGAGAGAGAGAGAGAGAGAGAGAGAGAGAGAGAGAGAGAGAGACATGAATCTAGCACGCCCGCGACTCCAAAAAAAAAAAAAAAAAAAAAATAGACGAGCAAAATGAAAACTAAGCAGGGAACGCCAAGTGGCACCTCGCTCTCCAATAACGCCGGGGCAGATGGCATCACACACGCCCTGTTTAACGCTATTTCGCCTCATATGACAGAACGCCCCCCTCGGCAGGCTTGCTTCCTTCCTTCGACGCCTCCGGCGGGAAAATATCGTGATACCGAGAGGATGATCATCGTGGATTTTCAGTTTAGTAAAGGGGGAGCTGTCATCAGCCTCCTCCTCCTCCTCCTCCTCCTCCTCCTCCTCCTCCCACTTTTTTCCCAAAAAGGGAGAGGGGGAGGCCGATTTTGAGTTTAGTAAAGGGGGAACTGTCATCAAACTCAAACCCACCCCTCCTCCTCCTCCTCCTCCTCCTCCTCCTCCTCCTCCCACTTTTTTAAAGGGGGAGGGGGAGGCTGATTTTGAGTTTAGTAAAGGGGGAGCTGTCATCAACCTCAAACCCGCCCCTACTCCTCCTCCTCCTCCTCCTCCTCAGCCTCCCCAATCCTCACCCCACTCCTCCCACTTTTTTTAAAGGTGGAGGGGTATTTTGAGTTTAGTAGCTCTAGGGGGGAGCTGTCATCAACCTCCTCCTCCCCCGTTTCTTACCCCCGCCCACTTTTTTTAAAGGGAGAGGCGGATTTTGAGTTTAGTAAAGGGGGAGCTGTCATCAACTTCAAACCCACCCATACTCCTCCTCATCCTCCCCTCCTCCCTCCCTCCCTCCCTCCCTGCCTCCCTCACCCTACCCCCTCCCACTTTAAAGGGGGAGGCGGATTTTAAGTTCAGTAAAGGGGGAGCTGTCATTAACCTCCTCCTCCTCCTCCTCCTCCCACTTTTTCTAAAGGGGGAGGGTGAGGCGTATTTTGAGTTTAGTAAAAGGGGAGTTGTCATCAGCCTCAAACCCACCCCTTCTCCTCCTCCTCCTCTCTCACCCTACCCCCTCTCACTTTATTAAAAGGGGAGGGGGAGACGGATTTTGAGTTTAGTAAAGGGGGAGTTGTCATCAACCTCAAACCCACCCCTCCTCCTCCTCCTCCTCCTCATCCTCCTCCTACCTCCCCTCAGCCTACCCCCTCCCACTTTTTTAAAGGGGGAGTGGGAGACGGATTTTAAGTTTAGTAAAGGGGGAGCTGTCATCAACCTCAAACCCACCCTTCCTCCTCCTTCTCCTTCCCCTCCTCCTCCTCCTCCTCCTCCTCCTACCTCACCCTACCCCCTCCCACTTTTTTTTAAAGGGGGAGGGGGAGGCTTAAAGGAGAACTGGTCCAGGTCCCGCCGGGCTGCACGAAATTTTTTTAAAGACGATAACGTGATAGGCTTTAGGCTCGTCGGTCGGGCGCACTGTAACGAATTTGGGCAAGAAATGACGGAGAGAGAGAGAGAGAGAGAGAGAGAGAGAGAGAGAGAGAGAGAGAGAGAGAGAAAGTTTCGTGTCGGAGGTGGGAGGATAGGAGGAATTTAGGAATTTGTGGAAAATGCTTGGGAATGCTGTCATCGTTTTGATATTTCTTGGTTAAGTTACTATGTACGTTTGCCATTTGAGTGTTTTCATGTATATCTATCTATCTATCTATGTATCTATCTATCTATGTATACATATATGTATTGTTTGGGTGTTTTCATGTATATCTGTCTATCTATCTATCTATCTATGTATATATATATATATATATATATATATATATATATATATATATATATATATATATATATATATATATATATATATATATATATATATACACACATATATACATACATAACACACCTTCTTCAGACTCACCTTCATTCTTCCTTTATCATATATTTATGTATTTATTCCTATCCTGTTCAGGCATTTCTTTGTGATCTATATATTCTGTTGTGTTTCTTATCGTATTTTAATCGTCCTTTCTTTTCTTCTGTCTTCTCCTTTTTTTAATCCTTAATGATTCTACATTTGCTTCGTTTCTCCTTTTCCTTTCGTTCTCCTAGTTTCTTCTGTCTTTACTGCTCCTTCAACACCCTTTTTCTTTCTTTACCTTACATTATCCGTTTTATATTTCTTTATTGTATTTCCAACTATCTCTTTTTCCGTATGTCCTTTGTTATTTTTTACGCCTCCACTCTTTCTTTTATTTGCTGTTCCTTCTCTCTCTCTCTCTCTCTCTCTCTCTCTCTCTCTCTCTCTCTCTCTCTCTCTCTCTCTCTTTTGTTTTGTATCTATTCCTCTCTCAGTTTCTTTTCATTTCTATCGATCGTAATCTGTTTCTTTCTCGTACTCATCCTTCATCAGTGTGTCTTCCTTTATCTCTTCCTACATTCCGTTACCCACCTTGCAGCTCTCTCTCTCTCTCTCTCTCTCTCTCTCGTCATTGTATATCTTCCTCTCTCAGCTGCTCCTCATTTTTATCTCATTCTCCGGACATCTCATCCTTCATCACTTTGTCTTCCTCAAGCCCTTCCTACGAGTCTCTCTCTCTCTCTCTCTCTCTCTCTCTCTCTCTCTCTCTCTCTCTCTCTCTCTCTCTCTCTCACCTGGGTGTTAAATCTGGCCCCATATTCCGCGCGAATTAAACTAAGGAAATTTTTCATCATCTCATTTGGCGTCTGGGTGCATGGTCGCCCCCCTCCCCCACCCCCTGGACCACGGGGATGAGGGGAGCGTATGGGATGGGGGTCCTTGGGCAGGTGGGATATGCCTGGGGCGGAGATCAGGGCGTTGGTGGGGGGCGTTGGGGGTTTGACCCAGAAGGCTTCTCAGGTTGGGGAGGAAGGTTGAGGTACAGGAATGTGAAGGTGGAGGGAAAGAAAGAGGAAGGAATGGAGGAGGAGGAGGAGGAGGAAGAAGAGGAAGAGGAAGAGTAAATGATAAAGGAAGAGGCGTGGAAGAGAAGAATGAATTATAAGCAAGGGAAAGAAGAGCAGAAGAAATGTTAAGAGAGGATTTGCAAACGGAAGATGTTTGGGTAATTGAGAGAGAAGGAGAGACTATGCATTTGTTTGTACTGCAATGGGCAATATATATATATATATATATATATATATATATATATATATATATATATATATATATATATATATATATATAGTATGTATATATATGTATGAAATTTTATCACCGTGATTTATATACTGTACATTCATGAAGCTACAAATGTCGATTAATATCCAATTCACGCTACTTCGGGAATATCCCCGTTGGGGAATTATCACCGGAGGGGAATTTTTAAGTGATAAATGCGCGTCACTCTAGTCCTGAGTTCTTGTCTTCCGTGGTTCGAGCCCACGAGACCACGAACTTATCAACTAAAAAAATTCCCCTTCGGATAACATATATGAAAATATATTATTTCCGAGGCAGAGCGAATTGGATATTAAAGAACGTTTGTAGCTTAATGCTTGTATATGAATCACGATGATGTGATAAAATTCATATATATATATATATATATATATATATATATATATATATATATATACATATATATATAATATATATATATACTGAATAAATATATATATATATATATATATATCTATATATATATATATATATATATATATATATATATATATATAAGACCATTAACCAAAATCATTATCATACATCAACCGTTTGCCTTTGATAAAAAAAAAAAAAATTGAAAAATTACCGAACGAAATGTCCGCCAGAAACGGCTTATTGAAACAAGAAAAATG